>NC_064634.1:333972596-334280714 GCF_023864275.1 Schistocerca cancellata
GTCTCTCTTATTCATAAACAACTTTCGCATGTACCAATAATAATAGGAAACTCTTGTCTTCGATCGTAATGAAGAACGTTCTGTTGAGCACAAAATAACAAGAATTATTATATATTTTCTATATTTGTGCATGTAAACTGTACTTACATCAAAGATAATTGCTTTGGCTACTTGAAAGCGCAGAAGTTACGCCATCAACTGACTTTTGTTTCTTGTAAAACGTAATTTATGTTCTATAATGATAATAAATACACAATGAACTATCAATCTATATTATGTATGAATAATCCAAACTTTAATAATGTTACCGAAACTAAATTTCTTGAGATTTATGTTGAAAAAAATCCATAAATTCATAACTAGCAAAAATGAGTTCCGTATTCAGAATTAGTTGTGGTAAAACTACCGGTGAAACAGTTACGGCCGTACACTTCAATAGGGTACATTTATTAGTAAGGTATGTCATCATATCCTGGGGAAGGTACACTGGACCAGAAAACAGAAAGTGGGAATAAGAATAATGAAACATGTAAGCAGTGCCCCTGCATTTATATGTTGGAAGTAGCTGTGTACGTCACAAAAAAGGAAAGGAAAGAAAACTATTTTACTCGAAACAAAATTTTCCATGCTTCTAGTATAGGGTCAAACGCTGATGCACGTTATTCATTCGCAAGAAATGTGTAAATCACGGAAGAACAATCTGTACAACACTGACTAGATATGCAAAATGTCATTCTAAACTGCGAGCCTACAACTAATCTGCATTAGTAACTGGTTTGAACTCTAAGTAAAATCGTAAATCTCTACCCACTTGTCACCACAATTAACATAGTTGCAAGTTTCGTGTCACATCACACATGACCAGCATTCTGCACAACGGGATCACCGTCACACTGTAACAACTTAGTCATCTTGCAAAGTAAAACTGACGGCCTGCAGTAGTTTTAAAAATGGTTTAATCATATAATTAATTGTGAAATAAGAGTCACATAATCATGGGAGGAGTTGTAAAAGGTAGGGTTCGTAAGCGGAAGTCGATTTCACAATTACCAAACTCAAATTTAATATCAAAACTAGACATGATTGTCTTAATGGGAATTCCGCGATCGTTAATTAAATAAAATATGGCGTTTCAGTCTTCGATCGCTATTCGTTATTTTCATTTACCGGTTTTGGGCTAGCTACCCATCTTCAGATCATACATTGCAGTTACAGAGTAACTTGTCCGTACAGAACAATCGGTTCGCTGTCATATGACAGAGGGTTGTGATAGTCATATGACAGCGAACCGACTGTTCCGTACGAACAAGTTACTCTGTAACTGCAATATATGATCTGAAGATGGGCAGAAGGCCCGAAACCGGTAATTGAAAATAAAGAATAGCGATCGAAGACTGAAACGCCATATTTTATCAAATTTAATAGCCAATGTGATATTGTACTGCCATGCTACTCTTAATTTTTTTTTAAATACTGAAAAACTATCATGGAAAACTGAAACTAATTGTGTGGGACTTGACTGAAATCTTTGTGAAGATTGAAAGAAGAACAAAATCAGATATCATCTGCGCAACTCGTATTTTCAAATTAACAAGAGAAGTTACCCAATGCATTCCGCATACAAGATGCATAAAGAACCAGTTAAATGCGAGTTGCTTAATATGCGAACTCTGAAACATGAAACTGGTGCAATCAGCAAAAGCAACACTTATATTAATTTTAAGCTGCACACTCAGCGTGAGACAAAAGCCAGAAAGTGAATGATAAGAACTCAGCCCGAACTTCATTGAAGGGATGATAACATGCTTGTAGCCAATGTGACTACAGTTAATCATCCTTGAAGCTTGAAATCGGAGGGAACGCTGAGTCACATACAAATACGCATAAAAATTTATTAGGTTGGTACTGAGTTACAAATGTCCTTTACTATTAATGGCCCTAGACAACTTGTGTCTAGTAGGGAGGGCGTTACACAGGTTTAGATGGACAAAAATTCCGTTGGGATTGCTCGAACAGTATCACGTGTCAGGGAAACGAGAAAGGTTGACATCCATGCCGAATAAATACTTGTCTTAGCCTAATTGGGCTCTTGGGTCTTAGGTCCCCTTGCTTCTCTGTTTCAGAATCCGGGGAGCATGCCCTGGGAATCTCTCAAGACTGCCACCCATGTCTCGAGGAAAGCTTTGCTGCCGCAACTTGACGGTACACACATGTTGTCCCGGAATCCGCTCCCTCGACGTGATAACATTCCAGCCACCTCCCAAGAGTGTGTACTGCCTGATTTTATTTGTGAAATAAATGTAATTGAAATGACCCAGAATACTGAAGCGATATGCACCAGTGAAGTTGCAATAATTTTAAAAAGATGATATCCACAAGCGACTTTCGCGTCTCAGTGCTGCTACAAAGTGTTTACAGATGGATCGAAAATACCACGCATGTCTTTCTGAATTACATACCTGCCCGAGCTGTATTCTAAGATGTTCAAAAATGGTTCAAATGGCTCTGAACACTATGCGACTTAACTGCTGAGGTCATCAGTCGCCTAGAACTTAGAACTAATTAAACCTAACTAACCTAAGGACATCACACACATCCATGCCCGAGGCAGGATTCGAACCTGCGACCGGAGCCGTCGCTCGGCTCCAGACTGTAGCGCCCAGAACCGCACTGCCGCTCCGGCCGGCTTTCTAAGATGTGATGGATGGGCGTGGCTCATGTTTCTTGCTACCCATAGGAACGTCCGTTCTAACAGCTGAGCCTTTCGCTGACGTGCCGACCATACTATAGACTCCATAAACATACGACACAGTTCATATTACAGGTAACACTGATGTTAATTCAGGGTCAAGGATAACTCATTTGCTGTATAGACTTCTAACGCGGAGTATATGGAAGCATGCAAGATTTGTGGCCCAAATAAAATTCAGAATTTTTGATCTTTGTGTTTTTACTATTTTTCTCAGGAATATCTGAAGTAAAACTATTCGGTGATAAAAATGAATCATTACATTATACAGAGAATGATATGTAAGAAATTGATAAAAAAAGCCGTTGAAAATTGAAGAAATACGAAAAAATACGCTACAGCAAACTGTATCATTACTGCTAAAAGCGTTAGCTTTAGAACCAATATCAGTGAGAAACTCCAGTACAGAATGAAGGGCTCTCAACAGCGAGGCCATCAGTGTAGAATGAAAGAAATGAGCCGCAAGAAAGCCTAGCAATTTGGATTCGAGAATCTGTGATTTTTACATACATATCTCACGTGTGCTAGATGCCTATCGAAAATGGAACCTGCAAAGCTCTTCAACGATTTCTGTACAGTATTATCCAAGAACAAATCATCTTTCTGCCTAGGGCTGACAATGATTCTTGCAGTTCTTTGTGAATGAGATCACGTTATTAACTTCAGATTCTCTACTTAGCTGACAGAATTCCGAGACGCTTGACCAATGTCCTGCACAACGAAAAATGACACTGTTGACCGTTGTGGTTTAATTCCCCGTGTTAAGAACGCTTTTCGTGGCTGCACAGATTTTCCGTAAAATATGATGTCGTCGTGACGTACCACTGTTGTGGAAAACTTAAGGACGAAAGTAACTCTGGCATGACGTGTAACTGCCAGGTAACGTAGCTCGTGGAAATTTGGAACTGCTGCAGTACCGGTAACTGAAACAAATACACGATCAGACGAACAGAGATGAAGCTTTTATTCATAGGCAAAAATTGGACTGAGGCCGCCACAACTTGTGACGGTCCCCTGGACAAACCAGAACGCGGCACATGGTTCTTAGCAAGTTGTGCGATAACTACGGCAGCAACGCATGTTCCAGTGTTGGCCACAAGAATACCTTCCCACACCATAATACCTGGACCACCAAAACGATCATGCTGTCCAATGCTTGAAGTACCCTTATATGGCCGATTGTGGCAGCTAGGTACATTGTTGTACATGAACGTTTTGGTGATCCAGGTGTTACGTTGTAGGGAGGCATAATGTTGCGTGGGCGTACTAACCACCAAATCTTTGAGCAAGGTACAGTCAGTGGTCAGCGCTATTGTGACACTGTCCAAGAGTTCCTCCACATGTGCTGTTCCATGCGATCACCCATTGACACCCATAAAAATGAGCTTAGGGCCAAATACACCCCGCAAAATACGCTAATGAGGAATAAATACAGTGTCACAATAGCGCAGACCACTGACTGTACCTTGCTCAAAGATTTAGTGGTTAGTACGCCCACGCAACATTATGCCTCCCCACAACGTAATACCTGGACCACGAAAACGATCATGTTGTCCAATGCTGGAAGTACCCTTATATGGCCGAATGTAACAGCTAGGTACATTGTTGTACATGAACGTTTTGGCGATCCAGGTGTTACGTTGTGGGGAGGCATAATGTTGCGTGGGCGTACTAACCACCAAATCTTTGAGCAAGGTACAGTCAGTGGTCAACGCTATTGTGACACTGTATTCATTCCTCATGAGCGTATTTTGCGGGGTGTATTTGGCCCTAAGCTCATTTTTATGGAGGAGGAGGATATTAGTGTTTAACGTCCCGTCGACAACGAGGTCATTAGAGACGGAGCGCAAGCTCAGGTGAGGGAAGGATGGGGAAGGGAATCGGCCGTGCCCTTTCAAAGGAACCATCCCGGCATTTGCCTGAAGCGATTTAGGGAAATCACGGAAAACCTAAATCAGGATGGCCGGAGACGGGATTGAACCGTCGTCCTCCCGTCATTTTTATGGGTGTCAATGGGCGATCGCATGGAACAGCACATGTGGAGGAACTCTTGGAAAGAGAGGATATTTAGTGAATGGGCAGCCTGTCCATTCCCCCTCCCCCAAACTTAAATACCAACGAGGTCGTTTGGCATGAGTTGAGACTCGCACTGCACCGTGTCCACATGCACCAACGACCATTCTGTGGTTGTCAACTGCACTGCTGTAGGAATGGAACGAAATACCACAAGAATTCCTTACCAACTTAATGGCCAGCATGCGACCACGTCGCAGAACATGCATTGTCGCCCCTAGTGATCACACATTCTATTAAGAACCATGCCCCCCCTTTGGTGCTGTCCAGAATATCATCACAAATCGCTATGACTTCAGTGTAATTATTGCCTTTGAATAAAACAGTCATTTCTCTTCTCGTTGCGTACCTTCTTTACTGTAGCAGTTCTTCCACCGTATGGTCTAAATTCCTTCGAGCTGTGTTACTTGGCAGTGACATATCATGCGAAAGTTACCTCCGTCCTAAAGTTTTGCACACCCGTGTCTGCTGAAGACCAATGGTTCAGTGTCGGTGATTAACTTCTGATGCAGAAATCGTGAACGCTTCTGTGCTATAATGATGATTGCGCGTAAATATTTTAATAACTACACTCCTGGAAATGGAAAAAAGAACACATTGACACCGGTGTGTCAGACCCACCATACTTGCTCCGGACACTGCGAGAGGGCTGTACAAGCAATGATCACACGCACGGCACAGCGGACACACCAGGAACCGCGGTGTTGGCCGTCGAATGGCGCTAGCTGCGCAGCATTTGTGCACCGCCGCCGTCAGTGTCAGCCAGTTTGCCGTGGCATACGGAGCTCCATCGCAGTCTTTAACACTGGTAGCATGCCGCGACAGCGTGGACGTGAACCGTATGTGCAGTTGACGGACTTTGAGCGAGGGCGTATAGGGGGCATGCGGGAGGCCGGGTGGACGTACCGCCGAATTGCTCAACACGTGGGGCGTGAGGTCTCCACAGTACATCGATGTTGTCGCCAGTGGTCGGCGGAAGGTGCACGTGCCCGTCGACCTGGGACCGGACCGCAGCGACGCACGGATGCACGCCAAACCGTAGGATCCTACGCAGTGCCGTAGGGGACCGCACCGCCACTTCCCAGCAAATTAGGGACACTGTTGCTCCTGGGGTATTGGCGAGGACCATTCGCAACCGTCTACATGAAGCTGGGCTACGGTCCCGCACCCCGTTAGGCCGTCTTCCGCTCACGCCCCAACATCGTGCAGCCCGCCTCCAGTGGTGTCGCGACAGGCGTGAATGGAGGGACGAATGGAGACGTGTCGTCTTCAGCGATGAGAGGCGCTTCTGCCTTGGTGCCAATGATGGTCGTATGCGTGTTTGGCGCCGTGCAGGTGAGCGCCACAATCAGGACTGCATACGACCGAGGCACGCAGGGCCAACACCCGGCATCATGGTGTGGGGAGCGATCTCCTACACTGGCCGTACACCACTGGTGATCGTCGAGGGGACACTGAATAGTGCACGGTACATCCAAACCGTCATCGAACCCATCGTTCTACCATTCCTAGACCGGCAAGGGAACTTGCTGTTCCAACAGGACAATGCACGTCCGCATGTATCCCGTGCCACCCAACGTGCTCTAGAAGGTGTAAGTCAACTACCCTGGCCAGCAAGATCTCCGGATCTGTCCCCCATTGAGCATGTTTGGGACTGGATGAAGCGTCGTCTCACGCGGTCTGCACGTCCAGCACGAACGCTGGTCCAACTGAGGCGCCAGGTGGAAATGGCATGGCAAGCCGTTCCACAGGACTACATCCAGCATCTCTACGATCGTCTCCATGGGAGAATAGCAGCCTGCATTGCTGCGAAAGGTGGATATACACTGTACTAGTGCCGACATTGTGCATGCTCTGTTGCCTGTGTCTATGTGCCTGTGGTTCTGTCAGTGTGATCATGTGATGTATCTGACCCCAGGAATGTGTCAATAAAGTTTCCCCTTCCTGGAACAATGAATTCACGGTGTTCTTATTTCAATTTCCAGGAGTGTATAACGCGAACATTGGAAACCACTGCTCTTTCCCCACTCAATCTGGGACGTAACTGGTATGGCCTTAGTATTGCACCCTTGAAAGTATTCCGCTTCAGACACAAAATTTTGACCCTTAATGTGTAACTAGAAAATACTTTCACAGCGCAGTGATAAATCTAGGAGCTCTCGAACACGTGTTCGATCAACTACTTTTAAATAATTATTACTGTTATAAGCATTCCGTATGACTTTAATACTGATTATTAATTTACTAGTAATTACATTTTTATCAAATGTTAACATTAACGCATGACATAATGTTGTGGATGTTACGGCTTGTGAAAAGAATGTATGAACATCTTTCTCATACACTGCACCCTCTACAGACGTACCAAGCGTCTATGAAAGTAAAATTGAGACATATACATCGCATATGCTTAAATATCTTACGAAACTGCCTTCCCCTAGTGGATAGTCCCCGCAACGGACCAGACATTGCTTCATTTCTCACTTCGCAACAGGTGAACTAACTGACAGCACAACGCACAAGCAACAATATAACAGCTACTAAATTGCTGTAGGGAAAACACATTCACCGTTATTGCCATTATTATTTATTTATTTATTTATTTATTTATTTATTTATGATTTATTTTACCTGGCAAGATTAGGGCCTTCAGGCCCTCTCTTACACCTAACCAGGCATACTCAGATTCAACAAATTTCAGTTTCTACAGAACATTAAGGACATATAACATGTTATACAGTATTAATGCTACAGAAAAAAATTAGAGATTATAAAAGTAGTACAATGATAATTATAACAATCAAAAAATAATTATAATAATCAAGAATAATAATAATAGTAATGACTATGTATAGGAAAGTAAACATATTTTTTCTTTTATGAATGTCAGTCCTATTGCTAGTTGGGAATTTTCTCGTTATATTCTTGCAGCTTGTGAGTTATTCTCATCAAGCAGAGACATAAGACGATAGAATGGGTTGAAAGAGATATAGAAGAGGTAGATAGGTTAGAGGAAGGGAAATAGAATGGTAAAATTCGAAGCTGTGATGGAGAGGAGAAAGAAAAAGATGAGAGGGGCACGACAATGGTGGCTATACCGTCCCTAATATGTAAGTCTTGAGTTCCCTCTTGAATGTTAAGTGGTTCTGGATAAGACGCAGATCACAGGGGAGCGCGTTCCATAGTCGTATGGCTGAGATGGAGAATGACACAGAGAAAGATTTTGTGTTATGTAAAGGTACAGCCAAGATGCTAGACGTATCCGATCTGGTATTGGGGTTGTGGAATGATGATAGGTGTTTCATGTGAGAAGATAAGTATTGGGGGCTCCAGTGGCTAAGAAATCGATGAAGAATGCACATCGTGTGGAGATCGCGTGCCTTATGTGGGCGTATCCAACCTAGCTGGGAGTATGAAGGACTGATATGATCATACAACCGTATATTGCATACGTATCTAACGCAAGCATTCATCACTAGCTCGAGGCATCTCGAATTTTCACTATTTGTGCCGTGTTGAACTACATCACAGTAGTAAAGATTAGGCAAGACTAGTGTTTGGACTAATTTTTGTTTAACATGGGTTGGAAATATTTTTCTAAATTTTTGAATTGCATGAAGGGAGGAGAGCGATTTCCGGCTATCTGTGACTGTTTGTTCTTCCCAATTTAGGTGTTCATCCAAGATTATTCCAAGGTCTTTTACTGTTTTTTGGTATGGTAGTTGGGTACCATTGAGGAGTATTTGAGGGACAGTTTCGCGACAGTACCGACTGATTAACTTTGGATGAGATATAAGTATGACCTGGGATTTCTTGGGGTTTAGTTTCAGACCTAGGTTCTGTCCCCTTCGAGAAACAGAGCAAAGATCTGCGCTCATACTCGCTACTGCGTCAGCAATGTTCTTGGGGCTTGCACTTATGTACAGTTGGATGTCGTCGGCATATAGATGGTAGTTGCAGGAGTGAATCACTGAAGAAATATCATTAATGTACAGTGAGAAGAGTAATAGACCAAGGACGGAGCCTTGGGGAACTCCAGAGCGCACGTTTTTCCATGATGACTTTTCCGACCCACAAATGACTTGTTGACTTCTGTTTTTGAGGTAGCTGTCGAACCAGTGTATAGTGCTGTTTGAGAAATTCAGCTGTTTCATTTTAATTAGTAATATATCAAAGTCAACTGTATCAAAAGCCTTGCTAAAGTCAAGCAGTGTTAGGATGGTAGCTTCACGTCTGTCCATAGCATGTTTAATGTCATCAGTTACTTTGATTAATGCAGTTGCTGCACTATGGTGCTTTCGAAAGCCTGACTGATATTTGTTGTGGATGTTATGAGTTTTGAGGTAATCCGTCAGCTGTTCATGGACGATGTATTCTAGGGCTTTAGATATTGCAGGGAGTATGCTGATCGGCCTGTAGTCACCTGGCGACTTAGGGTTGTCAGTCTTGGGTATAGGTTGAATTAAACTTCGCTTCCACTCAGTAGGATATGTACTACTGACAAGAGACAGGTTGAAGATGTCTGTGATAACTGGAGTAATAGTGTCTACGACGTTCTTAATCATGTCAATGCTCACTCATCATTTCCTACTGCCTCGGAAGAGATTCTCATAATTGCCTTGTGTACTGTGCCGGTAGTTACTTGTTTTAGGAAAAACTTGTCTCTCGAGAGGTTGATATCTTGGGGCTGATAATTTGTCGCTGCGTGGCAGTTTACAGCTGTTGAGAAGAAATCGTTGAATTCTTCTGCAGACGCTTGATAAACAGTGTCAGATCTTCGCTTCCCTATACCGAAACTGCGCAGCTTTTTCCACAGTGCAGCAGGTTTTGTTATACCGCATACGACAGAGCGGGCATGTCTGATTTTGGCATTCCTCACGCTTTGCTTGGTTCTATTTCGGAGTTTCCTATAAGCTTCGTACGCCTCGGGAGTTGGGTTACGCTTGAAGGCCCTATGTGCAGCATCACGTTTATTCATTAACTGGCGTAATGCAGTGGTGAGCCACGGGAGCTCTCTTTACCTTGACAGTGCGTTGAGGAGCATGTTTATCATACAGTGCAATAATTTTGCGACATAATTCCCGAATTTTTCCGTCTAAGGTCGGTTCATTCCTTATATCATGCCAAGGGATGTCTGAGCAATCCTTTTGAAGAGCGGCATGGTTAACATTTTTTAGGTTTCTGTAGGTTACCAGGTGAGATTTTTCTTTGGTAGTATGCACTGAGTAATTTAAGAATATCACGTCGTGAGCAGAGAGTCCTGGAGCGGATGTCTGATTGGCGCGAATTATTTTATCTGGTCGCTTTTTTGCTATTATATCTATGAGTGTATGGCTGTGTGGCGTATGATGAGTTGGGTCCAGCGGTGTTAAACTCATATCATTGGAGTGGAACAGTCTCCTTAGTTTTTCTGCAGAGGGAGATTTTAACTGTAAGTCGATGTTTGTGTCGCCCATAATGATTATGTGTTCATACAGTGTCACGAGCGAGGACAGGGCAGACTGAAAGGAGGACATAGCACCGACGTTTGGAGGTTTATAGATTACTCCAATTAGCAGTTTCTGATTTGATGTATTTATTTCGAAAAACAAGAACTCTGCTTCTCCTTCGCCCTTTGCATCCGATGTGCATAGTACAGTAGGTCTGAGATCAGAGCGAACATAGGCACCCACACCACCCCCGCGTCGTGTTTCGCGATCTGCCCTTAGGAGAGAGTAGCCAGTGATTCGGATAGCGTCGGAAGAAGTGGTAAGACACAAAGCATTGGCAGCCTGAAGTCTTCTAATTTCTGTCATTTGAGAAGTAAGGAGCCCTGCAGTCAAGTGATTTACGAACAGTAAGTACAGTGGACACATTTTAACTTGGTTTATTTCAAATGGGGATGCAGCAAATGGATGAAGCAAGTGTCGCTAGGGAGGGAGAGAAATGGTGCAGAGGAATCATATTGGTAATAAATGTCGATAGTTAACTTTCTTTTCTGAGGAGCAGCTGTAGGTAGTAGTCGCGACACATTGAGGATTGCTCCACCATTCTGTAAACAAAGGATTTTGCAAATAAGTAATGTCAGTTGTCTAACTGCCTCACTGGTTTAATAAATCACTTACAAAAACTAAATATTATTTAACTTTCATCATTTTACAAACAAAATTGTTCAATGAAACAATTTCGTTTGGAAGTTCAGTTAGGCATTAATGTCTGTGATTGTGAAGGTAGAAGCGGATCTGATTACACTCAGGGATAATGGTATCAGAAAGATTGGGAACCACTGATATAGACGGAAATTTTTATTACTTTGGCACCGGTTAATATCTAATTCCTAAGCTTCGAGAGTTATTAGATATAATGTTCGACTGGACTGGCGTTCGATTTTCACAGCGTATAACTGGTCTGGGCAATCAGTCGGAAACTGATCGATTTGGTGGCCGCTCTAGCACAGCGACGCCATGTCGCAACGCAACTGCCTGTCGGGAGCAGAAAACCAGCCATCAGTTTATGAGCCTTGCCGCACTCTGCACCAGCGGGCAAAGCCGACTAATCGACCTTAATAAGGACCTGTTCCCAGCTTCCAGCTGCACAGCAAAGAACGCGATCACATTCCAAGTTTACCTCCAACTCTCCGTGCTTCATGGTATAAAACTGCTAGTTTAGTAGCCTTATGTTTACTCCTAATAACTTTTATTACGTCTTGACCACACTTTTATTTTTCCGACACCATAAGACACTTCCTCCCTATGATGTGTTTCGCCTTACCTCAAACGGTTGTCTAATGGAAATAAGCCGATTACTGATTACAAAATTACTGGCGAACGTCTACAGATTATCTGAAGTAAAAAAAAATGGTTCAAATGGCTCTGAGCACTATGTAACTTAACATCTGCGGTCATCAGTCCCCTAGAACTTAGAACTACTTAAACCTAACTAACCTAAGGACATCACATAACACCCAGTATCTGAAGTAAAAAGCTTAACACAATAAGACAAGTATTACAGTTAGAAACTATGTGTTTGCCTTGAGATACCATAACTAACGGTGCGGAAATATCTCGATTTTATTCACGTAGTATTAGACAGTGAGAACACTTAGCGTCTTGTAACAAACTTTAAACATTACTTCTGTTGTACGCGTCTTCATACACAACAGTGAGTAGGAAACAGAGTGGTGTGACAACTGTCCTCGTAAAAAGCTGGAGAGGAGCATAAATGATTAGCGAAAGATTTACGATAGTAAACAGAAGATTTATTTAACTGGTTATTCTCCAAGCTTACGAAATCTCATTACAAATAAACAGAGTCCAGTCATCCCATTGTTAACAAGGAAGAGGCTCGCTGTACTAAGCACGAACGATGGTGTCTTACCGAAGAAGCTCCAAGTGCGAGTGGGTTGATTGGCTGCCGCCGGCCGTGCCAATGTCGCAGTGGCAGAGGACGCTCCTAGTACAGAACTGCTGGAGGCGTGGCTCAGTGGGCGCGCGCCACTGGGTCCGGGAGATCTTGCGCTTCCGCCGTCGTTGTTTAAACTTGCAAGTCCACTGCTAACTTTACAACGCCCGTGTGTTGGCATCCACATGTGATAGCACACTTTCAAACTTTTATGAAACCTATTCCCTCTGATACTCGCAACAAAATAATTAAAGGTCAATAACGTTATTCCTTGCTGCTCATACCTAGTAAATCTTCAGCATCATGCATGACATTTTAATTTTTTACTTCTTTACTTCTAATTCTTTTCGCAACACATGTTTCAGACAGAATCCACATGTATCATTGAATGTACCTGCAAGATTATACCTTTGTACGACACATAGCCCATGAGATTTGACATCATAAACATTTTAGATAGGCGAAAAACTGGCTTTTGCTTAAAATGGTGCACAGTAAAGTTCCAGCATCAGGCATGACGTTTACATTTATTATTTCTCTACTACAAACTCTATTCTTAACACATTTTGCATATAGTACCTTAATACATCTCTTAATGCACCTGCAAAATTATACTGTTGAAAAAACTAGCTGTTGCTTAAAACTGAGTGCAAATTTAGTTAATCCAGTATTTCATGATGATAGCCCTTGCCGACTTCCAACAAACTTTAAGCTTAAACACTCCGTAATCTTTTTTGCGGTTGTCTGGTTGATTTGGGAGGAGAGGACCAAACAGCGAGTTCATCGGTCCCATTGGATTAGGGAAGGACACGGGAAGGAACCCAGCCATGCCCCTTCAAGGGAACCATCCCGGCATTTGCCTCAAGCGATTTAGGGAAATCACCGAAACCCTAAATCAAGATGGCTGGACGTGGGTTTGAACTGCCTTTTTTTGCTTACATGCTTAAAAGCAAATATCTAAACGATTAACTCCTTTTTAAAGTACTCATACGTTTGAAGCTGTTTTATTGATGGGAGTCACTTGATTCCTTAGAGAACCATGCGTTTGCTGGTTAATAGCAGCAGACGACATAAAATGTGACAAACACATGAAATGAGTTCTAGGAAAGGCGCATGGAAGACGAGTTCTATTGAAAGGGTTCTGTGAAAATGAAATGGATCTGTAAATAGGTCGCATAAATCGCGATGGTAGCCCAGTTAAACGGTTCTTAATAGGTCGCCATACTCCACAAATATGTGTAACCGAAATGACTGAGGAAATCAAAAAAGAATCTTTGGCAGTTGTCAGTTACATTAAGAGAGCCGGTATTTGCCGGGGCGACAGTCTTACATCCACCACCATGTATCTTACACCAGGATCATGAGAATACGACGACAGACCTTGGACGCTTACAGAGCCATAATACTCGTAACCTCGCTCAACACGCGGATGGCACACGGCATAAAACGGTTCATGTTACGAAATACACTGCGAGATGCTTTGTACAGGTTGTTACGGAGTAGATATGCTGTTGTAGACGTCGTTTTTGGCTAATTGTAAAAATTAGTTTACACTCGGTATATTCATTGTGGATCAAGATCTGCAACTATGACTTACATTGGCGATTTATGTGGGTATAATTTGAAACAGTATGTGGACAATTCAAGTTTTGTCAGAGGAGGAATGGCTACTATTCAGGGATACGACAGGAATGGTCACTCGAAGCAAAAAGAGTCTAGTAAACGAGGATGTTTTGCTACCAATATTTTTGGGTGTAGTACTGCGGTTCCTCAGTATCCTACAAATGATATCTGCTGCCTGTGTTATCAAAAACTGAGCCTGCGTCGTCTTTCCACTAACAACAGTGTAGGACTCCAATATATGCTGTCCTGCGCGCATTTTCTGATTATTGACAACTTTGTTTGGGTTCGAAGATCTGCAAAAGCATATAATTTTGAGAAAGAATATTTGAGAAATATCGACAAGGAATGTTCTCAGATTGTGCTGCACTTTCAGTTAAAAGTCTGTGTGCTCCCTAAGAAAGCTCATCTTTCACCACGCGACTTTTTTTGTTTTTTTTTTTTTTTAAAGAAAGTATAGCGAACGTTAGGAAGAGACAGAGGAGGCGTCAGAGTAGTCAAAAGGCATGACGGGAAAGAACATGAAGAGGCGACAGCGAACAGAGTCCCAATGAATATTCATCACACGAAATGTCACGCACGCCGTGCCGACATGTGGCGGAAGTGGGTGTCGCTCACCTAGGGTCATCCTGCCCGTCACCGAACGCCGTTTCCATTTTGCCAGGCGGCCATTAGTTTGAGCAGAGAAAGCGGTTCGGTGCTGTAGCAAATGGAGCCGGCTGGTCTTTGCCACGGGCGACCGATGCGACATCGGTGTCAAGGAAAAGGAGAAAGGCCGTTTTCCCGAGGGGCTGCAGTGACGCGTCGTGATTCCGTCATAATGCGGTATTTGCAGCCACAGCTTCACTTACGATTGTGAGGCGAGTGAGCATTCAGAAGACGTAGAATAATTATCGAAGCCAGGGACGATTAGAACCAGGGATGATATCAGATGCAGTTTGCTGCAAGTAAGGAAAACTTTCTTTAACAACTGATGGCGGATGAAACCAAATACAAAATGTGATGCCTCAGAAGTTAAAAGTTAATGGTGGATGTACTATTTAAAAAGAAGAGTGAAAATGGCCTTGATTTCAAAACTATAGTTATTTGGTTCAGAAAAATTGTTTTTATTGATTACTCATTTTCAAAACTAAACTTCCAATTTCTCTAAAAAAGTTGACAATCAGTGGGTATTTCGATTTCTAATAAATAAACCACACAAAATCTTATGGTTGCTCAGCGGTCAGTGGAAATATGAATGTTGATAATTAACTGTACACACATAAGAAACAAACAAAACGATTACGGAACAGAACGGAGAGGTAATGTAGATATTTATACCAATGAATGACAAAATCATTAAAAGAGTCCGCGATCATTATTGCACCAGGCAATGTAATGATAAGTCTTGATAACTTTTCTGTTGTATAAATTTCGCAATTTTACTTGTTTCAGCTTTAAACCAACACCAAAATTTTCCATATAAAAGGACACATATGAAAAGTAGCTGTTCACACAGCTTACGGGAACGTAACCGGATGACGCTTTCGGTAACACCATAAAAGACTCCTGACTCTTCCGACTGGAAACTTTCCTTCAAGGCATTATTAGTTTTCCTCTCAACACTAGAGATCACCATTAAAAGATAAGGGAAATTAGAGCTCGTACTGAGGCGTTCAGACCGTCGTTTTTCCCTCACGCGATCCGCGAGTGGAACAGACGGGGGGAAATATGAGTTTGGCGCGAATTGTGCCCTCCACCACACACTGCTTGGTGGCTAGCGGAGTATATATGTAGATGTAGATGTATAAACTTTTGTCGAGTAAGCACAGAGTCTACGTTGTGCTGTATTTGATAGTAAACGGACGAGGCTGCTCCTTTGCTTGTAGGTTGGACGCTATCCCAGACCATGGAAGTTGGTCATTTTAGTTATCCCATCTCGAGGTCACCTTTCACCAGAATGGGTATAGTGAAAGACAAATCAGTCGCACGTTGCGCTATCGACCAATCGTGAATCGTCTTGTCGATCCATGGTGAAGACACTGCGGACGGTCAGATATTTAACAAAGAAAAATCACCAAACAGCCGTATGTTTTCATAAGTTGTTTTATTTACACGATCAGTTTCGGCATCTTCTTAATGTTATCTTCAGGTAGCTCTATGCACCTCATCTCATATGCGAGGGCTATTCGGAAAGTAAGCAACGATAGGACGCGAAATGGAAACCACAGTGAAAATCAAAACTGTTTGATTTGCAACAGTTACCTACAACTTCAAGCTACTTATATCCCTAGTCGCTGATCCCACTTAGACGTTTGTCGTAGCGTTGTACGAACTTTCCAACACCTTCGTTATAGAAGACAGCCACCAGTGCTTTCTGCCGATTCTCTACGCTGGCCTATAGCTCTTTGTCTTTGCTAAAATGTTGTCTTCATAGCCAGCGGTTCATGTGAGCTGAGATGAAGCTCAGAGGGAGACAATTACGGGCTTTATTGTGGGTAATCAAACAGTTCCAATTTAAAACGATGCAGGAGCATCTTCATTGCCCCTGCAGAATGCGGTTGAGAATTGTCTTGAAGAAGAAAACGCACGACAGTTATGTAATGTTGGCTGCATAGCTTCAGGCGAAATTTCTCACCAGCCCCTCGTACTTGGCGGGAGACACCATTGTTCTAGCTATCTTTATATGCTCCCTGTGTGCTGAGAATTAAAACGAACGACGTAACGTGTTCGACGGGCATACTAGAGACACTGCCAACACACCTGTGCATAACTTCATCGCATTTTCACTGTGGTTTCCATTTCGCGACCGGTCGTTCATTACTTTCCGAATAACCCTCGTATGAAGAACCAAAAACATCGATACACGCATAACCGGAGTCATCAGCACCTTGGTCCTATAATTTTTTGTGGTGTGTGTACTTCTAAGAGTTGAAAAGAACTGTGTGCTCTGTAAGATAACTGCTTCTACCGTCTTATCTAACATATTCTGACGATGACTTGAAGCCGAAACATTTAAAACTGTAAAGCTCATACAAGAAGAAACGCGACTGAGGGCTGATCATACTCGATCTAGATACAGTTACAAATACAAGTAAGGTAGTGGGGGAGAAAGGTACACAAGCAAATGGATAGTAGATGGGCGAGGAAACTGTTGTGCTGGGTTCCGGGAGACAAGGAAAGACCAAGGCGACAACGTATTCGATAGTGTTTAGATGACATTAGAAACCGTACAGGAGCAACATGGATGCTTAGAAAAAACTAGAGCTTGTCTCTGTTCACCCGTGGCAGATACATAGTGTAAATAAACTTCATAAATCCAGCTTATATTCATTGGATCTTAAGCTATTCTGAAGGACCATTCTCCAGTTATACTCGAATTTGTCAGTGTACTCAATAGTGACGCGCAAAATTCCCTTGTGTTCGAAGACCAGTACTATAAAATTCCGTTTATGAGGCTGAGGGGATGTATAACTACGTACATCTACATCTACATCCATACTCCGCAAACCACCTGACGTTGTGTGGTGGAGGGTACCTTGAGTAACCTTGGTAACCGTGTTAGCGTTACGGAGATGTTTAACAAACTCAAGTGGCAGACTCTGCAAGAGAGGCGCTCTGCATCGCGGTGTAGCTTGCTCGCCAGGTTTCGAGAGGGTGCGTTTCTGGATGAGGTATCGAATATATTGCTTCCCCCTACTTATACCTCCCGAGGAGATCACGAATGTAAAATTAGAGAGATTAGAGCGCGCACAGAGGCTTTCAGACAGTCGTTCTTCCCGCGAACCATACGCGACTGGAACAGGAAAGGGAGGTAATGACAGTGGCACGTAAAGTGCCCTCCGCCACACACCGTTGGGTGGCTTGCGGGGTATAAATGTAGATGTAGAAATGTAGATGTAGATGTACCTCTATCGGTTCTCCCTTTTATTCCAGTCTCGTATTGTTCGTGGAAAGAAGGATTGTCGGTATGCCTCTGTGTGGGCTCTAATCTCTCTGATTTTATCCTCATGGTCTCTTCGCGAGATATACGTAGGAGGGAGCAATATACTGCTTGACTCTTCGGTGAAGGTATGTTCTCGAAACTTTGACAAAAGCCCGTACCGAGCTACTGAGCGTCTCTCCTGCAGAGTCTTCCACTGGAGTTTATCTATCATCTCCGTAACGCTTTCGCGATCACTGAATGATCCTGTAACGAAGCGCGCTGCTCTCCATTCGATCTTCTCTATCTCTTCTATCAACCCTATCTGGTACACATCCCACAATGTTGAGTTGTATTCAAGCAGTGGGCGAACAAGCGTACTGTAGCCTACTTCCTTTGTTTTCGGATTGCATTTCCTTAGGATTCTTCCAATGAATCTCAGTCTGGCATCTGCTTTACCGACGATCAACATTATATGATCATTCCATTTTAAATCACTCCTAATGCGTACTCCCAGATAATTTATGGTATTAACTGCTTCCAGTTGCTGACCTGCTATTTTGTAGCTAAATGATAAAGGATCTATCTTTCTGTGTATTCGCAGCACATTACACTTGTCTACATTGAGATTCAATTGCCATTCCCTGCACCATGCGTCAATTCGCTGCAGATCCTCCTGCATTTCAGTACCATTTTCCATTGTTACAACCTCTCGATACACCACAGCATCATCTGCAAAAAGCCTCAGTGAACTTCCGATGTCATCCACAAGGTCATTTATGTATATTGTGAATAGCAACGGTCCTATGACACTCCCCTGCGGCACACCTGAAATCACTCTTACTTCGGAAGACTTCTCTCCATTGAGAATGACATGCTGCGTCCTGTTATCTAGGAACTCCTCAATCCAATCACACAATTGGTCTGATAGTCCATATGCTCTTACTTTGTTCATTATACGGCTGTGGGGGACTGTATGGAACGCCTTGCGGAAGTCAAGAAACACGGCATCTACCTGTGAACCCGTGTCTATGGCCCTCTGAGTCTCGTGGACGAATAGCGCGAGCTGGGTTTCACATGATCGTCTTTTTCGAAACCCATGCTGATTCCTACAGAGTAGATTTCTAGTCTCCAGAAAAGTCATTATACTCGAACACAATACGTGTTCCAAAATTCTACAACTGATCGACGTTAGAGATATAGGTCTATAGTTCTGCACATCTGTTCGACGTCCTTTCTTGAAAACGGGGATGACCTGTGCCCTTTTCCAATCCTTTGGAACGCTACGCTCTTCTAGAGACCGCTGCAAGAAGGGGGGCAAGTTCCTTCGCGTACTCTGTGTAAACTTGAATCCTTGTGTGAAAGGACTTTCTGCTGTATATCTGCGTGTTTCGATATGTCGACCGTGCTTTAACGTTAAAAAGTAAAGAGATCATCAACAGGATAAACTCCACAGTGCTTTATTTGACTTAGTGCTATTGGATTCGAATACCTTAAAACCCAGCCACCACGTAACATGATTTCGTTACGTAACCGATGTAGTACCAAAGCTGAGAGTAACGTTAAGTGTCCCACGTATGCGCAATAGTACACAATGATTTGTGGAGGACAGGCTTCAGAGATGATTGGAAGTGGACTTTGTTTACCGTTTGGTAGGTACGTAGCTGTATATGTTCTGATTTGCGGCCTTTACGAATGCCAGCAGGAGTAGCAGAGTCTATCAGGTGCATTCGGTAGAAATCCTTCTGAGATCCACAGGGGTACGTTAATGGCTCAGCTGTAATCCCAAACGTGCAAACACCATTTAAATGGCTGCAGAGTACACAAAGTGAATGGAATAAGAACGTTATCAAACTTCTTTTACAGGGCTGGCAGAAGTCTGATAAGTGGGTGTGTCATGATCGTGGAACTAGAAGAGCGAGGTGAACTAGGCCTAGATCGGGTCCGCTAATAGGAATAGCCAGCGGGCGTGGCGCGGTACCCAGTCCGGGCGTGGCCTCCTGAGCTCAGCCAAACGCACGTGTTCACTAACGGTGTCCGCCTGCCAATCCTCAGGAGCGTGCACTTTGTTCCACACGCAGTTCGTAATGATTTCATTTACCGAGAGATTACGGAAAAACTAAAAAAGATGGAAACAAACTGAGCATGTCACTGGATAGAGGAAGGTTCAAAGTTTTGACACAGCTGTGCTGTTGTTTGTTTGCAGAAACACGGCAACTGCACCAGAAGAGAAATCATTTTGTGAATTGGAATTTCATCTACATCTACACCATACTCCACAAGCCACCTAATGGTGTGTGGCGGAGGGTACTTTCGGTATTACTATTTGATCCCTCCCACCCTGTTCCACTCGCGAATAGTGCGTGGGAAGAATGATTGTCGGTATACCCCTGTATTGGCTCTAATTTCTCGAATTTTCTCCTCGTGGTCAATACGCGAGATGTATGTGGGGGGAAGTAATATGTTACTTGACTCCTGTTGAAAAGTGCTGTCCCGAAGTTTCAATAGTAAATCTCTGTGTAATGCACAACGTATCTCTTGTAACGTCTGCCAGTGGAATTTGTTTAGCATCTCCGTAACGCTTTCTCAACAGCTAAACAATCCCGTGACGAAACGCGTCGCTCTTCGTTGGATCTTCTCCATCTCCTCTATAAGCCCTACCTTATAGGGATCCTGGATAGATAAAGAATACTCAAGGATCGGGCGAAGAAGCGCCTTATAAGCCACTTCCTTCGTGGATGAGTTAAATTTCCTTAAGATTCTTCCCATGAATCTGAGTGGTGTTTTTCCCACTATCCGTTTTATATGGTCATTCCAGTTAAGGTCGCTCTGGATAATTACGTCTAGATATTTTACGGCAGACGGAGGAGGAGGAGATTAGTGTTTAACGTCCCGTCGACAACGAGGTCATTAGAGACGGAGCGCAAGCTCGGGTGAGGGAAGGATCGGGAAGGAAATCGGCCGTGCCCTTTCAAAGGAACCATCCCGGCATTTGCCTGAAGCAATTTAGGGAAATCACGGAAAATCTAAATCAGGATGGCCGGAGACGGGATTGAACCGTCGTCCTTCCGAATGCGAGTCCAGTGTGCTAACCACTGCGCCACCTCGCTCGGTTTTTACGGCAGACGCTATCTCCAGCTGTTTCTCATCAATAGTGTAGCTGTACAGTAGTGGATTTTTTCCCCTATGTATGCGCAATATGTTACATTCATTTACGTATTCTCTGCAAGTCGTTCTGCATATTCTTACTATCTTCTGGCGTTTCTACTTTGCTATAAACAACTGCATCATCTGCGAATAGCCTTAAAGACCAAATGACGCTTTCTACTAGAACATTTATGTATCTTGTGGACAGCAACGGTCCTACCACACTTCCCAGTGGTACTCCGGATATTACCTTTACATCTATCGATTTAGTTCCGTTAAGGGCGACGTGTTGAATTCTGTATGCAAGAAAGTCTCGAATCCAGTCGCAGGTCTGCTCCAATACTACGTAAGCTCGTTTTTTTTTTTTTTCATTAAACGGCAATGCAGGACGGTGTCAGATGCCTTACTGAAATCAAGATACACGGCATCAGCCTGAGCGCCGTTGTCCACAGCGCTGTGGATCTCACGGAGGAACAGAGCGACCTGAGTTTCGCAGGGTCTCTGTTTGCGAAATCTATGTTGATTTT
This sequence comes from Schistocerca cancellata, assembly GCF_023864275.1. Taxonomy (NCBI): domain Eukaryota; kingdom Metazoa; phylum Arthropoda; class Insecta; order Orthoptera; family Acrididae; genus Schistocerca; species Schistocerca cancellata. The sequence goes on from NC_064634.1 coordinate 333,993,994, forward strand.
TACAGAGGAGCTGTTCATTTTCAAAGAACGTCATAATTCTTGAGCATAAAACATGTTCCTTAGTTCTACAACAGATTGACGTCAACGATATAGGTCTATAATTGTGTTCATCTGTCTTACGGCCTTTCTTATAAACGGGAATGACCTGCTCTTTTTTCCAGTCTTTAGGTATCTTTCGTTGCTCAAGAGATCTACGATAAATTACTGCTAGAAGGGGAGCACGTTCTTTCGCATAATCTTTATAGAATCATATACGTATCTCATCTAGTCCTGAACCCTTTCCACTACTAAGCGATTGTAGCTGCTTTTCAGTTCTGCGATCGGTTATCTCATTATGTGCCATTTCGACGTTCGCACGACGACTGAAAGAAGGGACAATGTTACGATCTTCCACGAAGTTGTTTCACCTTGGAAGATCGTAACATTGTCCCTTCTTTCAGTCGTCGTGCGAACGTCGAAATGGCACATAATGAGATAACCGAATTCAGTATTTCGGCCTTATTTCTGTTATCTTCCGTTTCCGTGCAGGTGTGGTCGCTGAGAGAATGAATAGATGATTTTGACCCACTTATTGATTTTACATACGACCAAAATCTCTACGTTTTTTACTCGTGCCGGTTGATAATGTCATACTTTAGAAATCGTTGAACACTTCTCTCATTGCTCTCCTTATGCTCATTTTCGCTTTGTTCAGCTTTTGCTCGAAATCTGTCCATTGTTCAAGTTCGACGTAGATTCCGCCGTCGATTCAGCAAGAAACCTTATCTGCACAAGTAGATGTGTGAGTGACGTACAAAATCCTTGGAATTTGGTTGTATACAAAAGGGAAGAGCACTGGTCGGCCAAGCACGTCTGATGAAAATCCCGAGCCTATCCGAGCTGCGTTAACACGGAGCCCTTGGAAGTCTACAAGACTTGGAGGTGACAAACTTCAACTTCCTCAAACAACGGTGTGGCGTGTTCTGAAACGGCGGCTGCATATGAAGCTTTAGAAGTTGCAGAACTGCAACAATAGCGACACTGCAACCATTAAAGAAGATATGAATTTAGCGTTTAGATTCTCTAGGATCTGGCAGAGGACACTTTTTCCGAACCACTCATATTTTCGGATGAATCGTCGTTCCATCTGTCGGGTAAAATAAACATTAGACGCGCCAAAAACTGAAAGTGTTTTGCACCGTTTCTGTTTACAAAGTTTATGGAAACTGTGACATGAGTTTCACACCTGAACATGCTGCAAAATTGGTTGTTTCCTCAACTTCACAAAGATTACAACAATCCACATCTTTTGCACGTTGAGGTGCAGAGTTATCTTAACAGCACCGTCCCAAGACTTTGGATTGGGAGAGGTGGACATCAAGCTCTTGTTCACCGCTTTGAACTCCGAGTTCACCAGACCTCACACCTTGCGATTTTGTTCTGCGGGGGTATCTACGGCAACTACTCAGGAGAAATCGAATTGTTGAAGCTGTCGATTCAATAAAAATGGACCTACTGATTCGTGTGCGGAATGAAATGAACTATCGTTTCGATGTTTCTTAAGTGCTTATGTTGAGTGTATGAAGTGGTATCTGTGCGAACATAAAACTTTGAACCTTTCTCTATCCAGTGACATACTAAATGTGTTTCTCTCTTTCATAGCTTGAAATCAGTTCTTTCTTTTTGAATCATCCTGTATTTTTGAGGCTACTACCATGCTACTACGTTGCTAGTATGACACTACTTCTAACCAAATAAACTACCAGGAAGCAAACTAAAAAATCACAAATATTAGCAAATCGTGAATAAGCTTAACACAAATAAAAAACGTATGACACTGGAGGGAGGAAAAAGCGTAGAATTAAATGGCGATCACAATGAATATGATTTATTGTTTCTCGCACAGTGGCAAATTTCCTGTGAAATATGAATGTGTCTCCTGGATGAAGATGGCTGTGATGTTTGCGTGCAGTGTGTAATGCAAATACATATGAGGCGCTATGTTTAACACTGATTTAGATGACTGTGGAATGAATGATAGGGGCATGCGTAACCCATTGATGGAAAAGTACTGCAACCGACCTAGGTGTCAAAAGTGAGCAAAGTAATTGGAAGAGCGGTTAACGGAATGGACAGCGTCTTGAAACGAGAATATAAGATGGATACCAACAAAAGCAAAACAGGGATAATGGATATACTTGATTTAAATAGGTGATAATGAGAGATTAGGAAACTAGACATTTAAAGCAGCAGATGAGTTTGGTGTTTGGGCAGAAAAGTGACTGAAATAGTGGATATAAGATATAGAAAGCCAATGGGAAGAAAACAGTTTCCGAGGAAGAGAAATTTGTTAACATAGAATGTAGATTTCAGTGTTACGAAGTCTTCTCTGAAGGTATTTGCGTGGAGTGTAGTCATGTATGAAAGTGGAACTATGACAATAAACAGTAAAGACAACAAGAGAATAGAAGAGTTGAAATGTGGCGCTAAGGGACAACGCTGAAAATTAGATGTGTAGATCACGTAACTAATGAGGACCTACTCAGTATAACTGAGGAGATAAGAAATTTGTGGCAGAACTTGACTAAAAGAAGGGGTCGAATGATATGACACCTTCTAAGATGCAAGGAATCACCAATTTAGGACTGAAGAGTGTGGGGGCTAAGAATCGTAGAGTGAGTCCGAGATATGAACACAGTATGCAGATTCAGAAGGATGTGGGTTGCAATGGCTACTCGGGAATGAAGAGGTTTTCACAGAACAAAGTAGCATGGATGGCGTATCAAAACAGTTGTTGGACTGAAGAGCACAACAACAACAACAACCAATTTCAACCAACGTCCTACACTACCTGCTTTAAAATTTCTCATCATCGCGTGCCGTTGCGGTTCTTATTCTCCACACTTCCAAGTTTTCGGAGATTCTCTGCCAAATGTTCAAGTAGCCTATTCCCTATTCTAGAAACTGTTATTCTAATCTTACCATGCACTGTTCCTTTCACATTATTTTTCTTTCAAATTTCCGTTAACATTAAACCATTATGATTAGTTTTATTACTTCATTGTTAATTTGTACCTTTTTCTTTTCGATGTGTCCTTTGTACCACATTTTAGTCTTATTACAATTAATTTTCGGGCTTACTTTCGAACTTTCTCTACGAAACTCTTCCATTCGTTGTTGAAGTTCAACTAAATTTAAACAGTAGAATGTTATCAGAAATTCGAATCGGTAATTCCTTCACAGCTTATTTTAACTAATTTGCAAACATATCCACGCTGAGGTGATATCTTTGTTGGACTTTTCGGTGAAATATCTGAATCTGAATCTGTGTATCTAACCAAGATTCGAACCGAAACACCTGTATTTAGTAGACAGTGTGTTACCAATTGCACCGTCCGAGCATACTTTTCTTAGGTTCCTTCCAGTCTCCACAGACGCTTTGATGAGGCACAGTTGGACTGACGCTAGTTGGAGAAAAGGTACGGCGGAAGGATCATCGAAATCACAACAACATCTGGGATGCTCTCGTTGTAACACAGTAGTACAGCAAGACTGGAAACGTAGGATGATTTAGAGAGGGACCTGTTGTTTGTTCAGTTCTTCAGTAGGACCGCTAGGCATGTCTGGGCAAAACTATTAGTAGCACATTCCCGCGAAAGACAGGGATAAAGATGTGAATACCGATCTGCACAAAGAATTAACGTGTCGCATATTGTTCGTACTCACATTGTTGTTTGTAGGTCGTATTAATGATGATTGATTTCAGCTAAAGAGGGAAGAGAAGAGACTGTAAACGATAATTCCTTTAGGTTCTACTTTCTGCTTTTTAAACGCAAATCACTAAAAAGGTAGTGTACGGTTAAGATTTTTCTTTCACGTTATTATCAAGTAATTGCATCATTTCTTTTCCCTGTTAGGGTACATCATCTCATCGGCGTCACAGTCATCAGAGACAGAGCACAAGAGCGGAAGGAAAAAAAGATGATGAAGGAAAACGAGAGTGGCTTTTTGAACTTAAAAATCACGACAATCGCCTTAATCCAGTTAGGGAAGCCACAGAAAACTAAACTCTGCACCGAAATTTGAACCTCACTCCTTCAGAATGTGCGTCCAGTCTCTTAACCAATTCTTGGACCATCTCTGTCGTCTCAGGTCCTCCCTCAGTGTTTTGTGAAGTAAGACCATGCAACACTAATTTTAATGTTTGGTCAAATTGCTTGAAGTCCAAACTCTCTTTGTCGTCCAGTTTATTTGAAATTTTAACTCAATTCATTAAAAAAATTATTTTCGCCTGTTTAGCCTATACTGATGTCAAATTGTGATTTGTCCGGGACAACTGAAACTTAGTCAATGAATGTGATTATAGTCAGTGGGTCGAATGGCACCTGAACAGAAATGGAATGCACTTTCATGTTTTCCACAGGCTCGTAATGTTTGTCACAACCGCCAGGTTAATTACAACGATAAGATTCTTGCCATGCAATTTCGTCTGATGCAACGGATACAGTGCCGTAATCACTTCCGACTATGCTTGATAGTCATGCGTTTGTTTCTCTTTTCCAAACTATTTTGAAGTTCATTTCACGTACAGTGTGGTATATTTGGAAGAAATCCTGAAATCGTAAGACCGGAGGCAGACACCGCGAACACGAATCCTCTGCCGCTTAGACGAAGATGCTAAACTGTAAGCGAAGAACTGGTGGGATCTGAACAAATATTTTTGTTTGAACACTGGTTAACACCCGCGTCCGCAGCCAGACGTTACATAGAGGTGTCCTTCGATGCAGAGGTATTCAGGTGTGCCGGCCGCGGTGGTCTAGCGGTTCTAGGCGCTCAGTCCGGAGCCGCGTGACTGCTACGGTCGCAGGTTCGAATCCTGCCTCGGGCGTGGATGTGTGTGATGTCCTTAGGTTAGTTAGGTTTAAGTAGTTCTAAGTTCTAGGGGACTGATGACCATAGATGTTAGGTCCCATAGTGCTCAGAGCCACTTTTTTTTATTCAGGTGTGAAATTTACGTCATCAACGAGCGGAGGAGCGTCAGTGCTGTTGAATTCTCAGCTACACCAATACATACTGTTTTGGTGGAAGCTAGGCAATGTGAAACCACCTACACTATGACCTCGTCAACAACAATGTAGGTTTTCTACACCATCCCTGATCCCTGAAACTTAAGTGAGCAATTGTGAGAATGACATTCACCTCACATACTCTGAAGAACGTAAAGATTATAATTACATGCTTAATAGCATAGTGGTTCACCTTCCGTCCGCCCCCGGTAACTGAGTGGTGGTCAGATGGTTGCTCGCCTTCTGTAATAAAAAAAATGAGTAAAGGAATCAATGAATGTCTTGTGACGTCCGCCCAGACAAAACGCAACGAATAATACAGAACAAAATGAAAAAAAAAAAGAAAAATGGTCAGCGCGACAGAATGTCAATCCCAAGGGCCCGGGTTCGATTTCCGCCTGGGTCGGAGATTTTTCTCCGCACACGGACTGGGTGTTGTGTTGTCCTAATCATCTTCATTTCATCCTCATCGACTTGCAAGTCGCCGAAATGGGGTCAAATCGAAAGACTTGCACCCGGCGAACGGTCTACACGACGGGAGGCCCTTCCGAGAGAAATACAGCCAAGAATGTGCATAGTATGGATTCTAGAGGTCTTTGATAATTTGCCGGAGGTATGTGAATTCCAGAAAATTTCGGCACGGTGGTTTGTGTGAACAGAGCAGACGTGTGTCATCGAGGTCAGATGAGGCATAGCTGGTGACCTACACATGAATATTAGCTTACTGTCACGCTTCTAAAGCCACTGCAATACGATTCTGGTCTTGTGAGACAGCGAGTTATCCTGTCAGAAGATGCCATCTCCGTCGGGGAAGACAGCAAATATGAAAGGATACACGTGAACCGCAATAAAGTTCACGTAGTCCACAACTATCCAGGTGACTTCGATTACTGTTACAAGTCCGATGAAAGCACCAGACTCCTTTTGTGGCACGCTGTTGGTTTTCGCCAGCATTTCGTCTGGATGTCGGTGTATCCGGACAAGGCCATCGTTGGGAAATAACAAGAAAAATGCACATCCGATAAGCTACCATTTATCTACAGTCTTATCTGATGATCCTGTGCCCTCTGAAACTGTAAGTGGATATGTCTTGGCTCAGCTTGGGAGATGTAGACTAGTTCGGAGACCCATGTTCAACAACTGGCTCTGAAACACCTGTGCCTGCACCAGCATTGTACTGTGATGTCCGATCTGCCGCAGATCACCGCCTGTCCTTTACAAAGAAGGCAAGCCTCCGACGTCTGCGTTCGGTGACGAGGAATGGACATCCGACACCTTGTTGACTACTCTTGGTTCCACCATACTTCAACGACAATCCATAGATACTCACGACAGTAGACACGAGCGGCCGAAATGCTCGTTCCCAGGCGCCGTGTCGTAACAATCTGCCCTTTGTCTTGTGGATTTCTTCATTTGCGGCCCGTATCGTCGCCAGAGTGACAATCCATTCGTGCCTGCTCTGCATAGACACTTTCCTTCACACGTCAGGTGACCGTAACGCCATAAGGTGGCACACAATCTTGCGCTGGCTAGTGGTCATAAATATATGAAATGGATTCGCATTCCGCGAATCCGGATTGATGTCGGCTGTTTGCGACATATGAAGATGTGTGTCAAACCGGGACTCCAAGTTGGATTTCCCGCTTGTCGAGAGCGGTCACATTAACCACTTTGACTGTCCGAGCACGCCTTCAAGACCGATCTAAACTTCCATATGTCACGGAGTCCACAGTCCTTACTTTCGCAAATTTTGTGATTCCCCCACAGGGACGTCAATCCAGATTCGCGAACTACGACTTCATTTCACAATAATTACCACAGGTGTAATCGTCAGAACAGCAGACATGCATGCATGTTTGATGAACATTGTAGTATGAAAATACAGACACTTATAAACACAGATGTTGTAATAATCAATAGTGATCATAATGTCCTTTGATCTTCAGTGTAGGTACAGTAGAGAACGTAATCATTTCTAACACAGGTGGAAAGGTGCTGTATATATTGCCTTGCCATTAACCACAGATATGAGTCGACCGTTTCAACTACAAAGAATGGGGCACTTGGGAATTTACAGTGATTTCCGATGTTAAACAAATCGAATAACTTGGTTCGTGTTACTTTTCTTTGGAGCTGATATCACTGAAAAGATGCTCTGAAAACGCCAACCCATAACGTGCAAATACTAACAGTAAAGTTCTGCGGACGACGACAAACGTGTCAAGGCCGTGGCGGAACCCTGATGGTCGGTGAATGTCCGGGTCGCCAGCGGCGTGAATGCCAGGTCGCAGACTTACAGCTGACGTTGAATCACAACCAACAGTTTCAGGAGCAACGAGAAGACCAGCAGCGATGAACACAACGACGCTGTGATGGTTTTTATCCTCGTTTATGTAACAGCTGTGACACAGTCATTAATTGAAAAAGCGCGCGTCACAACAGAAATACTACGAATGCAGACAGTAAAAGATTCTCACATACTTCCGAAATGTCCTTTTTTTCATTCCCTACCCAAAGAGGAAGACGGGGCCGTTGTAGAATGCATGGTTGTTGTCAATTAATCGAACTGACAGTGGATAAACCAAATTCCCATTGTGCAGATTTAACATTAATAACGGTAAAGTGTTGATGGTGACATAAGATAGATGGATATTCCGGCGCGAAGGGTATTTCGTCCCTCTGAGCGTTTCCAGGACATGGCGACAGGTAGCTGCATGTGGCCGCATAGTTAGTTTGCTATGTGCAAATAACAGTTTACAATGAATGTTATTAAGCTGGTTGCATTTTATTTTTGTCTCTGTGCTTCCAAGATGATTTCTTGTCTTGCTTTTGGTGTCCCACTATACTAAGATGGATAGGAAACAATGATAACTCAGTGTACTAGCGTGTGCGTAGCTATGTCTAGATCACGTACAAAAAAATTTAAACCCATATATCCATTTGTTTTTATACGGCGCATCGTTTTCCTTCACATCCCCGATCGGGTAGTATGGTTCGAGTAGTGGGAGCCATGAGAATAAGTCATTTTTGTTTTGTTTTTAGTATTTGATGCCTATATTTACGCAGAATCCAGAATTAAAAGGCAGCTCGAAAATATCTGAAGAGAACCGTTTGAGATAATTTAAAACAGAAAATTTTGTTTCGGGCTGAGGCAGAGAAGCAAAACATACCGAAAACTATATCCTGTATGAGAATTGCTAATTCTCAGATCTCAGATTGGTCAATCGACGAAAATCTCGAGCAAAATCATGAAAAGAATTGGTAAAACACAAGAAAAATTTGGAAGCATAGCTAATGCAACAACCACAGAAAGAAAGTGTTAAGCTCGTAGATGATCTTACGTAATGGCGTTATTACACAGCTTTGAGAAGAGAAAGAAGTTGACTGGAATACATTTTTACGTAGTATTGGTGAGGAGGCACCCTACTTTAAGCAAAAACAAAATACTAGTTTAAAGCATTCTGTAGTGCTTAGTAAACCCTAAATTGATAGATTTTGCATTCAAGGCAACAAATTCAAAGAAAAAAATAAACCGTTCTACTTTCTGCTGCACGGGAATCTGAAACTAGTGAATAAGAAAGATTGTATTGTTCTTTATCGAAGGAAGGTGATTCATTAGAATTATTTCGGGGAGACGACAATTAAAAATTCCCGTTCGCAATGCAGATATAAGTTTTCTGTGATTTCCATAAATCGCCTAAAATGAATGCCGGTGAGGCCGTTTTTCTTTTCCATTCTTCCTCAACTCAAGCTTTGCTCTAATGAGCTAGTCGTCGACGGGACGTTGAAACCTAATAAAGGTTGTTTTCAGTTCAGAGAGCCATACAAAATCTTCAGTGGCTGAATTAGATTCGAATAAGAAGTCTGTGGGTATTTCATTGTTTTCGTAAACATATGTGAGGAGACAACATTTGTATATAGCTGTCACTAGAAGACAATTAATACCTTACTGCTTTTATTGTGGGCTGTATCAAGCGACAAGAAATAAATGAGCACGAAGCTAGATCTAATTGGAAGTGCTGCAAATCATTCTTCTCTTAATGCATGCTTTTATTTCTTTATTTGTACATCTAACACTACAAACCACATGGTGGTGTCTGGTGGTGAGGGTAAAGGATAACGCTATCATATTAAAAAATGGTTCAAATGGCTCTGAGCACTATGGGACTCAACTGCTGTGGTCATAAGTCCCCTAGAACTTAGAACTACTTAAACCTAACTAACCTAAGGACATCACACACATCCATGCCCGAGGCAGGATTCGAACCTGCGACCGTAGCGGTCGTGCGGTTCCAGACTGTAGCGCCTTTAACCGCTCGGCCACTCCGGCCGGCCCTATCATATTAAAACAGATCACTTTTTGGTTCGACCTTACCCTCTTTTAACGAAGTATTTTTCGTAAGGTGACACATCTCCTGTGCTGCGGATGTGGAATTTTCTAAAGCGGGTCAACGAGCGCAACGAGGAAGTCATTCAGTGTTCAATGATTTTTAGCGTGGTGCAACGGGTCCGTGTGGATAACGCTCACAAGATCCAGTTGCTGGTTGCCTATCTGTTTATTATAGATCGTATTTAAATTTGCTGATGAAGAGGTACGATTTTACACAGTAAGTCAAATTTTAATGTTACAAACTGTGTACGTGTTACACTGTAACCACCCGATATTTCAGAGCGAGTGCACGTAGTGGCGTACAGACAACTTCACACAAAAATTTAAATCTTTACGAACATTCTCCTCTGTGACACTCCCGAAAAATAATGGAAGGAAAAAAGTTTATAGCTTATTACACGTTCAATTTTAATGCAGTAAACTGCAACATAAGGGATGACGTTTTAATTTATTACTTCTTTTCCACTAATTCTATTATCAACATATTTTTCAGACACTATCCGTATATACCACTGAATACACATGTATGTTTATATCTTTGTACGACACATACATCAGGAGATATCATGTCATAAATAGTGAGATGCATGAAAAATGCGATTTTTGTTAAAACTAAGATCAAATGTTCGATTCTTTAAATCAGGGTTACTGTTTAACACGAATTGTTGATATAGGACATATTTTACAATGATGTTACGATTGTGTTCAGCCGGCCGGAGTGGCTGTGCGGTTCTAGGCGCTACAGTCTGGAGCCGAACCGCCGCTACGGTCGCAGGTTCGAATCCTGCCTGGGGCATGGATGTGTGTGATGTCCTTAGGTTAAGTGCTACTTAGGTTTAAGTAGTTCTAAGTGCTAGGGGACTGATGACCTCAGATGTTAAGTCCCATACTGCTCAGAGCCGTATATCTATAGTTGGTGCATCGTTCTGTTGTGGTTATAATCATAACGATCCGACTTAGAACCCAGCTTTACCGACAACACATACTCAAAATTAGTGATGTGAAATCTTACTGCGAAGACTAGGACGCGCGTGAACGATTTTTTAATTCATTGGGCGTCATGCTTATGCGTAGATAGAAATTTCTGCGTGTAGTAAAGATGAAGCTACATAAAAGCATAATGGCTGAGAAAAAGTACAGCTACACGTCCATATATACACACATACTCCGTAAGCCACCGCATAGTGTACACGGAGGGTACCACAGACCACTCACTACTAGCCAATTCCTTCCCGTACAACTCGCAGGCGGAGTGAGGGACAAAACTACTGTCTATATGCGTCCGTGCGAGCTCTAATTTCTCTTCGCTTCGCCGCTTTCACGAGAAATGTTCGTTGGCAGCTGTGGAATCGATCTTCAGTCAGCTGCAAATGCTCTTTATCTAAATCTTCCCAATAGTGTTTCGTAAAAAGAAAGTCGTCTTCCCTGCAGGGATTCCCATTAGAGTTCACGAAGCATCTCTGTAACACCAGTGTGTTGATCGAATCTACCCATAACAAAATAAGGCATCCTGCCTCTGAATTGTTTCGATGCGTTCCTCTGCTCCTACCTGGTGGGGACCCCAAACAGTCGAACATTAATCGACAATGAATCGCACAGGTGCTCTATAAGCGATTTGCAGATAACCAATATTTTCCTAAAACTCTGCCATCCACTCGCCTTCCATACCAATAGCCTGAGTGCTCTTAATATTCATATCACTTTGCAACATTGGGTCTAGGTACTTAATCGGTGTGACTTTGTCAAGCAGCACATCTCTGATACTGCATTCGAACATTATAGGTTTGTTCTTCCCACTTATCTGCGTTAACTTACATTTTCCTACGTTTAGAACGAGCTGCGATCCATCACACCGAACAGAAATTTTGTCGAAGTCATCCAGTATCCCTCTACAGCGATTCAAAGACAATTTAATTGTCTCTGAAGACAAAAAAATGAAAAAAAGATAAATGGAAATGTGCCTTGATCTAATTCGTTAGTACAATTTTCTGTTTTATGTTTTCACTAATCTCGTGCGTCAGTAATGCTCATGGATTCTTCTGTAGAATGTTTAAATGTTACAAGGTGTACAACGTTGCTTTTTTTCCCCAACATCTGAGGCTTTAATGAAACAGGTTGGTTACACATGTATCATTCAAAGTATTTTCCATCGCTGGCCGCTACTTTCTCCCATCTTTCGGGCAGTGTACGAATCCCGCGTCGAAAAAATTGTTCATCTTTTGAAGTGATCCATGAATCGATCCAATTTGTGACTTCTTCATGAGATCGGAAGTGTTGGTGAGCCAGGTCATACGCCATTGATCTAAACAGATGATAGTCAGAGGGACCAATGTCTCGAGAATACAGCGGGTGGGGTAGGACTTCCCATTTTAACGTTTCCAAGTATGTTTTGACCTATTTTGCAACGAGGGGTCGAGCGTTATCGTGCTGCAAAATCCTTTTATCGTGTCTCTCGCTTTATTGCGGCCATTTGTCTTTTAATGCTCTGCTCAAACGCATTAATTGCGGTCGATAACGAGCACCCGTGATTGTTTCACTTGGTTTTAACATCTCATAGTACACGACGTCGAGCTGGTCCCACGAAATGCAGAGCACGATCTTGGAGCAGTGAATATTCCGTTTGGCCGTCGGCGTGGAAGCATGACCGGCATATCCCCATGATTCTTTGCGTTTAGGGTTATCGTAGTGAACCCATTTTTCGTCCCCGGTCACAGTGCGAATCAGAAATCCCTTCCGTTTCTGCCTCTGAAGCAACTATTCACAAACACGCAAACACCGTTAAACGTCTCTTGGTTTCAGCTCACACGGGGCCCAAGTTCCTTCTTTCTGAATCATGCCATGGCATTGACACGATTTTAAATGGCTTTCTGTGTCACTCTCACTAATCGTGCCAATTCTTCTTGAGTTTGACGCGAGTCTTCACTCAGCAATGTCCCCAATTTTGCATCTTAGGAAACATTCTCTCTTCCACCACTATGCCGGTCTACGAGGTCAAAATCACCGTTCTTGAAGCGTTGAAACCACCCACGACACGTTCTTTCACTAATAGCGTCCATACCATACGTACTTGATTGCATTCTATGAGACTAGCCACAGTTTTCTTCATACTGAAACAAAACAGTAACACCTCCCGAAAAGGGCGAGAATTAGGCACGTAAACTGACATTTTCAATCAAGAACAACTTTATGATGTAAACACAAATCGACTAATGTTTGAATGAGGTTATGTTGACAGAGGTCCAAGCTAACTGCCTGACGTCTGCGAGTTGTTTCTTTCGACCGCTACTTACCGTTGTTCCCACCTATCGGTAAAAGACGGAAGCAAAGTTGTACACCTTGTGTTTGTTAAGTTCTTAGCATATCAAGCGCCCAAGTCAAGCATTTATTTAAAAAATATTCCATGTTCCACCTTGGCTGTCTTACGATCACGGCCATTTATTTCTAACGATCAGCTGATTTCGAGGATATAGAATTTTCAGGTGTTTTCTTAAGCCTCATAACGCTACACAGTCAGCCTTTAAGGGCGTGTGCAATGTACGGCTGTATACGTTCTGATAAAAGCGGCACATCACCGAAGTGAATGAAAAATTTTCTTTGCCTGATGACATATTATGACGGTCGGAACTTGTTAGAAGTTTAGTAGTTTTTCACACTATCTCATGGTAGAACAAGATGATTTTCGATAGGTGTCTACAAGCTCTCCGACTCTGCCTATAGAAAATACTTTGCAGCAGATACACAATATAGCAATATTGAAGTCTGGATATGAGAAGTCACAATCACTGATGCATCATCTGTTGTCGTTCTTGGTTTCCAGCGTGAGATTACAATTCTTTTAAGTAATATCCTGAATAATTATGTTTAGTACTTGTGATTTAAGTGACCTCCTCCTTCTTTACAGGAACAACGCATGGCAATAACCGGCCGCTGACGAAGACTGAAAATCGTAACAGCGGTCTTTAAAGGTAAGTGAGCCCAGTCTTGTCGTATTATCGAGTCGTACTCACGAAGCTCGTGAGCAGCATCGTCATCTTATTGAAAATATGACTCTCCAGACTGAGCACTATAGACGTTTCCTCATGCGCTGCAAGCACTTACATTATGTTCATAAAAAGATACGGAGCAGTTATTAGGCGTGCTTTACGCGACAAGTGAGTTGAATGTTCTGCAAGTGGGCACGTAAAGTACAAAATGAAGGGCCCTTAGAGTTGTAGAAAACGAAGCGTGTGGCAAATGTCTACCAGGAAAAAGCGGACTGTCACTTGGACGTTGTAAGAAGTTCAGAAATAGCTAATTAGGCAACAGTAAGGAAATACAGGAAGTTTCCGGAGTAAAAGTAAAAATGTTAAGAGGTGGTAGTAGAGACTAATTTAACATAATGTATGTCCAATTTTTATTTATTGTGGGGATAAATCTTTTAGAATTTAACCTAAAGAAATACTCAGAATATATTAAGGAAAGGCAAGTATTCAAAGTTCATTTACATAAAGCCTACCTACGACTTCACTGCGCTCTTTCGAGTTTTGCTGACAATACGAAATGTTGCTCTTCTGAGTCCGTCTTGCCGTTCTGTAATGAGGACAGCTTTAGTCATTATTAGAAAGATCAGTTCTCCTATTTTCAATTTCTTTACGGACAGCCTTTCAGCCGACCTGCACGCATAACTCGATACTAATTTCTCTTCCAACATATGCCGCATTGTGTGGCAGATTCCATAGTTTTAGTACTAATTTGATATCCTTGAAATCAGATAAACGCGCCAACTGCACTTTTATTCATTTTAATTGCAGCTTAAAAGAAAAATAAAAGTGTGCTGAAGCGTTTACCCGACAGGAAAAAAAAAATCCAAACCATGGTGGCCACAACTTCCACCGTCGGAGGTTTGAGTCCTCTCTCGGGCATATGTGTGTGTGTGTGTGTGTGTGTGTTGTGTGTGCTGTCCTTAGTGTAATTTACGATAGATTAAGTAGGGTGTAAGCCTAGGGACCGATGACCTAAGCCGTTTGGTTCCATAGACCCTACCACAAATTTCCAATTTTCCATGGTGGCCAAAAAACGTAACGTGACCATTTTCGCCGATCAGTGTTAGGTTTAGGTAATACCTGACAACTAGAATATACAGAGGCCCCATCGCGTTGAAAGAACATTCTTATAGCTGAAGAAGACTCTTCCTATAACGCTGAATTCTTGTTTTCGAGACAGTCGAGATGAGGGGCGATATAAGACGATCCGGTAACAAACAGGTCCAATCAACAGATGGTCTGTAACAGTTAAGAAATTCATTTATGGACAATCAAATAACACTTATCAACTTGTACTTAAAAATGAACCTTACATTCCATGAGTAAACCAACATAACTGATGCACGAACCGGTGAAATGGAAACATATCTTTGCAGCTACGTCTCTTTATAATCAGTAAAAAGTTGGACACACAAGTAAATTTTATTCGAATTAGCCCGTACTACCAACATCTAAAATATTTGCTAATACTACTGAAACATCCTGCGTACTATCTCACTCATCTGTCAATGAATTCGTCATTCGAAATATCTGCAGTTTGTTGAACAGTAATCTTTTTGCTGATATGTATTCGCAACACTTTCACAAACTCGATCAACTATTTGCTTTTCGTGACTACGGACAATTTTCAGATAGGCTCACTGGGGACATATGCGATAGTATTTACGCGTCGAGAGTTGGAAAATAGTGTTTTTCCCAAGAAGCTGGTCGTAAGAATCTGTAAACATAATATGGAAGTCAGAACGAAGTCGTTGACGGATCGCAAGTCTGTTTCTATTTTGACCCGATTTCGTAGGAATCGTTTGTGTCATTTGTTGACGATTGCCTAAAACAGGTACTTCTACATCTCTTTCCTGAAAAAGTTGATCATGGTAAAGTAGTAATTCCTTCGTGGAAAGTGTGAGGAATCCGTTAAACTTCGGTTACACGATAAATCAGTCTAATCTAAAAGCTGTAAATTCAACTAAATACCTAGGTATTACAGTTACGAACAACTTAAATTGGAAGGAAAACATAGAAAATCTTGTAGGGAAGGCAAACCAAAGACTGCGTTTTGTTGGCAGGACACAGAAAATGTAACAGATCTACTAAGGAGACTGCCTACACTACGCTTGTCCGTCCTCTTTTAGAATACTGCTGCGCGGTATGGGATTCTTATCAGAGAGGACTGACGGAGTACATCGAAAAAGTTCAAAGAAAGGCAGCACGTTTTGTATTATCGCGAAATATGGGAGAGAGTGTCACAGAAATGATACAGGATTTGGGCAGGAAATCATTAAAAGAACGTTTTTCGTTGCGACGGAATCTTCTCAGGAAATTCCAATCACCAACTTTCTCCTCCGAATGCGAAAATATTTTTTTGGCACCTACCTAGATAGGGAGGAACGATCATCACGATAAAATAAGGGAAATCAGAGCTCGTACGGAAAGACAGAGATGTTCATTCTTTCCGCGCGCTATACGAGATTGGAATAATAGATAATTGTGAAGGGAGTTGGATGAACCCTCTGCCAGGCACTTAAATGTGACTTGCAGAGTATCCATGTAGATGTAGACGTAGATGTAGATCATGGGAAACATAAAATCTGGCTGTGTGGATGATGATTTTTGAACTTCCACCCTTTCGAATACGAGTTCAGTATCTTACCGCTGTCTGAGGTTTTGCGACGCTGTGCCATGGATGATAGAAATGGATACATTACTGTGGTCATTAGAGGAAAAAAAGTTCTTCCAGCAGATAAAATAACTGCGGAAAATTCTCATTTCATAATGTTTTTGAATGTCTACTAAAACAAGAAAAGATTATAACTCATGGTTCGTCTCCTTCCTGTATGAATAAACGAATTCGAAAATCGTAATCAGAACAAAAACCATTGGACAGCTTGATCCTATTTTCCATATTTTTTCACTATAGACTATTTTACCTCTGCAAATTTTAGGAAATTGATGGTTGAAATGCGTTTTCGCTGAATAAAGAGGCCATAGACGAAAAAGTTTCGGAGTTGGAGAAATGACATTTCTTAAAAGACAGTGGGGAAATACTGAGGAAAGTTTACTGAGCTGAAAGGCATCAGTAATGAGAAAGAATACCTCGTCAAGAGAAATGAAATATTTTATAATAAACTCAATTTTAATTTGGTCTGTTTACAATCCTTCACGACTGAGTCATGTTCAGCGTGGGCGGTCGTTGACTCTCCCTCAACCCAACGCTCCAGCCGATCTGCTGTTAACGTCGTGTTCACGACTTGACCTGAATCGGCCGAGCAGCGGGCCTGGGATGAGAACGAAATTGATGTAAGGCGGCATCTGTGGCACGCTCGAGTATTGCTGGAGCAGCATTACGGATCCTTCGTGAGCAGCTACGTCGTGAAACAGTTTACGGCACTGCGCAACAAAACACGTCTGAAGTGGCGGATTAGGGAGCCACATCAAGGAGCGCCGTTGGGCAGGGGCGCTTCTCGTTGCCATATTGGCTCATCACCAATTTCAGCTGTCTTCTTATGTTGTCGTCGTGCGATGGCCGTAACCGCTGGAGCTTCTCCACTGAATCGCAACCAAAGAGCTCGAGTGGGAAACCTGTTGCCTCCGAACGGAACGTAGTACCTCGGCGAATGAGTATGAAGGCGACTTCCGAATGTATATTAATGATATAATTCTCTATGTGGCCCGCATCTCGTGGTCGTGCGGTAGCGTTCTCGCTTCCCACGCCCAGGTTCCCGGGTTCGATTCCCGGCGGGGTCAGGGATTTTCTCTGCCTCGTGATGGCTGGGTGTTGTGTGCTGTCCTTAGGTTAGTTAGGTTTAAGTAGTTCTAAGTTCTAGGGGACTTATGACCACAGCAGTTGAGTCCCATAGTGCTCAGAGCCATTTTTTTTCTATGTATATTTTGAAGGCTACTTTGTATTTTGATAGTTTGATAATTTTATTTATTTTCTTATTCCATTATTATGATGCCTTTGTCAATATACAGGATGGTCCATTGATAGTGACCGGGCCAAAAATCTCACGAAATAAGCATCAAACGAAAAATACAGAGAACGAAACTCGTCTAGCTTGAAGGGGGAAACCAGATGGCGCTATAGTTGGCCCGCTAGATGGCGCTGACATAGGTCAAACGGATATCAACTGCGTTTTTTAGAATAGGAACCCCAATTTTTATTACATGTTCGTGTAGTACGTAAAGAAATATAAATGTTTTAGTTGGGCCACTTCTATCGCTTTGTGACAGATGGCGCTGTAATAGTCACAAACGTTTAAGTACGTGTTATCACGTAACATTCCGCCAGTGCAGACAGTATTTGCTTCGTGATACATTACCTGTGTTAAAATGGACTGTTTACCAATTGCGGAAAAGGTCGATATCGTATTGATGTATGGATATTGTATTGAAAATGCCCATCTGGAGTGTGCTATGTATGCTGCTCGGTATCCTCGACGACGTTATCCAAGTATCCGGACCGTTCGCCGGATCGTTACGTTATTTAAGGAAATGGGAAGTATTCAGCTACATGTGAAACATCAACCACGACCTGCAACAAATCATGATGCCCAAGTAGGTGTTTTAACTGCTGTCGCGGCTAATCCGCACATCAGTAGCAGACAAATTGCGCGAGAATAGGGAATCTCGAAAACGTCAGTGTTGAGAATGCTACATCAACATCGATTGCACCCGCACCATATTTCTGTGCATCAGGAATTACATGGCGACTACTTTGAACGTCTTTTACGGTTCTGCCACTGGGCACAAGAGAAATTACGGGACGATGACAGATTTTTTACACGCGTTCTATTTAGCGACGAAGCGTCATTTACCAACAGCGGTAACGTAAACATGCATAATATGCACTATTGGGCAATGGAAAATCCACGATGGCTGCGACAACTGGAACATCAGCGACCTTGACGGGTTAATGTATGGTGCGACATTATGGGAGGAAGAATAATTGTCCCCCATTTTATCGATGCCAATCTAAATGGTGCAATGTAAGCTGTTTTCCTACATAATCTTCTACCGATGTTACTACAAGATGTTTCACTGCATGACAGAATGTCGATGTACTTCCAACATAATGGATGTCCGGCACATAGCTCGCGTGCGGTTGAAGCGGTATTGAATAGCATATTTCAGGACAGGTGGATTGGTCGTCGAAGCACCACACCATGGCCCGCACGTTCACCGGATCTGACGTCCCCGGATTTCTTTGCGTGGGGAAAGTTGAAGGATATTTGCTATCGTGACCCACCGACAACGCCTGACAACATGCGTCAACGCATTGTCAATGCATGTGCGAACATTACGGAAGGCGAACTACTCGCTGTTGAGAGGAATGTCGTTACACGTATTGCCAAATGCATTGACGTTGGCGGACATCATTTTGAGCATTTTTTGCATTAATGTGGTATTTACAGGTAATAACGCTGTAACAGCATGCGTTCTCAGAAATAAGTTGACAAAGGTACATGTATCACATTGGAAGAACCGAAATAAAATGTTCAAACGTACCTACGTTCTGTATTTTAATTTTAAAAAAACCTACCTGTTACCAAATGTTCGTCTAAAATTGTGAAGCAAATGTTTGTGACCATTACAGCGCTATCTATCAAAAAGCGAAAAAAGTAGTCCAACTAAAACCTTCATATTTCTTTAAGTACCATATGAATACGTAATAAAAATGGGGATTCCTATTTAAAAAAAACGCAGTTGATATCCATTTGACCTATGGCAGCGCCATCTATTTGGCCAACCATAGCGCCATCTGGTTTCCCCCTTCAAGCTAGACAAGTTTCGTTCTTTGTAGTATTTTCGTTTTAGTTTATTTCGTGAGATATTTGGCCCGGTCACGATCATTGGACCGCCCTGTATACTGATGTTTCTGAAACTTTAACACGGCGAATGACTATTTTACGTATCCTCTGTCGTTCGTTAGTCTCTTCTCTCTTTGCGACTGAATGAAGATTATTTGTTTTGTTGTCAGACGCGTTTCGCTTCGTTTGTTATCGAAGCATCTTCAGTGGTGATGTAGTGTGGTAGTTTTAACATATGTGCCGTAATGGAATACTGTTTCGTTGATATATACAGTCTAGGATATCAATGGGAGTTGGCAACCTTACCGGCAGCGGTGCGAATATCCCCGTCAAAAGCGCTGCACTTGCGTGCACTATCTTACCTCCACAAATGAAGCGTCCTCTGAGAGACGATTCCGTTGACGAGGTATTTATGGGGCCGCCAAGGACTAGTTCAATTTGGTGACACGACCAAAGATGACCTCTCTGAAGCGTCCACACAGCCAGTAGTTCTAGCGCCGAACCATGACCTAGTTGAAGCCAAACACGGCCTGAATATAGTCACATTCATCGCTGATTAGGAGCCACCAGCAGACCGTCGTCAGCAACGCTCTGCAACCTTGATCTCCACTTCAACTGCAGGACCTGGTATCCAGCAGTCATAGACTTTTACTGTGATTTGTGCGTTTGGGAAGTTGTCCAAGTTGCGGTTCATTTGGATATAGAAATTTATATTGTCAGACACAAGGAGAGCAATCACGCTTTGTGATTTAAGACGTGTCACTAATAAGCTATACGACAGCTGCCAGTTTATCTAGCATTCAGAAGTCATGTTGTGTTGTGTGATTGATTTAATTACAACTGTTGTGATTGACAAGAAGTGTCTGTTTTTATGGGCAACGGCTTTTCCGCAGTGGATACACCGGTTCCCGTGAGATCACCGAAGTTAAGCGCTGTCGGTTTGATGGGTGACCATCCAGGCCGCCATGCTGTTGCCATTTTTCGGGGTGCACTCAGCCTCGTGATGCCAATTGAGGAGCTACTCGACCGAATAGTAGCGGCTTCGGTCAAGAATAACATCATAACGGCTGGGAGAGCGGTGTGCTGCCCCCACGCCCCTCCTATCCGCATCCTCCACTGAGGATGGTCCCGGTAGGCCACTCATTTTTTTGTCTGTTTTTATATTTTTGATGATAACGTGCTGCTGCTAATTGTCTACCTGGGCGCTTGTTCTTTGTAAGTAAGCCCACATCAGACGATTAAGCTTAAAGTATTCGTTTTTACTGTTGTACGAGGTGCATTCAAGTTCTAAGGTCTCCGATTTTTTTTCTCCGGACTGGAACGAGATAGAAACATGCGCATTGTTTTAAAAAGAGGCCGCGTTCATTGTCAATACGTCCCAGAGATGGCAGCACCGTACGGCAGATGGAATTTTACCGCCAGCGGCGAGAAGGAGAACTGTTTTAAATAAAATGGCGACGTTTTCCTTACTTGAAGAGCGTGCAATCATTCGTTTTCTGAATTTGCGTGGTGTGAAACCAATTGAAATTCATCGACAGTTGAAGGAGACGTGTGGTGATGGAGTTATGGATGTGTCGAAAGTGCGTTCGTGGGTGCGACAGTTTAATGAAGGGAGAACATCATGAGACAACAAACCGAAACAACCTCGGGCTCGCACAAGCCAGTCTGACGACATGATCGAGAAAGTGGAGAGAATTGTTTTGGGGGATCGCCGAATGACTGTTGAACAGATCGCCTCCAGGGTTGGCATTTCTGTGGATTCTGTGCACACAGTCCTGCATGACGACCTGAAAAT
This sequence comes from Schistocerca cancellata, assembly GCF_023864275.1. Taxonomy (NCBI): domain Eukaryota; kingdom Metazoa; phylum Arthropoda; class Insecta; order Orthoptera; family Acrididae; genus Schistocerca; species Schistocerca cancellata. Next base: position 334,015,050 of record NC_064634.1, read on the forward strand.
GCGAAAAGTGTCATCCAGGTGGGTGCCACGAATGCTGACGGACGACCGCATGGCTGCCCGTGTGGCATGTTGCCAAGCAATGTTGACACGCAGCGACAGCATGAATGGGAATTTCTTTTCGTCGGTTGTGACAATGGATGAGACGTGGATGCCATTTTTCAATCCAGAAACAAAGCGCCAGTCAGCTCAATGGAAGCACACAGATTCACCGCCACCAAAAAAATTTCGGGTAACCGCCAGTGCTGAAAAACTGATGGTGTCCATGTTCTGGGACAGCGAGGGCGTAATCCTTACCCATTGCGTTCCAAAGGGCACTACGGTAGCAGGTGCATCCTACGAAAATGTTTTGAAGAAGAAATTCCTTCCTGCACTGCAACAAAAACGTCCGGGAAGTGCTGCGCGTGTGCTGTTTCACCAAGACAACGCACCCGCACATCGAGCTAACGTTACGCAACAGTTTCTTCGTGATAACACCTTTGAAGTGATTCCTCATGCTCCCTACTCACCTGACCTGGCTCCTAGTGACTTTTGGCTTTTTCCAACAATGAAAGACACTCTCCGTGGCCGCACATTCACCAGCCGTGCTGCTATTGCCTCAGCGATTTTCCAGTGGTCAAAACAGACTCCTAAAGAAGCCTTCGCCGCTGCCATGGAATCATGGCGTCAGCGTTGTGAAAAATGTGTACGTCTGCAGGGCGATTACGTCGAGAAGTAACGCCAGTTTCATCGATTTCGGGTGAGTAGTTAATTAGAAAAAAAATCGGAGGCCTTAGAACTTGAATGCACCTCGTAAATATGTTCATTTATGGTAGCCAAGGGATGAAGAGCAACAAGTCGCCCTGTCTCCATTTAGTGTGCTAGCGTAAGTAATTCATACGTATTATAAAAATGAATGCATTCATGGGTGTATGTTCTACATATCCTCCTAAACAAGTGGGCCGATTTTAGCCAAAAGTTGGTACACGTATCCGTCAGGCAATGATTGCTGTCGGGATAAGAACCACCTACTATCATAGTTCAAGATATAAGACGTCATAAACTGTGAGATGTATGAAAAACTGACGTCTCATGCATGACGTTTATATTTATTATTACTAACACGGTCAACAGATTTCGATAAAATTTGGTAATGAGATAGCTTGAGCCCTGAGCAAGAACATAGGCTACTTTACAAAGTGTGTAGAACGGTATACGTATTGATTTTAAAAACCACTTCGTGAATTAGGGAAAAATATTTGATCTTTGTGAAAGCTATTTACTCTTTGACTTTTGAACTTTATCATATTTGTAAAAGTGGCTTTCTTAGTTGATATGTGCTACGTGATATGATCAAGAGTAATGAATACAATGTGTTCAGTACATACTTCCACACTGTTTTTTGCGTACTGTACACGTTGCATACTTACAGCTGCTACACGAACTAACCAGTACTTCAGAACAGCACTTAGTGACTTGCAACAAATTTTATGTGAAGTATCAAACCATTACGAAACATTTTCTTGCTTACAACCTCCACAAAATGTTGAAAGCAAAAAGCTTTATCATTTATTACTACGTTTCTGCTGTGCATGCAGTAAACTGGTCTTGCTGTAAAACTGTCGCATCAGGCTTGACGGCATGACGTTTAAATTAATTAATTCTTTGCTGCTAACTCTGACGGATTACCTCAAAACTCATAACATCCACAACAAATATCAGTCAGGCTTTCGAAAGCGCCATAGTACAGCAACTGCATTAATCAAAGTAACTGATGACATTAAACATGCTATGGACAGACGTGAAGCTACCATCCTAACACTGCTTGACTTTAGCAAGGCTTTTGATACAGTTGACTTTGATATATTACTAATTAAAATGAAACAGCTGAATTTCTCAAACAGCGCTATACACTGGTTCGACAGCTACCTCAAAAACAGAAGTCAACAAGTCATTTGTGGGTCGGAAAAGTCATCATGGAAAAACGTGCGCTCTGGAGTTCCCCAAGGCTCCGTCCTTGGTCCATTACTCTTCTCACTGTACATTAATGATATTTCTTCAGTGATTCACTCCTGCAACTACCATCTATATGCCGACGACATCCAACTGTACATAAGTGCAAGCCCCAAGAACATTGCTGACGCAGTAGCGAGTATGAACGCAGATCTTTGCTCTGTTTCTCGATGGGCACAGAACCTAGGTCTGAAACTAAACCCCAAGAAATCCCAGGTCATACTTATATCTCATCCAAAGTTAATCAGTCGGTACTTTCGCGAAACAGTCCCTCAAATACTCCTCAATGGTACCCAACTACCATACCAAAAAACAGTAAAAGACCTTGGAATAATCTTGGATGAACACCTAAACTGGGAAGAACAAACAGTCACAGCTTGCCGGAAATCGCTCTCCTCCCTACATGCAATTCAAAAATTTAGAAAAATATTTCCAACCCATGTTAAACAAAAATTAGTCCAAACACTAGTCTTGCCTAATCTTTACTACTGTGATGTAGTTCAACACGGCACAAATAGTGAAAATTCGAGATGCCTCGAGCTAGTGATGAATGCTTGCGTAAGATACGTATGCAATATACGGTTGTATGATCATATCAGTTCTTCATACTCCCAGCTAGGTTGGATACGCCCACATAAGGCACGCGATCTTCACACGATGTGCTTACTTCAACGATTTCTTAGCCACTGGTGCCCCCAATACTTATCTTCTCACATTAAACACCTATCATCATTCCACAACCGCAATACTAGATCGGATACATCTAGCATCTTGGCTGTACCTTTACATAACACAAAATCTTTCTCTGTGTCATTCTCCATCTCAGCCATACGACTATGGAACGCGCTCCCCTGTGATCTGCGTCTTATCCAGAACCACTTAACATTCAAGAGGGAACTCAAGACTTACATATTAGGGACGGTATAGCCACCATTGTCGTGCCCCTCTCATCTTTTTCTTTCTCCTCTCCATCATAGCTTCGAATTTTACCATTCTATTTCTCCTCCTCTAACTTATCTACCTTTTCTATATCTCTTTCACCCCATTCTATCGTCTTATGTCTCTGCTTGATGAGAATAACTCACAAGCTGCAAGAATATAACGAGGAAATTCCCAACTAGCAATAGGACTGACATTCATAAAAGAAAAAAATATGTTCACTTTCCTATACATAGTCATTACTATTATTATTATTCTTGATTATTATAATTACTTTTTGATTGTTATAATTATCATTGTAGTACTTTTATAATCTCTAATTTTTTCTGTAACATTAATACTGTATAACATGTTATATGTCCTTAATGTTCTGTAGAAACTGAAATTTGTTGAATCTGAGTATGCCTGGTTAGGTGTAAGAGAGGGCCTGAAGGCCCTAATCTTGCCAGGTAAAATAAATGCATAAATAAATAAAATAAATAAATAAATATTTCTAACACGTTTAGCAGACAGTATCTTCATATGCCTCTGAAAGTACCTATAAAATTATGTCACTGTACGATATATAGAGAGAGGTAGGAGGTGATAGACAGAGAAAAGGATGGGGAAATGATGGACAGGGAGATGGACAGGAGGAGATGGGCATAGAAAGGAAAGAGGACAGACAGAGGGAGAGGAGAAGTTGGATAAAGGCAGGAGAGAGTAATAGACGGATAGAAAGAGGGGCAGGAGAAGATGGAGGGGGAAGGGAATTGAATTAAACACGTACTCTGGTAATGGCGGGTATTCAGCTAGTGGATTAATAAAGAAAAACGCACCTCAACGGCAACTGTCTGTCGATCACGGCCACCTGTAAAGGACGACGTTGATAGGACCATCCAGCGGCAGGATACGCAAGATAGCGCGGCGGTTAAGCCGCGGCACGTGTGGCTGGTGCAGCGTGTTCCGCTTCCGCGTGCCGGTGAATGGGATTCTGTTCTGCGGTGCGCCCCGTGTCCTTGAGTGGTCGTAGCGGTCAGCGGGCAACCCCGGTCGTAACAGGCGGAGCGGCACCTGGCTTCTAGGGCAGACAGAGACTGACATCCGTTTGGAAACATCGGAGAGCTCGTCGTCTCGCAGCCAACATTACGATCCGCGCCGTCCTTTCCTTCCATGAATCTGTGTGGTTCCCTCTCCCTCCATTTAAGGACGTTCGCCTAATCACGGGATTCGGTGCCCACTCGAGCAACGGGCGAGTCCGGCGAGATTACAGAGGGAATGCTGATACTGATACAGACATTGGAACCTGTCCCTTTCACGTTTCATCTCATTCCCAGAAAAGGTTTAGAAAGAACGGCACTTACAAAAGCTTGTATTGCAGGGTATAATGACCGGAAGGGCATCATCACATCGACCATTTACCCTCGATCGCGCAGCGTTCACCTCTTCTTCATGATCACGGTATACAAAGCAACCGTAACTGTAAGTTGCGACATCGTCGCAAGGAAAAAAAATGCGACCGGGAGATATTGGGAGCCAGGAGATATTGGTTTTAATTATTTTTAATCCCGGGAGTTGATCTCAAACATCAGTCCATTGTCAGTTTCAACTTGTAAGAACCATCTTCGGATTTGGATGTCAGTATGTAAAAAAAGACAATGGAATAAAAACAGGCCAACATGGTGCCACTATTAAAAACAATGTTGAGACGTTACATACAAATCAAGATCGATAACGGGAGAAAAATAGTGAAAGAGGCTAAAGTGCACTTACGGTATTAACTGCTCTTCCGTTTGTGATACGTTATCGTTCGTTCTAGAAAATTTGGTGACAGTACACTGTAGCCATTGAGAACCGCTTAATCTTATAATTTTTGTTGTAGCAAACATTACCAGTTTTTCTCCGATTTCCGATGTCTGTAGTTAGGTTGGGACGTAATAGCGCAGCTTAAATTGACGCGAGTAAAACGAGCGGCGAAGGAGTTAACAATCTTGATTATCACAAAGGTTTGGCTGTTTTCTTTCCGACTACGTGGCGGTTACAAGGTAGTACTTAGGTGGAACCTAAGGCCACAACTTATATTGCTGAATGTGAAACTTGCAGCAACAATGTTTATAATCAAATATTTCGCCATTTTTCGTAATATATTGCGATTTCTAAGATGGCGACTAGAATGGTACCTAGAAGTTCCGCTGCTGTGAGTAAAACAAAATACCTGTTATTTAGGAAGCTCTGGACATTATAAATGAGCAGTGTGGTTGGGTACCTACATTCGATTCATGATTTGTCGTGTTCACTTTCCATCTCTCACCACATGAAGCTGTCGTACAACAAGAAGATAAAGTTGCAGCGATAGCTTCGATGTAAAGATGTGGCAATTTTTCGATATTGCATTATCATCTGACCTACGTTCCCTGGAACAGTACAAACGAAGCGGGGTAGGGCAGAGGTTAGAACAATGGACTCGGTTCAGACAAGCGTCCGGGCATCCTGATTTAGGTTTTCCGTGATTTCCCTAAATCGCTTATGGCAAATGCCGGAATGGTTCCTTCGAAAGAGTACGGCCACTTTCCTTCTCCATCCTTCCCTAATCCGAGCTTCTGCTCCGTCTCTAATGACCTCGATGTCGACGGGACGTTGAAAACTAATCTCCTGCTCCTCCTCTGCTCAGAATCTCTCCGTGAAACATTCATTCCGGTTCTGTGAAAGCCGGTTTTTAGAGATGTCCATTCCTCTTCAAGTGAAATGCCTTATGTGGAATTCATTATCGCAATATCTATAGCCATAGAGATCTTCAAATTGATATCATTCCTCATTATTTCAGTATCCCATTTATTTGCGTGTGGATCCTTACGTCTACTCTTCACCGTTATTAAATTGTGCTCCGAGACCATATCTGCTCCTGGGTACGCCTTACTATACAATATTTTATTTCAGAATCTCACTTTAACAATGACGTAGTCCAGCCGGAATCTGCAAGAGTCTCTAGACGTTTCCAAGTACTCGCTGTTACCAGCTGAAATTTATTGAATTGGTTCAAATGGCTCTTAGCAATATGGAACTTAACATATGAGGTCATCAATCCCCTAGAACTTAGAACTACTTAAACCTAACTAACCTAAGGACATCACACACATCCATGCCCGAGGCAGGATTCGAACCTGCGACCGTAGCAGTCGCGCGGTTGTGGACTGAAGCGCCTAGAACCGCTCGGCCACCGCGGTCGTCACTTTATTGAATTACCCAGTTAGACTTAACATAAAGCTTTCCTGAGTGTGGCACTGCGTCATAATGTGAAAAAAGGTATACTGGAGAACCAACGTTTCGTCCATAGCTACGATGGTCTTCTTCTGGATCTACTGCTGACCCAGAAGAAGGCCACTGGAGCCGTGGTCCAATTGTAGTTTTCAATTTTTTCTGGCCACGGACATCTAGGCAATTATATCAATTAGACTTTCTCCTCTTTCATTCCTATTACTAAGTCCGAGTTCCCACGTAGCTCTGTCTTCCTTTATAACCAAGTTCCAATATTCTATGACAATTAGATTATTATCTCCGATTACATACTGAATTACCCATTTAATATCCCCATATATAATCTCTATCTCTCTATCTTCCGCTTCTGAAGTCGGCGCGTGTACCTGAACATGGTCGCAATATTAATGTCAGAAAAGAATGATAACCGGTTTCGCTCTGTAACAGAACACGTTCTGATCAATAGTGTTTATGTCACTTACGGCCGCTGTACTGAGTCAGCACATGCCAGTGATCCGAAGGAAAGTAAGATTAGAGTTTAACGTACCGTCGACGACGAGGCAGAACACAAGCTTGGACTAGGGAAAGAAGAAGAAAATCGATCTTCCCCTTGCAAGGGAACCATTCATGGATTTTCCTGAAGCTATTTTTGCGGAAATCACCATAAACCTAAGACTGTATGCTCGGGCAGAGATCTGAATCGCCGTTCTCTCGAATTCGAGTCCAGTGTGCTAACCACTGCACCATATCGCATAGTGTATTAACGTTTTCTGTAACTGAACTAAACTGATCAACATGTTGTCTGAGTAAATTTACTCCTCTCAGTGAACTGTATCGACTTCATTAGTTTATTTCACGTTCACAATGTCCGGGTGTATTGTTCCATCATCAGATGTGACCGAAGTAAATCAATTAAAAAATAAGGTATATCTCCTGAGGGCAGCCGTCTGTAGATCTTGAAATCATTCACAGACCACATCAGACAAAAATTGAAACCACTGCAACACTCCGAAATTACCCGAACTGTATCACATTCCATCGCACCATTATGGGGGTGGGCAACGGCCTTGCCGCAGTGGATACACCGGTTCTCGTGAGATCACCGAAGTTAAGCGCTATCGGGCATGATCGGCGCTTGGATGGGTGACCATCCAGGCTGCCATGCGCTGCTGCCATTTTTCGGGGTGCACTCAGCCTCGTGATGCCAATTGAGGAGATACTCGACCGAATAGTAGCGGCTTCGGTCAAGAATACCATCGTACGACCGGGAGAGCGGTGTGCTGACCCCACGCCCCTCCTATCTGCATCCTCCACCGAGGATGACACGGCGGTCGGGTGACCCCGGTAGGCCACTCGTGGCCTGAAGACGGAGTGCTTTTATTATGGGGGTGCTGACACTGCCTATAGACGGAATGGCCCTGTAGATGTGGTTTATTTTCGATTTAAGTACTTCAATTTTCAGGCTCGTAATTATGATGATGGAACAGGGTGCCATGAAATCGGTAATGTGAAATAAAGCAACCAAAAAAAAGTCAGGCAGTGCAGTTTTAGGACGTATTTAAATTAGGAAACACAAAATTACTGGTGAGTGGTCTTCAGAGGATCGGGATCGTTGGAGAAACTTAAAATGGCCGCCATTATCGTATAATGCAAAAGTAGGCTGTTATGGCCTTTTTTCTGTTCTCTGATTCGATTTTCTGCCCTTGAATATCGAGAGAGACGAATTTCATTTAGGTGACAAAGGTCTTTGCGAGTTACGTTGGTTGGTTTGGTTGCTTTGGTGGGAGGGGACCAAACAGCGAGGTCATCATGGGGAAGGAAGTCGGCCGTGCCCTTTCAAATGAACCATTCCGGCATTTGCCTCAAGCGATTTAGGGAAGTCACGGAAAGCCTAAATCAGGATGGCCGGACGCGGGTTCGAACCGTCATCCTCCCGAATGCTAACCAAAGCGCCACCTTGCTCGGTGCGAGTTATGTAAGCCTCGTGAGAATTGTCAATTTTCCTTGCGGAGGAAGTGTTTTCTCCGCCTTCCAGTTTCCTTCCGCAATGCACTTGACGATCTTTCACTGTCGTGATTTATAGTTTGCACGCTTTCCGCTGTAGACAATGCGCTATGGTCGGTCAAAGCAGTTCGCTGGCGGCGTCTTACCAGTTTCTTGCTTTTCAGCATCAGGAACTGTCTATCGTCATTGAACACTGTCGGCCTCTTACTTAATCGCATGGTCCACACATGTCAGAATCCCGTATTGCCGTCCTGAGCAAAGCCCAAGAGGAGGTGGTTCGCTGTCTTTTACTCCTATCTGATTCGTGTGTACCTGTGTCGTGTGGATACTATGCTTTCTTATACGGTATCTTTGTTTTTAGGGATGAAGGGAAGGTAGATGGTGATACCCAGTGCTGGCATGTAATAAATTCCTTCAGAATGGTATTTATTACCAGGATCAATCTCGCGGATGGATGGCTATCCAGACTTCTCACTCCAGCAGACAGTGAAGACGGGCGTAATGGCTTGAGAGAAGTCATGACAATGTATTGCAGCTTTTTATGGAAACATATGTGATTTGTTATGATTTCTCTTCAAAAGCGTTAATTCAACAATAAAAACGGAGTTCAACACGATCCATCGTGGATCAAACAACATACAACGTCCTATTCGCACTCCGATTCACCCTGGCAACGTACAGTATCGAACCAGAGTATGAATCTGACATTCTTACAAACTACAAAATACTGCAGATATTCTCCGTAAATGGGGTCGAGACTTCGGATTTCTCCGAGAAACTACAGTAGAAATCATAATGATATTTCGGAATATTTTAATAAGAATAACATTTCTGGCCGTGGAAATTTACACTTACGTATTTTTGCAGTAATATCAGAAAATTGTTGTTGAAGTCTTCTGACAAATAATCAGCAGATCTTCTTCATCAGCTCTAATGTCTAGATCACTGGAGGATGAAAAACTGTAGCGAAGTGCAGAAAAAACCGCAAAGGATCGAGGCTTCGTGCAGGGTTTGGCAACTGACCTTAAACGTACACATAGGTAACGTACTGTGTGTATATAGGCAGAAAGACACATCATTGTGTGATTTAATCGTCGCAGAACGATCACTAGAAGCAGTTAGTTCCATAAAATATCTATCGAGTGGAACTATCACATATAATTAACCATAGGTAAGGCAGTCGTCAGAGGAGATTCATTGAAAGGATACACATCTACATCTTTAAGAAATGCAGTTTATCAACTAAGAAGAATGCTTACAAAACACTCGTTCGATCAATGCTTCAGTATTGCTCTGTAGTCTGGGAACCGTACCAGACAGGATTGATGGAGGAAATAGAGAAGATTCAAAGAGGAGCAGCACGTTTCTTTACGGGTTCATTAAGTGAACGCGAAAGTGTCACGGATATGCTCAGCTAACTCCAGTGGCAGAGGTTGCAAGAGAGGCGTTCTGAATTACGCTGTGGTTTACTGTTAAAGTTCTGAGAGCGTACGTTCGTAGAATAGCCTTACAGTATACTGGTTCCTCCTATGTATATCTTGTAAGAAGATAAAGATCAGAGAGATTCTAGCCCACGTTTTCGGAACTGGAACAGGAAAAGGGGGAAGTGAGAGTGGTGCACTATGTACCCTCTGCTACACACCCAGAGGTAGCTTGTGGATTATAACTGTAGATGTAGATGCATGAATTGTGAGTCGTGTCGGGATACCTCAGTCAGCATAACTTTTGTCCGCCAAAGGAAAAGGCTCTGGGTTCGAAAATGGCTCTGAGCACTATGGGACTCAACATCTTAGGTCGTAAGTCTCCTAGAACTTAGAACTACTTTAACCTAACGACATCACACACACCCATGCCCGAGGCAGGATTCGAACCTGCGACCGTAGCAGTCCCGCGGTTCCGGACTGCAGCGCCAGAATCGCTAGACCACCGCGGCCGGCTCTGGGTTCGAGTGTCGGTCAAGCACGTAGTTGTAATCTGCCAGGAGAGCTTCATATCAGCGCATACCACACTGCAGAGTACTGAGTTTTGTTAGTTTCCACCAACGTTTGGAAACAGAGCCCTGTGCTGTAGTCAAGATGAATGAGAGTGGTTCAGCAATCGAATAAAACGTAGGAGTGAAATTATATCAGTTATAAAAATCCGCTGATGACATTGCTATCCTCACTGAAAGTAAGGAAGATTTACTGGAACTGTTGAATTGATAGCCTCCTGAGCCCATAATATGGATTAGAATAAACCAAAAAACTAAACTAAACTTCGTCCGAACAGTCCTCGGAAGGCCCAACGTTACCGACCGGCCGTCGTGTCATCCTCGGCCCATAGACGTCACTGGATGCGGATGTGGAGGGGCATGTGGTCAGCACACCACTCTCCGGCCGTATGTCAGTTTACGAAACCGGAGCCTCCTCCATCAAGCAGTTCCTTAGTTTGTCTCACAAGGATTGAGTTCACCCCACTTGCCAAAAGCGCTTGGCAGACCGGATGGTCACCCATCCAAGTGCTAGCCCAGCCCGACAGCGCTTTAACTTCCGTGATCTGACGGGAACCGATGTTACCACTGCGGCAAGGCCGTACAATAAACCAAAGAAAGACAAAATAGAACTAGCAGGTATGAGATTACCGATGAACTTTATATCGAAATTTAGAGCCCACATGTGGGGGTGAACAAAGGGAAAGAATTCTCTTACCTTCAATATAACATAAAACCTTATGGAGGAAGAAAAACGGACATAAGAACAGCGTAGCACAGGCAAAGAGGACATCCGTCACTAGTGAGTATCCAGCAGAAAACGTAAAGCTTCTTTTGAGGAAGAAATTCCTGGGAATGTATATCGAGAGAACGATATTGCGTATAGAAGCGTTTGAGATGTGGTATTACAGAACGTTACTGAAAACTAATTGGTCTGAAAAGAAATAAAGTACTCCTCAGAATTTTCGGAAAAAGGAATGTATGGAAAGAAATAGAAGAAGGAGCAGGACGGTAGGATAAGTGTAAAGACTTCGGTCTGTAACTTAAATGCTACTAGTGGGCTGCAGAGAGCAAAAAAAAATAGTATCTTTAGATTGAGATTGGAACATACCCAACAAATATTCCAAGACTACGTGCTACGTGTTATTCTAAGATTAAGAGATTGACCCAAGAGAGGATGCATTGGCAGGTCACATCATACCAGTCAGAAGACCGATGACCAAATAAATTTGTCACTGTCAAAATTACCTATTCTTATCCACTTTACAACTATTCCCACAGTCTAGTTGTAAATGTTGATGTAGGTTGCGTTTGTCAGAATTTAGCGTCTCGTCACTAGAAGTAGAATTACTTCAGTTGCATTGAGACATACGCCATTGATATCCGACTACCCTTCTTTTGTAATTTAAACCACATACCAAGGAATTACTGACTTTGTTTCAAGAAGCACTTATTACATACAATGAAAAATGTTGCAAGCCACCTTATGTATTCCTTTTACCTGTTTCTCATAAATTACGGGCAAACAGTAAAAATGTTTAAAAATTCTCTCTCTTTTCCTGACACATTCACAGTTACTAGGAAACCGTACGAGGGGAAGCTTCCTGTCACTTGTTTCCAGTATACCTTAGATAAGAACGTTTTTAGGATGCACCGAGGCTATTGACAAGAAGAACTGCTCGATTTCGTGAAAAAGCGCGAAACTGATGAATTATCCGAGCTTTCGCGATCTTAGTTTGAAGACTAGTTTTTGTGGCTTCCTGGTTGTTTCCGCGACGACGTCGACGACTTCTTCCTCCGACAGTTTTCTAACTCGAGCTAAATATGTTCCTTGATTTCGTCTAAAATCTTTCCTTTCGATAATAGGCGTAGAAAACATTCCAAAAGGATAATTTTCAAACTTTCCTCATTTTGCTATTCCTTTTACTAGCAAGGAAAGCAGTGACAAAAGCACTTTATATATTTGAAACTTTCACTACTCCTCATAGACGGAGACCACTAAGAAACACACACAAACACACACAGACACGCACACACACACACACACACACACACACACACACACACACACAGAGAAAAGTCAGAACATGCTCAGTTGCTATAACTTTAGTGAATTAACACAACCAGGCACCGACACTGCGCCTTAATTGCAGTAAAAAATTATTATGCCAAATCTTACTACTTCTATGATGAAAGAAATATTGTTGGAAAACGTAATCATTTTGCTTTACGATATTTCAGTCCAACAACACTGTAAAACTTCAACTGAATTAGGGGCCTCGTTTCTTTTTCGTGAATAGCCCTTCACAGATCAAAATGACACATTAATCACAGCTTCTCCTCAGGAAGTCTCTGCATACCTGAGAATACTCCAAGACATCGTGCGGATTCTCCTAACCTATGTAAGGTACACTGCCGAGGTAGACGCGACAAGCTGAAATGCTCCAATTAAGTTTTTGCACTGTTATATCGACGTCTAACAGAAGCTAAATTTTAAGCTTCGTTCGTTCTTTTTCGTTTAGTTTCATCGGTCAAGAAGCAATGTAAATGCTGTCCTACCCCTTTTTCGACTCATAAATCTTCTGTCTCATTTGACGCGGCCCACCACGAATTCCTCTCCCCGTCACGAAATCCTCTCCGGTGCCGACCTTTTCATCTCAGCATTCTACATCCTCAATTATTTTATGGATGTATTCCAATATACGTTTTACCCTACAGCTTTTACCCTCTACACGTCCCCCTAGGGCTACGGAAGTTATCCCCTGATATCTTAAGACATGATCTGTCATCCTGTCCCCTCTCCTTGCCAATGTTATCAACATATTCTTTTCTTGACTAATTCTACAGAGACCCCTCTTCATTTCTTATCTGTTCGTCTAATTTTTAACATCCTTCAATAGCGCCACATCTCAAACATTTCGATCCTCTGCTTTCCTGGTTTCCCCACAGTCGATGTTTCACTATCATACAATGCTGTGCTCCTGTGCTCCAAACATAAATTCTCAGAAGTTTCTTCCTGAAAGTAAAGCCAATGTCTCATGCTAGTAGAATTCTTTTGGCCAGGAATAGCTACTCTGTCTGTGCCAGTCTACTTTATGTGTACTCCTTGCTTAGTCTGTTACGTATTTCTTGTTTCCATCGTAGCAAAATTTCCTTAACTTCATCAACTACGTGGTCACCAACTTTGCTGTTAGGTTTAAAGCTAATCTCACTTCTTCTTGCGCTCATTACTTCCGTCCTTCCTCAGCTTAATCTCAATCCGTTTCCTGTACTCATTAGATTGTTCATCCTATTCAACAGGTCCTGTTAAGCTTCCTGCATTCACGGATGATATTAATATCATCAGCGTTTCTAATATTAGCCCTTAATATTAACCCCAACCTTGAATCTTTCTCTTATTTCCTTCATTACCCCTTCGGCGTATAGAATGACAGTAAGAGCCGAAAGACAACATCCCCGTGTATTTGAGTACTTCGCTCTTGGCCTCAAGTTCTTATTGCTCCTTCTGGTTTTCGTACAAATTGTACATTACCCGTTTCTCCTTTAGCGTATTCCAATTTTTCTCAAAAATTTTCACATCTGCACCATTTTATATATTCGAACGTCTTTTCCAGATGGACAAATCTCATTTAAGTGTCGTGATTTTTCTTCAGTCTCGCTGTCATATATCCATTCTTATACATTCCAGACTTCAACATGAATAGTCGCTTGGTTGCCACTTCTCGCAGTGATCTTCGAAATTCGGAAGGAAGGCTGTGTACCCGTTCTGATTTATTTCCTCGCAAGTATATACTGAATCCCGTATGTCTTCCAGTTCGACTCCCATTCTTCTGTCACGTCTTCAGATCCTCGAAAAGGCCTTCTATGCATTTTGTTCACCTGTCTCATCTCACCACTGGTTTTAGCAATGGAAATCCAACTGTTCTCTTGAAGTTGACATTCCTTGCTTTTAACTTCATCGACGATTGTCTTGGCTTTTTTTGTAAGCTGAATCAGTCATGATGACCGCTTCCATTTCTTCACATATTTCCTGTGACCATTCCGCCTTGATTTCGTGCACTTCCTCTTCAAAATGCTCTCACACAAATTGCGATTATGATTCCGCATCAGCTGTAGAATATTTCTGAAAAAATGGAAATTTGTGCCCGAGAAGGACTCGAACCCGGTTTTCCCCCTTCTCACGAGCGGTCGCCTTAACAACTTCAACTATCTGAGCACGCTTCCAGCTTCGGCCCAAATCATTTGTCCTGGTGTCTATTATACCTCGCGCTAGCACTATAGTTCCGTAATTCCCACACAGGATGAAACACATGTTTTCTCTCGTCATTTCCATGCTGTGGCACGAAATATTGCAGTACAGCGTCTAAGACACTGCGGTGACTATCAACAGCCACATTCAATTAAGAACGAAGTCATGAAATGGGATTATGGTGCCGCATCAGCTGTAGAATATTTCAGAACAAATGAAAACTTGTGCCGGACTGGGAAAAGAGAGAAGAGACACTAGGACAAACGGAGATTTCGGGAGCTCCTGGAAGCGTGATCGGATAGCCGAAGTGGTTAAAGTGATCGCTCGTGACAAGCAGGAAATCCGAGTTCGAGTCCAGGTCAAGCACAATTTTCATTTGTTTTCAAATATTCTGCAGCTGATGCGGAACCTTAATAGCAATTTGCGAGGTCATCCTTAAGTGATTGTGGCTGTTGATCGTGAATGCAGTGTCTTAGACACTGCTCTGCAGTAACACCTATTTATTTCGTTCCTAATTGACTCATACTGCCGTAATCCTATGTTTTTCTGAATATTTTTGTACATTCTTCTTTCGTTGATTAACTGAAGTATTTTTTCTGTTACCCGAGTTTCCTTCGTAGTCATCTTTCTCATATTTACATTTGTCCACCCAATTTCTGTGGTTGCCGTCTTTAGAGATGTCCATTCCTCTTCACCTGACCTGCCTACTGTGGGTTATGCCAGTATCTGTACCGTTCCAACGTAGCTGATCATTCATCACTGCTTCAGCACCCGACTTTTCTAGTACACTGCTCCTTCCTCCTACTCCTCATCATTATTAAAATGCGATCCTAGTCTATATCTGCCTTACTATCTAACATATGATTTCGTAATCCCTGTGTGACCACGAAGTTACCCAGCTGGAATTTTCCTGTGTTTCTGGGCCTTTTCAAAGTACGCCGCCTCCTCCATTCTGAACACAGTATTCGCTATTACCAGCTGAAATGTGTTACTGAGCTCATTTCTGTAAGCAATCCCGTATTCCCCTGTAACTCTGTTCCTTCTCCTGCTAACTCCAATTCCTGTTAATTGTTGGGTTGCCATCTCTCTTTACATACTGTGTTACCTGATCAGTGAGCTAAAATAGGCCAACTCTGTCTCTTCATTTCCTGCTTGACTTCAACACGTATACCTCAACTAATGATGTCGGTTTGCTGCCAGTTCAGATGAGAATATTGCCATCACACAGTAGATCACTCTCTGCCCCAGCTTCCTATTCATAATGTATCCTATTCCCGTTATACCATTTTCTGCTGATAACGATATTACCATATATTCGTTGGACCAGAAATTCTTAGCTTCTGTCCATTTCACTTAATTTGCCCCGACCACATCTAAATCGAGCCTTCTAATTTATGCTTTTCAGATTTTCTAGCTTCTCTACCATATTCAGACATTTTATGCTCCGACCCGTAGGATGTTGCTCTTTGGTTGGTTATTAAGTGTTTTTTCTATGGTTATCTCCAAAGTGTCAGCCTTTCCCAGAGATCAGAATGCGGAACTGATCGAGGATCTTTTGTCAGTGGAGAGATCTACTCTAAAACCCCAATTCGTCTAAGGACCTTTACTTAGCTCTGAACTGGTAAGTGTTACTTCTTGTACCCTGTCCAAGCCGGAACTAGTCAGAGGCCCCGCTTCCTCGACCATCCTAACAATAACCTCTGAAACCTGAAAGGGGTAGACCTGTCTGTCCAGAACGGAGAGACTGAGAGACGGAAAGTTGGCCATCCTGCACTGCAGCAGAAGACAAGCTTAACGTCTGCTCTGGGCAGACGACCGTCTATCCTCAGCCAACACTAATTACGACTACCATTAACTTCAAAACACACAATAAACTAATCACCCATTCCCAAGCCATACATACCCACTAACAGAGAGGAGGGAACATATATCTACAGAATTTAATTATGACACAAAATTCCAACTTGATCACTGGGTAACGTTCAGAAATGACACCCTACACTGGCGTCAAACATATACAATCTCATCTAACGCGTCTAACTCCACGAGGGAGTGCGAGAAATATTCAGTGAAATAAGACATGGAAGGTGCCCGTGACACAGCGTCACTGACAATAGTTTTACGAAGCGACTCCATTGAGTTGTTTCATCACATCCAGGGTCGCCATGTGTAAAACCCCAGTTCGTCTAAGCACCTTTAGTTAGCCCTGAACTGGTATGTGTTACTTCTCGTATCCCGTCCAAACTCACAGAACCTTTCAATACTTCTTTAATTCCAGGCCACATGGCCTGTGCATACACTTTTTTCGACTATATGGGTTTCCATAGCTACGTGCATCCTCCTGTTGTTGAACGCTATTGGTGCCGGCCGGAGTGGTCGAGCGGTTCTAGGCGCTACAATCTGGAACCAAGCAAGTGGAATCTCTCAACAGAGGAAAGTCCACTGGACGTGACGTGATACCAATTCGATTCCACACAGAGTACGCAAAAGAACTTGCCCCTCTTCTAACAGCCATGTACCGCAAGTCTCTAGAGGAACGGAAGGTTCCAAATGATTGGAAAAGAGCACAGGTAGTCCCAGTCTTCAAGAAGGGTCGTCGAGCAGATGCGCAAAACTATAGACCTATATCTCTGACGTCGATCTGTTGTAGAATTTTAGAACATGTTTTTTGCTCGCGTATCATGTCGTTTCTGGAACCCCAGAATCTACTCTGTAGGAATCAACATGGATTCCGGAAACAGCGATCGTGTGAGACCCAACACGCTTTATTTGTTCATGAGACCCAGAAAATATTAGGTACAGGCTCCCAGGTAGATGCAATTTTCCTTGACTTCCGGAAGGCATTCGATACAGTTCCACACTGTCGCCTGATAAACAAAGTAAGAGCCTACGGAATATCAGACCATCTGTGTGGCTGGATTGAAGAGTTTTTAGCAAACAGAACACAGCATGTTGTTATCAATGGAGAGACGCCTATAGACGTTAAGGTAACCTCTGGCGTGCCACAGGGGAGTGTTATGGTTCAAATGGCTCTGAGCACTATGGGACTTAACATCTGTGGTCATCAGTCCCCTAGAACTTAGAACTACTTAAACCTAACTAACCTAAGGACATCACACACATCCATGCCCGAGGCATGGATGATGCTGTAGTATACAGAGATGTTGCAGCATTAGAAAATTGTAGCGAAATGCAGGAAGATCTGCAGCGGATAGGCACTTGGTGCAGGGAGTGGCAACTGACCCTTAACATAGATAAATGTAATGTATTGCGAATACATAGAAAGAAGGATCCTTTATTGTATGATTATATGATAGCGGAACAAACACTGGTAGCAGTTACTTCTGTAAAATATCTGGGAGTATGCGTGCGGAACGATCTGAAGTGGAATGATCACATAAAATTAATTGTTGGTAAGGCGGGTACCAGGTTGAGATTCATTGGGAGAGTCCTTCGAAAATGTAGTCCATCAACAAAGGAGGTAGTTTACAAAACACTCGTTCGACCTATACTTGAGTATTGCTCGTCAGTGTGGGATCCGTACCAGATCGGGTTGACGGAGCAGATAGAGAAGATCCAAAGAAGAGCAGCGCGTTTCGTCACAGGGTTATTTGGTAACCGTGATAGCGTTACGGAGATGTTTAGCAAACTCAAGTGGCAGACTCTGCAAGAGAGGCGCTCTGCATCGCGGTGTAGCTTGCTCGCCAGGTTTCGAGAGGGTGCGTTTCTGGATGTATCGAATATATTGCTTCCCCCTACTTATACCTCCCGAGGAGATCACGACTGTAAAATTAGAGAGATTCGAGCGCGCACGGAGGCTTTCAGACGGTCGTTCTTCCCACGAACCATACGCGACTGGAACAGAAAAGGGAGGTAATGACAGTGGCACGTAAAGTGCCTCCGCCACACACCGTTGGGTGGCTTGCGGAGTATAAATGTAGATGTAGATGTAGAACCGCTACGGTCGCAGGTTCGAATCCTGCCTCGGGCAGGATGTCCTTAGGTTAGTTAGGTTCTGATGACCTCAGAAGTTAAGTCCCATAGTGCTCAGAGCCATTTTTTTTAACGCTATTGATTCTTCTGAGTTTTCTTGGGGCATTTTCATACCCCAGGTGGAAGAGAATGCTCTGAACCTCCTCCCGCTCCTCCTCCCACTTTGGCAAGGCCATTGCCAGAATGAGGGTGACTTTTCGTAAAGGAAATTTTTAGTCTGTTGCTGATGATTTTTATTCAGATTTAAAGCAATGACTGAGAGCTAACCCGGGACCCAAGACGATTTGAGTCTATAATGCGAATTTTGATTTTGAAAGCTTTATGGTTCACAGGAGAAGCGGAATGAATATGGGTGATAAACCAACCGTATGTATCTATATTCTATTGATTCTTCTTTCTTTCGGACCTTAGTTTTACTCTATTTTTTGTTGTTTTATACTACAGTATACGTACTATTTAGTGTCGCTAAATTTATGACATGCACGGTAAGTTTAGAAAGAATGGATGCTATCATTGCACCGTAATGAATTACGAAGAAATGGAGGGCATGATAGTAAACCTACAATAAAGCATGAAAAATGGTGCAACTACGTATGCCATTCGATTCAGTTATAAAACTGTACGAAACCAGATGTGCTGACTCTTTGCTAACAGTTTTGGACTGCAGTTGATTAACTTAAATGTGAAAGACTTCTAGTCTACAGGAAACATAATGATAATGTGTGTGAAATCTTATGGGACCTAACTGCTAAGGTCATCAGTCCTTAAGCTTACACACTACTTAACCTAAATTATCCTAAGGACAAACACACACACTCATGCCCGAGGGAGGACTCGAACCCCCGCCGGGAAACATAACTTGAGCCTAATAACAAGAAGTAGAATATGTAAGCAAACATTCCCGGCCTGCAATAGTTTGCTGTTTCCTCTCCAGTCACTCGTACGGAGAAAGGAATTGTGCGATACGTCTCCGAGAACGTGTGTAACAGTTATTTATGCATCAGGTGTTATGAATTTCGCAGTGAACGTAAGGGAATTCCCACTCGCGAGCAAGGTCGAGGCAGGTGTAAGGCTGAGATGCCATTAGCAAGATTAGACAAATGTTCTCAGTCGCAACATCTGATACCAACGTCAGTGGACAATCACAAAACCGAAAGAGCCCGTGGCTGTAGGAAGTTTCCAATCACACTGCACAGTGAATTATACTGAGTTGTAGCTAAATGGCCGGCCGTAGTGGCCGAGCAGTTCTAGGCGCTACAGTCTGGAACCGCTCGACCGCTACGGTCGCAGGTTCGAATCCTGCCTCGGGCATGGAAATGTGTGATGGCCTTAGGTTACTTAGGTTTAAGTAGTTCTAAGTTCTAGGGGACTGATGACCTCAGCAGTTAAGTCCCATAGTGCTCAGAGCCATTTGAACCATTTTTTTTAATTTTTTTTGTAGCTAAATGAACGAATATTTCTTCTTATAAACAATAAACAATGAAACCAGAAGATTGAGTTCTCGACTATCAGTTCCAAGAAAAGTTGTCGTTGGTCCCAATTTTTCATTTGTAGATATGAGCATCTATACGCTGACGAAGTCTAGTGTCGAATATTACAAGTGCTTCTCCCTACTGCAGTCGCTGTATTCCCTGAAGAGCCTACACCTTATCTACCCGTATAGTCTCGACAGGAGTTGCACTGAAGTACCCAGCAAGCCTGACGATTGTGCTCCTCTGCGCTCGACTAATAATGAAGTCCAGCTGATTCTCGAATCGCAGTGGATAACCCCTACTTTGGTTGTGATACCTGAATATATGGCGATTGATTGTAATACTACCAAACACAAAGGAGGAATGGACTGGTTAATTTGAACTTGTACGGAATTGGTCAAGACACCAAAGGAGGAATGTTATTTTGCTGCCAAAGGATATGAACTTAGACAGAGGGTTCTCATGTGTTGGGATTTTTCCTCGCTCTTCTTGCTTTCTTTCATTTTTACATCTTTCTATTGCCAAGTCTGTAGAATTTTGCTACAGATGCTTAATATTATACATTGGTGTGAAAAACTTACGGATGAAAGTAGTTTTCGCATGATGTGTCACTGCAAGTAACGTAACTCGATGAAACTTGAGCCACACGCAGAAAGAACTGCTACAGTATAGCAAAGGAGGCAACTGAAAGAAACAGTCAGACGAATGGAAACAACACTTTTATTCAAAGACAATAATTACACAGAGAGCCCGCGATTCGCGATTGTCCCCCTGGGCATTACAAAGGACGGGACTTGTTCCTTAATAGGGGAAACTATCGACCGCGGTCGGTACTGAATGTTCGCAACGTGCTTCCATGCTAGTTTGATAAGGAGTTCTTTTGGTAAGGGGTTCCACTCCTTCACTAGTGAGGTTGAAAACTGCTAGATGGTCTTTGGTATATGCGGAGGTTACCCCGGATTTTACGTACGTATTTTTTGTGTACAGGTAGAACGGAGACGGGTTAAGATATCAAGAAAATTTTCAATCTTATTCGAGATCGTAATCTAAGGAGTATACTGTAAAAATTTCAGCTATTTGCATTGCATAACCGCCTTGAAATCCCGAACTCGATTTCGATACTCAAAAACCATGTTTTTCTGGATCTTTCTGGTTAACGAATAAAGATTTTTGAAAAAGGGAAGATGGCACCTCTATATCGAAGCCTCGAGAATATACCGTTAAAATTTGAGCAATTTGCTGTTGTTATTTCTTTAGATATCCGCTGCCGACGGCATAAAACATTATTTTCTTGTTTTCTCACTAACTGCCCATGAACATATTGGTACCGCATGCTGTCGCATATGTACTGACAACTACACGCCTTAGAGTCGTAAGACGGTGGAATCAGTTCTAACAACAATAAATAAATACATAAATAAATGAGAACGCCGAAGCGCTTCTTCATTATTACGCTCAGTTTACCCAAAAGCTAAGAAGCACGAATGCACACTGATGAATGATGAAAAGAAATCATCATTAGGAACGAAGAAAAATTCAGTAAAATCTTCTCGGTTTACAAGCCGCGTCATTTCGAAAAAAAACACTCGAGCTTTCGGTAGCTATCTCCGTGATTGTCGACAGGCGATGAAATCGCTTTGTGTCGCAGCTAATACTATGTTTTACTTATATAGAAGTACTATCAGCGTCTGGAACCTTCCAGAGGGACTGCACTGGCGCATGCGCGGAATGCAGGTTGGGCACCTAGCAACTCCGTATCTCTGCGGAACCGAGTGACGTCACATGGTTCGATCCGGAGCTTACGAGATACACGGGCCCTGCAATGAGCGTGTGATGTCACACTAGTCGTCTTGTCCGCCACATCTCGCGAACGCTCGGCTCGCGCACGGTCCGCGGCAAATCAATATGTAACTGAAAAGGTACCCTCTAAAGGTCTTAACATTCTCGTGTGCTGTCGTGAGCTTGTCTGCATTTAAACGAGCAGTCAAGAACTATTAAATTCGTCTGAAATACAGTAATGGAAATAAGTATTTTTACACTAGAGCGTGGAAAAGTAAACTGTCTTTATTGACAATACGAAACCAAAAACACTAACTGGATATGCACTATACACATTGGGCAGTCGCCAATGCAGCTAAGCTCGTATATAGAACGAGAATGAACAAGCCTTTACAAAACAAAATACAAAAACGTCTGCAAAGTTCTCTACTGAGCTGGGAATTAAGTATTCATACACCAACAGAAAATGAGACTTTTAACAAAGCCAGAACATGTTTAATACTTCGTAAGCATACCCTTCCGATTTATTACTTCTCGCAACCTCCGTGGCATGGAGTGGACCAATTTTCTTGTAGTTTCCGACGTGATACCATCCCATTCTCGAAGGAGAGCCTCTTTCAAAGAGGCCTTACTACGGATGTCGTGTTTTCTCACTCTTATTTCCAGCTCACTCCACAAGTGTTCGATGGGATTCAGGTTCGGATTCTGAGGTGGTGTTTTCAGAGTGTGTGGAGTGTTGTAGGGCAACCACACCCGGACAATTTGCGCCGTATGTTTGGGATCATTGTCTTGTTGGAAGTAATAATTTCTATGAAGGCGTCAACACTCTGTTGTAAGTTCTGTTTGAGAATGTTCATATACACAAATCTGTCCTTGCTTTGCTGTGTTTGCCTTGCACCCTTTGAGACTGAAGTCCTCTCTCTACTTTCTGGAGACTTCCACAAACTCTAATTTTCCGACACCGGAGGCTCACATACAGCCCCATACCACCACTCCACCACCTCCGTGCTTCACCGTGGGTTGAATGTTGTTTCGGTCGAGGTCTTCTCCATACCAAGATCCTACCATCATTGTGCACGATATTAAATTTGCTTTCATCACTAAACAATACAGTATTCCAGAAGTCTGCTGTCTTGGATACATGCTGTTTCGCGAATTCCATCCGCCACTGCCTGTTCTTTTTGCTAATGTAGGGCTTTCGTCTCGGGACCCTGGCTCTGTAGCCCTAACGGTTGAGAGTGGTACGAACTGCCCTTGGAGTGATGTCATTTCGGAAGTGGTCATGTACATATGCGGATAGTGCAGACGGTGTCGTTTCCGGGTTTTTCTTGATGATTCTTTGTAACATTCTGGTCTCTCTTGTTGTAAGCTTCTGTGGACGACCGTGTCGTTCACTGTTTATTACTATTTATTACTACATGTCTGTCCTTATCTCGCTTAATGATAGATTGCACAGTCGCTCGGCTTCGTCCTATGATGTTCGCAATTTCGGCATGCGAGTTGTGCTGAAGATACTGGGCAACAGCTATGTTTCGTTCCTCAATGGCCGTTTCCTTCCCATTGCGGCCCATTCTGCTGTTCCATGGTACCCACTTTTGACGTGCTGTTGCTTCACAGCCGCCACTCGACTACACAAGTGTGGCATGCACTACGGGGCTCCGTCAGCCGTTTGTTTGGTTGAAAGTAGTCCACTGTATTAATACATTTTTGCCCTGTCGTAGACCGTTCGGAGTGTAACATATTTTATTTTCCCAGAATACACTCCTGGAAATGGAAAAAGAACACATTGACACCGGTGTGTCAGACCCACCATACTTGCTCCGGACACTGCGAGAGGGCTGTACAAGCAATGATCACACGCACGGCACAGCGGACACACCAGGAACCGCGGTGTTGGCCGTCGAATGGCGCTAGCTGCGCAGCATTTGTGCACCGCCGCCGTCAGTGTCAGTCAGTTTGCCGTGGCATACGGAGCTCCATCGCAGTCTTTAACACTGGTAGCATGCCGCGACAGCGTGGACGTGAACCGTATGTGCAGTTGACGGACTTTGAGCGAGGGCGTATAGTGGGCATGCGGGAGGCCGGGTGGACGTACCGCCGAATTGCTCAACACGTGGGGCGTGAGGTCTCCACAGTACATCGATGTTGTCGCCAGTGGTCGGCGGAAGGTGCACGTGCCCGTCGACCTGGGACCGGACCGCAGCGACGCACGGATGCACGCCAAGACCGTAGGATCCTACGCAGTGCCGTAGGGGACCGCACCGCCACTTCCCAGCAAATTAGGGACACTGTTGCTCCTGGGGTATCGGCGAGGACCATTCGCAACCGTCTCCATGAAGCTGGGCTACGCCCCAACATCGTGCAGCCCGCCTCCAGTGGTGTCGCGACAGGCGTGAATGGAGGGACGAATGGAGACGTGTCGTCTTCAGCGATGAGAGTCGCTTCTGCCTTGGTGCCAATGATGGTCGTATGCGTGTTTGGCGCCGTGCAGGTGAGCGCCACAATCAGGACTGCATACGACCGAGGCACACAGGGCCAACACCCGGCATCATGGTGTGGGGAGCGATCTCCTACACTGGCCGTACACCACTGGTGATCGTCGAGGGGACACTGAATAGTGCACGGTACATCCAAACCGTCATCGAACCCATCGTTCTACCATTCCTAGACCGGCAAGGGAACTTGCTGTTCCAACAGGACAATGCACGTCCGCATGTATCCCGTGCCACCCAACGTGCTCTAGAAGGTGTAAGTCAACTACCCTGGCCAGCAAGATCTCCGGATCTGTCCCCCATTGAGCATGTTTGGGACTGGATGAAGCGTCGTCTCACGCGGTCTGCACGTCCAGCACGAACGCTGGTCCAACTGAGGCGCCAGGTGGAAATGGCATGGCAAGCCGTTCCACAGGACTACATCCAGCATCTCTACGATCGTCTCCATGGGAGAATAGCAGCCTGCATTGCTGCGAAAGGTGGATATACACTGTACTAGTGCCGACATTGTGCATGCTCTGTTGCCTGTGTCTATGTGCCTGTGGTTCTGTCAGTGTGATCATGTGATGTATCTGACCCCAGGAATGTGTCAATAAAGTTTCCCCTTCCTGGGACAATGAATTCACGGTGTTCTTATTTCAATTTCCAGGAGTGTAGATTCATGGCATACGGGAAGCTTCATTACCAAGAACATGGTTATCTGACGCTAGATCATAGTGCTTATTCGTATCGGCGCTGTGGGTGATTTATTATCCCATCGTAGTTTGTCACCACCTACTGTATGAATGCTTATTTCCATGACCGTATTTCTTCGTTTCCTAATGAATACGACTGCTGGCATTCGTAAGACCCGTAGTGTCTTGTGCTGTGACGTACGCGATGCGGCCTGTCTACCTCGTGGGCCTCGGTGCGAGCGGTGGGCGCCACGTTTGAAGCTGCCACTCCCGCTTCCCCGCTAGCGTCAAGCCTACTTCATTGCTTTCGTTCAGTGTCCAAAGTCCACCCTCATGCCACCTTGTCTGTGTTAAAATTGTTCATGTTAATTCTAATTTCGAACGTTTGTTTAATAACAGAATCCCAGTATGATGTTGTCTGAGCCAGAACTATCGATTTTTCAACACGTATTTTATGCCAATTTTCTGGGCAATGTTTAGCCAAGTTCCCTTTGTCTGATATGTCGTGAGTGCTCTGCACAGCGCTCGGCAACAGTACGAATGGTCTGTGCTATGTAAACACCACCACATTCACGCCAGGAACTCAAAGACCTATATTGTCTTTAACTTAACGTAACATATCTCTTATCTTGGATATGTGTTTGACACTGCGTTAATTAACCGTTCGTGTTACTCCCTACTGAAACCCACTTGTAGCTTTTTGACTCACTTTGTAGCCATTTTGCGCACTGGCTTTGCAATACATCCAGGAGCTATGTGTCCTCGGAATCTTTCGCGACGGCATACATGAATAAAACTATCTCGGTTTTCCAGCCGCGTCAATTTGAATAAAATTCTCGAGCTTTCGATGGCCATCTCCGCCATCGTCGTCAGGAGTTCACTGACTGCCCGGGCTGTTACGGTCTCTCGCTTATATAGGCATGATGACATCATCAGCAGCCAATCAGATCGATGCAATGTGGCGCGCGCGCGTAAGTCGACCCGGGCAGCTGGCGGAGCTATTGCCCGTGGCAGTACCGGTGACGTCAGGTGGCGCCAGAGGCAGGCGCCACGTTTGAAACTGCCGCTCCCGCGTCGCACATCTGTCTCTGCTTTCTTTCAACGTCCAATGCCAGCCCCATCCCCTGCTGAGTGTGTATCCCTGGTCTCTATTGAAATTGTTGTTGTTTAAGCGAAGCTCGGCCGCTCCCTTTATAACTGAGTCCTAATATGTAGACGCATGAGCCAACACTTTTGTATTTTCGAACTGTATTTTATGTGCGTTTTCTAGGGAATGCTCCGCTAAGGCCGACTTGTCAAGCTTCCTTTGTTTTATGTGGCGCTTGTGCTCAGTACAACGCTCCGCATCCGTGCGAATTGTCTGTCCAATGCACATGCTGCCACACTCACAGGGTACACCTGAAACGTCCCCTTTGAACAAATTATACACGACTGTGCTGATAAACCTCTTACACTATTTGCTTTTCAAACAGCTGAGCAAAACTGAACGTACTCAAACATTCACTAAAGTGACACACAATATTTTTAGCGCAACGCAATCTGACTATCAAAGATCCCTGCAAAAGAATGGCCCTGAGTAACATTAAACTACACCTTTCAAAAATCACTTACCTCACAAAAATCTTCATTACTCGAACTACTGCAATACAGCGAGCACCACTACTGCCAGCTAAATAAAAGATTCAAACTACGGAAGGCACTAACTACTGATAGGGGTAGTTAGCAAATTAAAGATTTTAATAGAGAACAAACAATGTATTTACCTTAATAGTCATAATATATATATATCAGTTCATGACAAATTACAAAACTCCACCATCTCTCTCCTCACATCCACCACTGCTGGCGGCTCACCTCCAACTGCCCAACGCTACGCGCTGTTCACATCCAGCTGCCGCTGCCTAACACTACAATGGCAGACAACAATGCAAACTAGCCACAGGCTGCACACAGCACAGCCAGTGATTTTCATACAGAGCGCTGCGTGGCATTACCAATATAAAAATCTAAACAGCCTACTTACATAAAGAAAACATAAACAGCCTACTTGTAAGAGGTTTATCAGCACAGTCGTGTATAATTTGTTCAAAGGGGACGTTTCACTCCATACACACGGGACACTCGAAGAGCAATGTCGTCGTTAACAGGGCGCAACATATCTCGTATCTTGGGGGCGGGCCGGAACACTGGTCTTAGCCCATGTTTCTGCAGCAGGCGTCCTAACTTACTGCTAGTTGCTCCACAGTATGGCGGCAATACAGTCCGTTTGGCCTCTTCTATTGATTCACCAGCTGTCTTTCGTCGGCGGCCCTTGAAAGCGTTTGCGATGTCTCTTTTGCTGTATCCATTTTTCCTGAAAACACGTATTAAGTTCTGCAATTCAGACTGTAGGTGGTCGTCGTCAGAGATAATCTTGGCTCTATGAACCAACGTGTTCACGACAGCTTTCTTGTGTACAGGGTGGTGGAAATTACTGGCGTTCAAGTACCGATCAGTGTGTGTTGGTTTCCGGTACACTGAATGACCAAGCTGGCCTCCTGCCTTCCGCTCAACCAAAACATCTAAGAATGGTAGCTTGCCGTGCTTCTCCATCTCGACAGTAAATTTAATGTTGGGACGGACACCATTCATATGATCGACGAACTGCTGTTATTCACATCCAGGAGCTGCATCACCAGAATTCAGCGTACGTCGCATTAAACTCGTCCAGAAGCTGTTGCCCTGTCATTTCTGACACGAGCGCTTGCGTAGTGCGCTCTGTCGGAAAACGTCCTCACTATTTTGTCACCATCGAGGGGACGACGCACTACGCCTGACACATTTTATACTACGAGGCTTAAAATTCCTGCTCGTAGGATAAACACGATTTGACAGAAATGAAGTGCAATCGCTGAATGAGCGCGCCGTTGCATAACGCGGGGTCCCCCGTGCAGCAAGAAGCGCTGGTCGCACCCGCGCGAGACCGAACCGGCCCAGTTGGTGTTTCTGCTGTGAGCCGCAGCCGTGTCGGCTGGCGCTCTTAGCAAAAAATCTGGCAAGAAGGCAGTCTCCTTTCTAAACGCTGCTGTCAGCCGCCCAAATCACTAATGAGCTTCTTGTTGTATAGCTAGAGAAGGCCTAAATGCACGCGTTAAACTCAAGTAGTCTGGCGTGAGGTCTGAAACAGGAAACGTAATGAATGCTATAAAGAAAAGTACGAAGCTTCTGGAATACTTAACTTTAATCCACATTTGTAGAACATTGCTCTTGATGATACAGAAGTATTATAGCAATTGAATACGGCGCCTTGCTAGGTCGTAGCAACTGTAGCTGAAGGCTATGCTAACTATCGTCTCGGCAAATGAGAGCGTAATTCTCAGTGAACCATGGCCAGCAACGTCGGCTGTACAACTGGGGGTGAGTGCTAGTAAGTCTCTAGACCTGCCGTGTGGTGGCGCTCGGTCTGCAATTACTGACAGTGGCGACACGCGGGTCCGTCGTATACTAGCGGACCGCGGCCGATTTAAAAGCTACCACCTAGCAAGTGTGGTGTCTGGCGGTGACACCACACTTCTTACCACCTGCCCGACAGTTGCAACGTTTTAAAACGGAGACAACATCCTCGTTCAAGAGTTTCCGGAATCAGTTGTGTTTCATTTTTCAGTCTCGACACTTTTAGCATCATGTGGACGCCACATGTCTTGAAATTTTAAATCTTACTCATTTTTTTTTATACACAAGTTTTCTTCGTAAGCTGAGTTTCTCATTTTCATCTCAACTTATCCCGTCCAACTAACCCTTCCCATTCCCCTTCCTCTAAATTATAGATTGCGGAACTGTTCTTAGACACATCAGCATTTAATGTGTATCATCAACTGACACCCATTACTGACAGATCCAAAACACTATAATTTCCACAGAAGTACAGAAACCGTCGCTGCCATTCCAGTGTGTTAAGTGGATCAGCTGAAAGTTGGCCCAGAAGAGCGTGGGAGATTTAGTAAAACTTTTCTCCAGGTTTCCTTTTTTATGGCAGAACTCGGAAATTTGATATTGTATCCATATTTGTATATTCGTATGGAATTGTGTGAGCTACATAGTAGCGGTGTCTGGCCAATATTTAAGAGCTGTGCTTGATCAAACATGACAGCATGGATACTGTGCATCAGTTCTGACGAAATTTAGGAAGCAGGAGTCCCGCTGAAAATCTGTTCAGGTGAAACTGTTAATTCAGTTCTTGATGTAGCATGAGAAGACCAGAATTTATTGCTAAACTGTGAAATGATAGTCACAGTTAAAAAAAAAACCTTCAAGGTAAGAAATGAGTTGTGATCAATGGAATAAACAAAAGGGTAGGAAGTATTGCAATAGCGGAGACTTAAAATGTACTGAAGTGGAGGATAATTAAGAGAACAATAAACTAATAGCCACAGAAACTATGTGCAAGAGAAATATGGTATCCTGGGTCAGTGAAGAAATATTCCAACGCATCAATAAAAGAAAGAAACCCCATATAATCGACAAGATGCTAAACCGAGTTACCACCATAGTTAGCTGAGAAATAACGTGAACATCATCTGCTATGAGAAAGAGGGTAGGAAAAAATTTAAAAAAGCAACCGAAAAAGTCATCGTGGTCATAAATACTGACAAATGCAGGAACAAATAAAGAAAACTCTAGAAAAGGAAAGTCACCTAGAACCAGAGAAAACCAAAAGTGACGGAAACAACGTACAAACTAAGTATAACAACAAAGTTGAACCAGAGGGAACGACAATATATAGAAACCCTCTCTTCCAGCAACAAAATGTGCCCCAAGTCCAAATCAATGCACATAAGCAACATGATGAAACCCGAAATGAGATTAATGAACTAGAGGGACCACCTTGGAGTACTGTGGTAGGGAGGAGCTGGTATAGGAGGAAACCAGAGTAATAATAAATCCATAATGGGTACAAGAAAGACGAACAAACGCAAGCAGCAGAAAAGGCAGTGTGGCTTTATATCGGTAACTTAAAGAGAACCTCCACAGCTGATACAGTTGTGAAATACCTCAACAAGAACGGAATACTGGGGCAAATAGTAAGTCAAGAACTGCGCACCCTGGGCGACAAAAAGCTTTCAAAGTAGGCATTCCGTATGAAGATCTACAAATCACACAAGTACCAGAATTCTGGCCTGAATACATAAAAGTACGTCGATTTCGGTTCCCAAGAAGATCAATGGAAGAGGGAGCAGAGCTCAACTAAACCAAGAAAAAAACTAGAAGAACAAGAAATAAAAGCCATCGTGTGGAATACAAAGAGATAAAAAAAGTTCTTTTAATCCAACACCGACAGACATTATGCAAAACTCGGATATTGCAATTCTAACAGAAACCTTCCTGATATGCAATTACCAACATAAAGATTTCTACAATTTTCTCCTAATGACAAATAAGGGAGAAAGGGGACGACCCATGGGAGGAATATCTATCCTACTGAAACTCTGGACGACCCCCACCAAAACAAGAAAATAATATGCTAGTTGAAGCATAAAGCATAAATATAATTGCAGCCCATTTCCAAAAGCACACAAATCCAGTAGAAATAATTGACGAAATAGTCACACTCATCAAACAATTCTACAGCAAACCCACTATTATTGCAGGCGATCTCATCTGCAGAATAGATACGGAGAACTATAAAACAAGAGTAGTCATAGAAACCCTAGAAGAAAACGTTTTCACCTTACTGAACGATACCTACATATATATGCCATAATGGAAAAAAAACACCATTGATATTGCATTAACAAGAGGAGAAATAAAAGGTTGAACCAAAATGGCATGACTCCTTCACTCCTATCCGAAAGCACATTCCAATGAAGATAATAATAAATGACGTCACCTCACCGGCAGCAAGAAAGACCCTCAAATCACACAAAGAAAAATAGATAAAGAAAAAATAACAAACCAACAGGAACAAAGAACACAAATATAAACTTTAATAGAGGAAGGGGACCTTGAAAAAGCAGACAAAATAGAAGACCTCCCAAAAAATTTAGTGATGCAAACAAATCCAAAAACAAGGACGGCAAAGAGATGGTTTGATGGCGAATGCTATAGCAAAGGAACACTGTTCTAAGAACGTTCCACAGATTAATAAACCAGTACGACGAGGAAACATGTAAACTATACACAGAAGAGAGGAAAATCTGCAAAAAAGTAATAAAAGAGAAGAAAAAAGATTACCTAGAAAGAGAGGCAAAAAGAGAAGCGGATGAAGCAGCGAAAGACCCATACATAGCCGTAAGAGCAAGAAGACACATACATCAAATATAGACATGAAGAAATGGGAAGACCACTTCAGTAAGATATTGAACGAATGAGGAATCCAACCCCCAAAGAAAGAGAAACAACGTCAAATAAATGAAAAAGACAATGCATGGGAAGCTCTAAATGAAGAGTATGTAAAACAAGTAACAAAAACACTGAAGAACAAGAAAGCAGCAGGACCCGATAATATATATTATGAACATATACAAAACGCGAAAGAGGCTATCCAACACATATGGATCAAACTATTCAACATATGCCTGGAACTTGGAAGAATTCCGATCCAATGCAGACTCGATAATAAACGTCCTCTACAAAGGTAGAGGAGACCCAACGGATACAAACAAGTACAGAGGCCTAGCCCTAGAAAACACTCAGTCAAATTGTTTTCAAAGATAATTACACAAAAATCAAAGCCTACATGGACAGTCACCTCCTGGAACCCCAAAAGGGCTTCAGAACTGGAAGATTAACACTTACAGCGGTCACGCATCTTCTAAACAACATCGACGAAGTGCTACAAAAGAAACAAATGTATAACACAGCGTTCATAGACTTTACCAAAGCCTTTACATACTGGAAAGAGATCTCATAGTCCGAAAACTGGAAAACACCAGGGGAGAAGATAGCATATGGGCAAGAATAATCAAGTCAGTCCTCCAATACAACTTAATCACAATATCAGACAACCCCTCTTTTTCGAACTTCATTTTGCAATCGAACGAAATCTTACAGGGTGCCCCAATGAGCTCTTTGCTGTACATTCTTACCACTGAAGAAGTACTGGGAATTGGAGGCTCAAATGGCTCTGAGCACTATGGGACTCAACTGCTGTGGCCATAAGTCCCCTAGAACTTAGAACTACTTAAACCTAACTAACTTAAGGACATCACACACATCCATGCCCGAGGCAGGATTCGAACCTGCGACCGAAGTGGGAATTGGAGAAAATGAAGAATATGTATGCATATATGCATACCCTAGCAGTAGGATGAACAGATATACAGAAGCTGCAGAAGGTCATTGAGAAAATAGGTAAATGGTGCAGTGAAAACAAACTACACATAAACATAACAAAGACCGAATTGGTGATTTTCAGATAAGGAGGCAAAACACCAAAGAATGCGAAAATCAACATCAGAGGAAAGATAAACAATGAAAATCTCAACGGACTTCAAATACGTAGGTGTGACATTGCAACCAACAGCCAAATGCTTCACAAAACATGCAACAGAACGTGCAGCCCAAGTAATAATAGCAATACAGGACATCAAAAACATCCGCCTACTCAACCTAGAAACGGCCATGAAATTATTCAACGAAAAAATCTTGCCAATCCTGGCCTACGAGGTGGAGTTTATATGGGACCACCTGACAGAAAAAAAATCTAGAAACACTAGAAAAGGTAAAATCGATTTATCTATAAAGAGCACTAGGTCTCTCAAAGACAAGAAGATCTAGTGTACCTGCTAGCGAGACAGGCATTCCTAATTGAAGACATAAAACATCGATATATGATGCCACACACCATTCCTTCCAGAAATCCTGGAAGATAAATAAGAAAAAGTATTGCCGCAGTTCTATGGCATCGAATCAATGATGAACCGCTCATGGACAGCACCAAACTTCGAACGGCGGCATGTTGTAGCTAGATCATCTATTCACGGCTTTCACTATCTAAATCGCAAAAACAAAACTTATCACGAACCAACCACAACATGTATGAGTGAACCGCATAACGAAGACTGCGAACGACATCACATAGAAATCTAAAAATGAGTATGTAAAAATGTAAAATGTTAAGCAAAGTAACTGTATGTGGCTATTTGGCTGCAATTTAATAAATAAAACAAAAATACTGACGAAGTGCCTAAAACGACGTGACACAGTTACTGTAGAATGAAACTTTAAGATCTTGACATGAAAATTACACATCTGAAAACAATCCTGTACGCAAAGAGAATGGAAATAAAATGAACCGCAAGGCAGCTTTAATTGGTAATTTCTTTATTGTCACAATCGGTTTCACTGCATTAAAACAGCATTTTTAGGGGAAAACAGCATCACATTAACGCACCAAGTTCCTTCGAACGTTCGTACTCAAGAATTAAGCCTCTGAAGATGGAAAGTCGTCAAAATGAACAAAAAAGGGCATCGAGACGAATAGTGGGGTGGCGCAAACAGTGTCACATTAGCGCACCAACATTCTGTGGTGCGCTAATGTACCACTATTTGCGCCACCGCACTATTCGCCTCGATGCCCTGTTTTAATTATTTTGACGACTTCCCCTACCCAGGGGTGCACCAGCGTTCGTTGTGGTGCGATAATGATGATGATGTTTGGTTCGTGGGGCACTCAACTGCGCGTTCATCAGCGCCTGTACAAAGTCCCAATTTTTTTCAGTTCAATTTTTTTTCACTGTCCAATCTAGCCACTACCACGAATGATGAGGA
Source organism: Schistocerca cancellata (assembly GCF_023864275.1). Classification (NCBI taxonomy): domain Eukaryota; kingdom Metazoa; phylum Arthropoda; class Insecta; order Orthoptera; family Acrididae; genus Schistocerca; species Schistocerca cancellata. Next base: position 334,048,592 of record NC_064634.1, read on the forward strand.
TGAAATGATCAGGACAACACAAACACCCCGTTCCCGGGGTGACGCGCTAATGTGACACTGTTTGCGCCGCCGCCACTGTTCGCCCAGATACCTTGTTTCATTCATTTTGGCGACTTCCCCTCTTTAGGGGTTTGATTTTTTACTAAGAACGTTGGGAGCATCTCGATGCTCTAATGTGACAATGCTTTCAGTGAGGATGCAGTTTTAATGCAGTTAAAACCGGCTGCGACAGTAGAGAAGTCACCAATTACAGCTGTCTTGCGGTTTATTTTACATCCATTCATTGCGAAGTTTGACGGCTGTGACTGCTTGCGTTAGAAAGTTCTATGTAACATTATATGCAGTTGTCAGAACGGAACAGAAGAATGGAATCTTTCATGAAGGGGAAAATTATGCAGAAACATGGCAGAAGAAATTCATTGCGAAGTGATTTATCACGATCACAGAACAGATAGAAACAATTCGCAGTGTCATTACTGCAAGGAAAGGGAATAAATGTTACTTATTCGACGATAAACGCTTGAGAATTGCGATTAAAGGCAACGTATTATCCACTGCATGTGCAGAAATGGATTATTGTTCCTGATACTCAAAGGGAATCAAGAAAGTTTGCCATTCTTGCTCCTCGAACATCTGGTCTTATATGAAGCAGCTATGCTGTTTGATCGTTACCGGGTAGGTCCGTGAGGTAAACTGAATGCTGTGGTGGGAGGATTTCGAAACATGCGCGTCACGGTCAACGGTTTCCTCGTGTCGAAGTGAACCTGTTGAAGCGTGCACTGAATGTAACCGCAGTCTAGTTGAGAAGGTACGGTTGTGTCAAAAGGAACAGTAACATATAGGGCCTTGGTTATGTTTGTGGATTATTGGGACATAATTGTTGTATTAAACTCACAAACGTGGACATCACCAAGTTACATTCCCTCCTCTCGTCCTACTGACGTTCTTCTTCTCACTGATTCAGGCGTTTTCCACCTTCAGCAGCTTGTTCGTGTCTCGATATCTTGCATCATATGAATGAAGTGGCCGGATACCTTCATATCTTTATCTCTGCCTGAATCTTCGTCGGTTTTCACGTTCTATACAATTTTGGTGAACAAAGGAGGAAGAAAGATTAGGGTTCCGTGTACTGTCGACGACGACGTAATACGAATAAAAAGGGAACAGTTAGAAGGTTCAGACAAAGATTAGAGCATGTAAAACAGATTACCACATACAATGGAGGTGGCAGATACAAAGATAAGAAACATTATAATCATATTTGGTTCAAAAATTCGATTTTTTAAATTACATTTTTGGACCCATAAAAGTGTTTAGAATCCAACCCTGAAACGGTTTTTCCGAATCCAGAATGGAAATGTTTGTTATTCACGGTTGAACAAAAGAATGCACCTGCCTGAAATCGGCCTTCACGAACTTGTTTTATTCGGGAATTTCGACTCTGTATCCGTGAAAAATTATTCTATATGCTTGCCCATGACTAAAACTGATAAAGTGATCAAGAAGCTTACGACGTACTACGGCTTGGCAATCCGATGGCATTCCAGTTCGGTGAAACAGATGAAGAAGGCAATTTGGGCAACGTATTTCCAGAAGTGTTCGACAGATGACCACCCACAACAGCGAAACTGTCCGGCTGGAGATATTAGTTGGTGCCAGTGGCGTATTGGAGAGGCTACCGGACAGCTGGACGAATATCAACACGACCAGCCGCTCTCCAAAGAAGTTCAGAAAGTGATTCATCCGATCTACGAGGCTCTTTCGGCGGACGCGTTATTGTATCGGTGCTTGGGAGGAAACCCACAAAATTCATATGAAAGTATGAACGCGTGTGTTTGGAAGTTAGCCCCCTAGAATTTGCATTATGGTGCGAAGACTATGGAGATTGTGACTTTCCTGGCAGTGAGCAGCTTCAACGAAGGGTATTCAGCAATTCTGAAGACCATGACAACGATGGACGTCACCCTGGGACTCTATTCGAAGCAGTTCGCCAAGCATTCGGACGACCACAGGATTCAAGCGGCCGAAAACCGCTTGTCACCGGACGTGCGAGCGGCTCTGGAGCAGCGCAGGATGGCCCAGATCCAGCAGAACGCCCTCTATGCGGAAGAGGAAGGACTAGTTTATGGACCCGGAATAGCAGATTGAACGTAAGTTGCATAATATTGCCTTTATATGCTGTCAAAACTTCAAACATGTTTTTCTCGAAAAGACTTTTACTAATCGCGCGGTGTGGTAACGTCAAATCTACAGAACCGATTGGCGTGATTCTTTGTTTTCGACGAAGCTAACTAAATTGTATAGGAGTTGTACCACTTTTATTCCGATCCATCAACTATAAATATTTTTACTTGGCCGACGAGGTCGGAAAATCTATGAAAGAAACATATCTTTTTCAAATGGCTGCCATTTTATTTCCTATGGTCCAAATAACTTACACGAGGTACAGCTCCTAAAGAATCTTATATACTTCTCTAACTGAATTTTGATTTCATACGAACCAGCTGACCTGTGACATACCACGCGTAAAGGTATACATCGAAATTTTGTTTCGTTCCGGCGGCACTTACGCTCTAGCTCTTCGACATTTCCGGTCGAAAAACTTTCAGTTTGTAGAGGAAGTATCAATAAACATTTTGACCAAATCTGACATTGATATCTATAACACATCCCGAGAAAAGAATTCTCAAAGAACATGCTTTTTTCGGGCCAAAGATAGTAAACTTCCCCTTAATGACCTCTAATTCTGTGGAAGAAACTGTAGAAAAACGTAAATGGGATAAAAAATGGGCTAACCCTATCACTTGTTAAGTAGGTGCTGAATCTTTTGAAGAATACGTGTGTGACTAACGAAAATCGACTTCCTTTGGCCACAAAAAAGAAGACGAAAGACAAAAACGTTTAATGTGTATTGTGAAGGTAAGTCCAAGCAACTGCTAATTATCTAAAGAAAGGGTCATCGTTCTACCGCCAAGTATTGACGACATACGCCAGAATGTTTGGAAAAAGAGAAAAGTGTGTGCAAAGTATTATTCGCACACTTTGAATACCGAAAAAAAAAACAACGAAGTGTGGAGGCCTGGCGCGACATCACTGGAGTGCAAACAGCTTACAATTACGTTCTCGAAAAAAATCGTCACGGGTAACGATACTTCGTGCTATCAATACGAACCTATCACAAAATGAGACAGGACAGAATTCCACATGAAGGATCAATGCTTTGAGGACATAATCGACATCCAAGCTAATGCAGCGTGGGAGTTGAACAACATCTCAGAGAAGGACGTTCCTAACAGTTTCCGTTGGTTATATGAACCTTTCGTGCGTTCCATTCATGTTGGGGGAGACCATGTAAAACGCAAGCATTAAAACTACCATCTTAACTTTATTTTTTAGTAATCCAGTCTCGAAAATTTTTGGACTGTTATATTTTACTAGCGACAATTTAATGGATTTTACTACTTAACAACACTGATCTGAGTTTTATGCTATACGTTTAGTGTCGCCATATAGGCTGTTTTAAGTGCTTTAAGTTTCCTGATGATAATCTGATAATTGAAACGTGTTGTAAATAAGCAAGTATTTGTCGGTAGAACTGTGACGTCTTTTTGAAATCCTTAAAGACTTTTAATGTAGTTTAATTGTCATTTAGGATCTGTTTTTGTTCCACTTATTTCCCTTAAAGTAGATTTGACGCGGTCTCCAGTGATGTGGGTTGCCAGCGTTACTGCTCCACCGAACATCAACAATTCGCCTTATGCACTCATATGCAGGTTTGTTACAGCGGTTCTTTCCTTAAATGGAAACCATCCCTTCAGCTACAGTTCGTTGCAACAACCCTTTTGTAGCGTGTGTGCACTCGTCTTCTCTCATTGATTTCACTACGTTCTCAGGAAATATACCGGTACCAATTGTCTTTCTTCTCTCCAAGTCCAGTCGTTTGCTGCACTTGCTCGCATACCTGAGTGTAGAGGAGAATGTTGCACCCGGAGGGTAGTATACCTAGTAACACATGATTTTGCTGGTCTTTCAGTCTAGTGACCGATATTAGAATCACGTAAAAGACCGCGCTCTAGGCATCGCCACAAGAAGTACCCGGTATTTTTCTCTTCTTTTGTTGTTATGAGGCACGTTTTGTACAGCGTTTGTAAACATTACGTGTTCTGAATATTGAAGGGCTCTGTAATATATTTAAGCCAATTTGCAGATGCTCTCTAAGACAAGAAAAAGCGTCAACACGAAGGAATTATCCGAATTGGACGGAAATCTTTAAATGTGATTTCCAGTACAGATAAACAAATGATTACAATATCATAAAAAATTGTATGATTTATTCAAGAGAAAGAGCTTCGAAAAATGAGCAAATCCATAATACGATGCTCCATCTTTGACCCTTATGCAAGCACATTCAGTCTTTTGGATTGGCGTTGATGGAGTTGTTGGATATCCTCCCGAGGGATATAGTGCCAAATTCTGTCCAATTGGAGTGTCAGATCGTCAAGCTAGAGCTAGATAGAGAGCCATGCCCATAATGTTCTAAACGTTCTCAGTTTGGCAGAAATCCGGCGACCTTGCTGGCCGAAGTAGGACCTATCAAGTACGAAGACAACCAGTAGAAAATCTCACCGTGTTCGAACATTATCTTGCTAAAATGTAATCCCAGTATCGCTTGCCATTAAGGGCAACAAAATGGAGCCTAGAATAACGTCGACACATCGGTCTACTGTAAGCGTGCCGCGGATGACAACTACAGGTTTTCGGTGATTCATTGTGTGCGTGAGACAGTGGATGGTCAAACAATTAACAATGAAATTCGTCAAACAGTTGTGCACTGGAGATGTTATTTTAAAAATGGTTCAAATGGCTCTGAGCACTATGGGACTTAACGTATGAGGTCATCAGTCGCCTAGACTTAGAACTACTTAAACTAAACCAACCTAAGGACATCACACACTTCCATGCCCGAGGCAGGATTCGAACTATCACGGTATAAGTGTATACTTTTATTTTTATAATTATATATTTTATGATTTTGGTTGGGGTGGCTTTTAATACTGTGGGCTAGCATGAGACTTTTAATTAACTTATACCGCGATAACACTCGTACGGACAGCGGCTGCCCCGAAGTACGTACGATATAATATTTTTTAAACACAGCGCGCGACTCACCACCTTCTAATACATAGTTTGCGTGAGCGCTGCTATTTAGAAAAGAAAATATGCGTATTCTTATGCAAACTGTAATTATTAATATGGGTCTCAGGGGCTACTGGTTATTTATGTACCAAATTACATAAAGATTAACTGAGATATTGCGGAATGTAATGATTTTCAGTATTTCTTATTCATTATTTGCAAGGCAAAACTTGAGAGAATCTCGTCTGCCGTTAGGTGGCCAAAATGAAACATACTGAACTCACTCGGTATTCTAAATATTAATAAACGAAATCTATTTGGACTCTTTTTAACTTTGAAATAATGAAAGATCAAAATTGAGAAGTCTCTCGCATTTACATTTAATATTGTGACATGATATTTTAATTAAATAATATAGTCAGCGTAATGGCCGACTATGCTAGGGGAGATGAGCTCCCTGCACTGCGAAGTTCTGTAAAAACTTTGTTAATTATAATTAATGGTTGCAATCATGAGAGGTGACAACTAAGTCAATAATACATACTTTCTAATAACAATTTCTATTATTTTTTTCAAAAAATACACATTATACTTTCGTTAATTATCAGACAGCACTACAATGACGGCCTACCGCTAGACGAAACAAGACAGGAAAGTTAGTTCAATCAAAGCATTGTCTCTGATCTTCATGGCCTATGTTACACAGAGATTATACCAAAAAAACAGTGTTTTGTTAATTACATCGATATTTGTGTTTTGATAATAATAATTTACGTTCTTTACTATTTGTTATACATCGCGCACACGTATACAGTCTTTAAATAATTCATAATACACACGTCTCATAACAAAAACTTCCTTTTCCTTTCTCCAAATGTCCATTTATGTGACGTACCGTCACAGAACGTGCGACCGTAGCAGCATCACTGTTCCAGACTGAAGCGCCTAGAACCGCTTGTTATTTTATTTTATTTTATTTTTGCTACCAGTTTCGGCAATTCACTATGACATCTTCAGGTCCCATGCACCTCGCAAAAACGATATTGGCATACTGGGGATGTATGTTTCTGGATGTCGTGCGTTCGTAGACCAAGTGCTTCCTTCGAAGACTTCAGTACATTTGTCCAGCTACGAATGCAGAAACATATGGACACAGTATGCCAATATACTGAATGGCTGTTAGGCGAATTCATTGTTAAAAATTAGACAACTAAAGTGGTCGAGATTTGGAATGAATTGGCATCTCAGACCGTTACACTTGACGGACGATAATCAGGTTGGCATTCCTGCGATGTCTGGGACGTCTCCAGGCACGTCTTCTGCCTGGAATCTAGTTGACAGGGTTATTCTTGGACTGAGTGATAAGTACCGCTTCGAATTAAAATAAATAAAATATCTTGTGAGTAGGGCCTCCCGTCGGGTAGACCGGTCGCAGGGTGCAGGTCTTTCGATTTGACGCCACTTCGGTCGATGGGGATGAAACGATGATGATTAGGATTACTTAACACCCAGTCCCTGAGCGGAGAAAATCTCCGACCCAGCGGGGAATTGAACCTGGGCCCTTAGGGCTAACATTATGTCGCGCTCATCACTCATCTAGCGGGGGCGGACACCGCTTCATATTGAGCCCCGATGACTAGAAAAGACGCATCTGGAGATATCAAAGACACCGATGGGTTGCCAACCTGACGGTCGACCATTGTGTCCCGACAACCAGGAGTGACGCCCTGTGATGCTGTTTCTTTTCATAGCAGGATCTCTCCCCAATTGTAAGGGTTTGGAGTATTATGGTCAGGGCCCTCCACCCAGCTCGGGATTTTGGCTGTCTAATGCGCCAACTGGACAGAATTTAGCATGATACCTCCCAGGACGACACCCAACAACTCTGTCAGTGCCAAGCGGAATAACCGCTTGTGCTTGCTTAAAGGCCAGATGTGGACCAAAGCGTTATTGTCTTAATTTGTGAAGCACATTCTTTTGAATAAATCATCCAATTTTTCTGAAATTGTAATCAATTCTTAGTACATGCACATCTACCGATTGCCGTCTCATTCGGATAATTCCTTCGTAGTGCCTCGCTTTCCTTGTTTTATTATCGCGAAATACGGGACAGAGTCTCACAGAAATAATACAGGATTTGGGCTGGACATCATTAAAAGAAAGGCGTTTTTCGTTGCGACGGAATCTTCTCACGAAATTCCAATCACCAACTTTCTCAAATGGTTCAAATGGCTCTGAGCACTATGGGAATTAACTTCTGAGGCCATCAGTCCCCTAGAACTTAGAACTGCTTAAACCTAACTAACCTAAGGACATCACACACATCCAAGCCCAAGGCAGGATTCGAACCTGAGACCGTAGCGGTCGCGCGGTTCCAGACTGTAGCGCCTAGAACCGCTCGACCACCCCGGCCGGCACCAACTTTCTCCTCCGAATGCGACAGTATTTGTTGACGCAGACCTACATAGGGAGGAACGATCACCAAGATAAAATATGGGAAAGCAGAGCTCGCACGGATAGATACAGGTGTTCATTCTTTCCGCGCGCGATACGATATTGGAATAATAGAGAATTGTAAAGGTGGTTCGATGAACCCTCTGCCAGGCACTTAACTGTGATTTGCAGAGTATCCATGTAGATGTAGACAAGGTATAAATTGTTTAGCTTCATATCATTATGGTTAGTATATGTTTAAAAGTAGTTCACAACGTGTGGATGGTTAAGCCGTACTTCATCAACCGTGCACCGTGTTGTACCTTGATAGGAACGACTTTTCATCATGGAACACATATGTGCAAATAAACTGAGTTTTCTAATGTCTCAACAATTTTTCCTGTATAGAAAGCTGAAATTTTTGTCAGTTGCCAATAGCTTCGTTTTCAAAATGTTTAAACTTGCAACTGGTTTTTGTAATACTTCTCAATTTAATTGCACTTACTAATTAATGGGGCGTAGGAGAGTAATAATGTAGCACATAGACCATTAGATACAGTAGCGACACTATTTTCCCGGCTGCAGCCCTTTCAAATTTGAATATTGTTCCTAGGTACATGAAAGTCTGAAAAGTGTTTCAGCGCTCTTCCCCGAAGAGCATACATTTAATGCATCAGCCACTTTCTAGTCCAAATACGTGGTACACAACTGCGAAACCCGTTTATGTCTATTTACTTAGCTAATCCACCCAAAATGTCTGGGTATCACTCAAGAAGAAGTGACAGTGTATTCTCGTATCCAATCTCGTCTCCAGACTCTTCCTTCTTTTCCAATGTTCTCCCAAGGAAAAGAAGACTTCCAGTCATCCTCATTATGTCTCCTAAGACGAGGAGTAATTAAAAAAGAGTGTTTCTATTGTAGGGTGAGGGCCGGTGACCACACGTGTGGCGTTAGATACAGAGAGTACTCCGACAGTGCGTGCTTGCGTTACCGAGGCTGTACGTCTCATCCCTGGAGGCGCGCCGGCATACCGGGACAAGGCCTCCACTATGCAGTGGGCAGATGGGCGGCCATTCACTGAGCGTCGCGAGGTGAGGCAACCCACGTCGCAGCGGCTCTTCTGAAGCCCTTGAGAGTTGTGGCGCTCGTGCAGCCTGGCTGACAGACATTAGCACGTACAGACGGCAGTGCCTTGCGCGAGCTCCAGAAACGTTGAGATGCTGCACTCCCTTTCATCATTGTTCTGCCTCGAATCCCTGCCGATTTGTGTTTGCCGGCACCTCACTACAGCGGCCGTCATGAAAATAGCCACCTCAAGGTCATCTCGTCATCCTACACCATTGCCAGTTACTGATAATTCCGAAAAAATGTTAGACATCCGTATTGTTATACAGATGGAGTATTTTCCAAAAGAAAATTATTGCCAAGTGCTACGAATAAAGAAAAAACTAACGTCAGAAAGAATCCTGAAAAAAAATCGGCTTTTACTTCAACCCGCTGAAAACACAGAACCACTGACATATGTGGACTGAAAATAACGTATGATCATTCTCAAACTTTATAGATGCATGTGATAGGTATTTTATCGTGGAAACATAAAAGTAATCCGAGATAAAATAGATGTGTGAAGCTGTTCCACCTGTGTAACGAAAACTGTTGCCGATGATTTTGCGTTCTGTTGGACCTTGTAGAAACTTCCACCGAGAAAGTTTTAAGAAAACTACGAAATTAATTTTGATAACATCTGATACATCATTATTACGTATGAACGCATCTTATTTACGAGAGCTTGTAGTTGTATGCTGCCGCCGGGATTTTAGTTCAGACGGCTCGGCTTAATACAATGGAGAATATCCCTTCATCTTGAAAATTTTTTAATTACAGCTCTTACTGACCCTTCGTCACTGTTCCTATCACCTACAACACAGATATACGCTACGTAAAAATAACTGTAGGCACTTTCACCCCAATATTTGCGTTGAAGTGGGGCAAAATATATTTTTCGTGTGTTTTCGTGAGACCAAAGTCTTATCGAAATATACTACAACACACAGTAACTGCTTTTAGACAAAACTTCGTTCTGCTGGTGCAGCGTGTCTGCCAATCGCCAAAAATTTTTGTTCGTCATTATACTTCCTGAATCAAAAACCAAATGGGGGAGAACAGAGATCTCTGTGCCAGAATAATTAATTTTTTCACTAGATCATTCTGCATTTTTTTAGCTGCCGGATGTTCTCCTCTGTCGTAGTATCGACTTTTTGTCCATTTTCTGTTTTCATTTATCTCTCTTTCTTGGAGAATCAAAACAAGAGTTCGCATCTGGATATTCTGCCGATGTTATTGCACTGTTAAAACGAAATGCAGTCGATTCGGAAATACCATAAGGTTTTGTTCTCATTTTATGAACTTGCGCAATTACTCCTGGCTTCTTCAATGTTGACCAGATCAGTACGTTCGATACGACAATTCTGGATTGTTTTCAAACGAAATTTTGCCTGTCGCACATTCCGACCGGAGTAGCACTGCATGTGAGCCATTGATCCTGTATTTCGCTCACTACCAAATGTACGAAAACGCACCATTCCACGGAAGACTGAACGACACGTGAACTCACCATATCGCACGGAGACACTGAGCATGTACCCGGCACTGACTTCCTGCACCTACATGAGGCGTCAAAGCTATGAGATGGGCGAATCACAGCGCGCCGGTGGACTGTAGGGAGCAGGTGTGACCTTGAGATGTTCTATGTCGTGACATAGCCGCTCAAAAAGTTTAGCCAGTTTTTTAGTGCAGGTCATGGAAGATATCTTCAACAGTTATTTTACAGTGTAAATTCTTTGTGCATTGTGCCATTTTTGAGAAAATTCGCAATCAACGGTGTACAACAAACTTCGTTGACCGTAAAGCGTTCACAAAGTTGTAAACTCGTTACCAGTTTCAGAACTATAGAGCCATTTTCGTATCTGAGTTGTCAGTTATGAGACCAATGCGTCAGTTTCTGTAAGCAAATTTACATAAGTTGTGTGACGTAGCATGTACATCTGCATATAGAAACTGACGGGCTTGTCTTGTACTCAACACAGATCTGACGATTGTTTGATGGAACCACAGTAGACAAAAATGTAACCATTTTACACGCACACTAACTGATCAAATGTATCTGGACACCAGTCAGTGGTCGTTAATACGGAGCGTGTCCGGCCTTCGCTATTATGACGGTTTGAACTCTGCTGGATGACATTTTCAACGTGTTACCTGTAAGTCTGTGGGGGCCCATTATTCGTCAAGACTAAAACCAGAAAAGGTAGTGATGGACTCTCGGGTCTGAAGCGAAATCGACGTTATAATTAATCCGAATGGAGGTCCATTGGGTTCAGGTTGGGAATCGGGACAGACCAATGCATTTCAAGACTGTTATTTACGCATGACGGAGTGCATTGTTATGCTAACACCAATAGTTCTCGTATGTGAGCTGTTCCTCTACTGCACGCAGTACACAACACTGTAGAATGTGTTCCTATCCTTCCACGTTTAGCATATCCTTAAACGCAATAAAGGGACCACACACTAACCACGAAAAACATCCCCTTGTCATAACGTTACCTCCTCTCTATCTCGCTGTTGACACTGCACATGAAAACAGATGACGTTATCCCAGCATTCGCGAAACTCAGGACCTTTCATCGGATTTCCGCAGGGTATAGCGTACTCCATCACTCCAAATCACTGGTTCTTTACAGCACGTCAAGCGTCACGTAACCCTGACTACAGAATTGTGTCTATTATAAGAAGATTGAACCCCCATTATTTTTAACTCCCGATGCACAATCAATCATTGTGCTACCAGCATTGGAACTCGCGACTGATTCTTTCCGCTGAAATCTTTTTTTTTTTTTTTTTAACAATAACACGGCAATACTCGCCGGTCCTTGTTCGGTAGCAACTGCCTCGTCTTGGTGTAGGGCTTAGCTCTGGCTGTTATTTCACATTTCCAGTTGCCATATACCCAGCAGTCACTAGGGCAGCTTTAGAAAGTTTGAAATGTACCTGATGGATTTGTTACTCAGGCGACTTCTAATGACAAGTCCACTGAGACTTGTTGACCGACCCATCTCTTGCTGTTACTGCTTCCCTGCTAGCAACAACATCGCAGTTCCCGCCTCCTTTTATGTTGATAGATCTGCGTCTCTTCACATCTAGTGGTCAATTCCGTATTACACAGGGTGTCCGGATACGTTTGCTTAGATGCTGAATATGCTGGCGCGATGAGCTACAAAATTTGTTTGTGAGGAAGATACACTAATGAGCCAAAGCAATGGTTCAAATGGTTCAAATGACTCTGAGCACTATGGGACTTAACTACTGAGGTCATCAGTCCCCTAGAACTTAGAACTACTTAAACCTAACTAACCTAAGGACATCACACACATCCATGCCCGAGGCAGGATTCGAACCTGCGACCGTAGCGGTCACGCGGTTCCAAACTGACGCGCTTAGAACCGCACGGCCACACCGGCCGGCTGCCAAAGCAATGTGAGTACCTGCTTAATAGCTTGTTTGTCCGTCTTTGGAAAGAAATACATCACTGACCCTACGTATCAGGGATGCGACAGTTTGTTCGTAGGTTTGTGGAGATATGTGGCATTAGATGGCTACGCAAAGATTACGTAATTCGCGTAAATAACGAGCAACTGATTTGCGTACACGGTGATGGCGCTCGATACCAATACATATCTGTTCCAGAAAATCTACGTCAGGCAAATTTGGTCGTCAAATAAACGTGGGTTCACTATAATACTCCTTAAACCACTGTAGCACGGTTCTGACCCCAAGACACCGACATTATACTGCCGAAATGTTATATCTCCGCGGGAAAGACATCAAGCATGAAGGGATGCTGATGGTTCGCAGCTGTCAGCTTCTCCTCGATTACTACCACAGATCCCATGGAAGCAAAGAATAGTGTCTCCCATAGCAAACCACCGCCCCACCAGCCTGCGCCGGTGGCGCGCTGTACGTTTCGAGGAGCCGTTCACCTCGATGAGCCATCTGTGGAAACGACCGTCGACTTGGTGTACGCAAATGTGATTCACCTGAAATACCGACACGCTGACATTGGCCGGCGGTCGAATCCCGATGGTCTCCTGCCCACTGCAATCGTAATTGAAGATGGCGTTGTGACGACATGTGTACATGTAGGGGTGGTCTGCTGAGAAACTCCGTGTTCAACGGTGTGCTTCGAAACACCTGTGCGTGCACCAGCATTGTGCTCTTTCGGGAGAAATGCCACAGATCGCCATCTATCTTACTTTACAGACCAGACAAGCCTCCGAACCTCACCTACTGTGAAGGTTCGTCGGTGTCCAACCATTTATCGCTCACCTTTTTTTATAGATGCTCACTACAGTAGGAAGTGAACGTTCGAGCAGCTTCACCGTTTTCGAGATACTAGTTCACTGGGTCTGCATAATAATAATCTGCCCTTTGTCAAAGTGGCTTATCTCAATGGATTTCCCCATTTTCAGCCCACATCTTCGTTAGGGTGATCACCCGACTGCATTACGTGTCAGCAACGCTACCAGGAGGCGTCCAACGTCGGGGTGGACAGTAATTACAATGTTTTGCTTTATCGGTGTTCCTAGCAAACTTTAACAGCCGGAAATGTTACACTTATTAAAATATATCAGGCTGTAATGCTGTGGTTGAAATCTGGTGTCGCAGGACAGAGCGGATCAGGTTATGGTTGTGGAAAGGGGCCGATATCAGTTACTGATAGTTGCACAAAAGACACAAACTTTATTTTCCTAAAAATACTTAATCACACATGTCCTTAAAAGAATTTCAAAAACAATTCGGCTGAAAGCCCGAACACAAGTTATTAAAATTGCTTTAAGGAATACACAGTGCTGAAAGTCTTACTTTAAAAAAAATTACGTAAATAGTCGGCTAAAGGCCACACACTAGGCATAGAAGAACTTATGCTTAAGGCCTGGATAAGAAGAATTTCCAATAGAGAAGAAAATTTAATAAGATTTTAAATAAGTGAATTTTCAAATTTTAATTTAAGGCGGCTGAAGGCCTTATCTTAAAAATATTTGACATAAAAGCTCAGCTGAAGGCCACATACGGAACACAGAACAAATCACGGCTTAAGGCCTGGATAATAAGGATTTGCAACAGAGCAAAATCCCACCTTTTTTCTTTAAAAAAATTTAGTCCAAACAAGAATCTTCAAAGTTTTAACTGAAGGCCTTATTTTAAAATTAAAACAAACTAAATTAATTGGCGGGTGAAGGCCTCTCACCTTAGAGACAAAAATCACAATCTAAAAATGACAGAACGAGTTATTAAAATTGCTTCAGAAGGCTTCCAAGGGTCGGCCTGAGGAGGTAACTCTAACATAAGTTTAGGTGAGACAGGCAGCCAAGCTTAATACTAAATAATCGGATGGCATCCGGACCCAGGGACGGCTGAAGGACCGGCAAATAACCTAATCAATCCCGCTGCGCTGACCAACGGCACGAAAACGTAAAATATCAGCCGAGGACAAAGATACCAGCAGCACTACATCTTCAAAACTGGCGTCTAAAAACAGCCAAGGCACAATAACCACTCAAAAATATGAACAGTACCAAAGGCTGATAAACTAGACACTATACGGACGGTATCAACACGGCGAGGAAAAGCACTGCGGAACACTACGCTAATGCCCTCGCCGCGGAGATTTCTGCGTACTCCAGTACGCAAGCAGCATTAACATAACTGCTCAGTAGAAATTACACAAGCTGGACACAGTTCCACGAAAACACTTCCACAAGAACTCGAACAATCCTAAAAGTAATCACTGTTGAACAACCAAGACGAATGACAAGTCGACACACAGAGAGAACCCGAAGCGGTCGGCGAGTACTGGCTGTCTAGACCTCACTGGCGCTGAGCCCCGACTGAACCCCCTATTGACGACGAGCCGGAAATACTAGCGGTCGCATCAAAGATAATACGACAGTGCTGTCATCGATACGCGCTGCCGCTGCCACTCACGGGCACGCAAGCCAGCAACTTAGCGACTTCAGTAAATCGAATAAGAAACGAGCGGACAGTTCCGTAAAGAGAAGTTGTCAAGCAAGGAACGGCAGGAACACGAGCCGCACACGGTTCAGTGGTTGAATAAATTTCTTAGAGAAACGCAGCGTTCCGTCCCAGTTCCGCACGTTATCTTCAGTAGCAGTTGAAGCTTCTAGAAATGTACGATTCACGCTGTGGTACGCTAGTGACTTTAGTAAGAGTTTTCGCACAAACGTGAGGAGACGTGAAAACATTTTCTATGACGCCACAGCGCGAGAGCACACGGAAAATCACTACAGTCAGCACCGAGCCAAGGTGCGAACCTGGCCTTCACACACAGACCAGTCACATTAAAGTGACCACAGCCTATGTTCGGTCGTCAACGTGCAATAACCACTCACAGACAGCAGTTGACAGTACTACCAGGGGAGGGTTTATAAAGCATGTCAGGTGTACGCTGAAAACCAGACGTTGTCTTAATGCGGGAATGGAGCGATTTATCTGTCGTCCAAAAGGGCATCGTCTTTGGTTTGCGAGCCAAGGGTGGAAGCTTTCCTCAAACGGCTACGTTTGTAAACTGTTCGCTTGGCAGAATGGTTAAAGCAAAAAGTGCACGGCATAATGGCGTTAACCGAAACTGGCACCGAGGCAACTGTGGTACACCACCTACCATAGATGACAGGAGTGAACGGCAGCTGCAGAGATGTGTATGGGCGAATAGGTGTGAAACTACTTAGCAACTGAGCATCCAGATGAACCAAGGGGGCTACCAACAGTGTCTCCACAACGACCGTTCGGCGAACTTTGCTGCGTATAGGCCTCTGCAAGCGCCTGGTTCATGCACCTATGCTGACTGCTGTTAATCGGCGTCGAAGGCTGGAATTTGCTCGCCAGTGTCGCTGTTGGACGTCCACTGAGTGGCTACAGGTGGCCTTTTCAGATGAATCACGTTTTATGCTCCATCAGACAGACACTAATTGGTGTGTCTGGCTCTGCAAGAATCGTCGTCAAGGTCCAGGCCGGAGGAGGGAGTGTTATTTTCTGGGGAATGTTTTCGTGGCATTCACTGGATGATCTCATTTTGGTAGGCACAATGGATGGGAGTGTCCTGTTCTGAGGAATGTTTTCGTGGCATTCACTGGATGATCTCGACAGTTTGGTAGGCACAATGGATGGGAGTGTCCTGTTCTGGGGAATGTTTTCGTGGCATTCACTGGATGATCTCGACATTTTGGTAGGCACAATGGATGGGAGTGTCCTGTTCTGGGGAATGTTTTCGTGGCATTCACTGGATGATCTCGACATTTTGGTAGGCACAATGGATGGGAGTGTCCTGTTCTGGGGAATGTTTTCGTGGCATTCACTGGATTATCTCGACAGTTTGGTAGGCACAATGGATGGGAGTGTCCTGTTCTGGGGAATGTTTTCGTGGCATTCACTGGATGATCTCGACATTTTGGTAGGCACAATGGATGGGCGTGTCCTGTTCTGGGGAATGTTTTCGTGGCATTCACTGGATGATCTCGACATTTTGGTAGGCACAATGGATGGGAGTGTCCTGTTCTGGGGAATGTTTTCGTGGCATTCACTGGATGATCTCGACATTTTGGTAGGCACAATGGATGGGAGTGTCCTGTTCTGGGGAATGTTTTCGTGGCATTCTCTGGATGATCTCGACATTTTGGTAGGCACAATGGATGGGAGTGTCCTGTTCTGGGGAATGTTTTCGTGGCATTCACTGGATGATCTCGACATTTTGGTAGGCACAATGGATGGGAGTGTCCTGTTCTGGGGAATGTTTTCGTGGCATTCACTGGATTATCTCGACAGTTTGGTAGGCACAATGGATGGGAGTGTCCTGTTCTGGGGAATGTTTTCGTGGCATTCACTGGATGATCTCGACATTTTGGTAGGCACAATGGATGGGCGTGTCCTGTTCTGGGGAATGTTTTCGTGGCATTCACTGGATGATCTCGACATTTTGGTAGGCACAATGGATGGGAGTGTCCTGTTCTGGGAAATGTTTTCGTGGCATTCACTGGATGATCTCGACATTTTGGTAGGCACAATGGATGGGAGTGTCCTGTTCTGGGGAATGTTTTCGTGGCATTCTCTGGATGATCTCGACATTTTGGTAGGCACAATGGATGGGAGTGTCCTGTTCTGGGGAATGTTTTCGTGGCATTCACTGGATGATCTCGACATTTTGGTAAGCATGATGGATGGGAGTGACCTGTTCTGGGGAATGTTTTCGTGGCATACACTGGATGATCTCGACATTTTGGTAGGCACAATGGATGGGAGTGTCCTGTTCTGGAGAATGTTTTCGTCGCATTCACTGGATGATCTCAACATTTTGGTAGGCACAATGGATCAACACAAGTATTCATTTATCCTTGGGGACCATGTCCCCCCCCCCCCCCCCCCCCCCTCATAAGCAGTTTGTTTTTCCTCGGCACAGTGGCATCTCCCGACAGGACTATTCCACGTGTCACATAGTTCTGAGGGTAAGTGCGTGATTCGAAGAGCACCAGGATGAGTTTTACCGTCCGCCCCTGGCCATCAAACTCACCAGATTTAAATCCAATTGAGAATCTTTGGGACCACTTCGATCAGATGGTTCGCGCCGCCGGCCACGTCACTAGAGTCGGCGTGACTCCACATCGCTGTCGCAGTCGGTACCTTCCAGAAACCCGTTGACTCTCTTCCTGGACATCCGGTGGTTATTCAGCGCTCTGACAGATAATCATATTAGTGCGACTGGACAGTGTAGAAGCTACAACCCTATCCTCAACAGACGACGGCGAAACGCTGGGTTTCGCCAAGAAATCCATTCCATTCCACGAGATAGTTTAGACAATATGAGGGGGATTCAGTTATTATGGTACTCAGCGTACGTTACGTGGAAAGTGAACCAGTAACAGTAACCATAGTTAGTATTATGATCACACGAAGAGAAGGAATACAAAGACTCATGGTTATTGTGTGAACAGCAACCCGTTGACAAAACGTGACAAGAAAACGGAACGGCACGAAACGTCGCACATTAGTAAGGAGCTGTTTGGCGTCGCATTAATCACGAGCACTCACGATTGGGGGCTTTTGTGGGGAAGTCTTTGCAGTATAGAATCACTGCTGTCACCAATACGAAATGCAAGCAGATGAACATGTTTCCTTCTCCGGTTCAGAGGAGACTGATTTTTGTAGGTTTTCATCTAATATTACCCCTAGAATCTTCGCCGACAAAGAGAAATTTATGGCTAATTCAGAATGACAAAACAGGCCCGACTGCATTTTTTTATTGACTGAGTTTTAATAGCATATTCCGTGTCCATTCTGGTAAGGCACACAGGTCAGCATTGACATTCTTCATATCATTCTTCTTGTTAGTTGGTTTTGTACTTTAGTATAACTGATAGTCGCCAGAATGCATGTGGAATGTACGATGGGAAAGAACTAATGCCTAAACATTAACGTATAACGAGAACCATGGGCAAAGCGCTATCCTACCTGACCTCATTTTGAACTAGCAGTTCCAGAATACGACATCGTTGGCGTGACGTCAGATAAGAGCTAAACCATTGTACTGCGCTTGTAGAAAAATTTTGGCGGTTAAGGTCGACGATAATAAACGTTTTGCTAAAATCCGAAAAGGACATGATAAGTGCCTTTTGGCTCTACATGGCTAGGTTTAGGTCATCAGCTACTTTTAACAGCAGATGTCATGTTAAGTTTGCGGAAACCTTATAGTTATTCATGTAGTAAGTTATATGTCGTTACGTATCCGGTGATCTGGTCGCGGACTGTGCATCCTAAGGTCAAGAAAATTGCAGGAAGAATAAAAATTGGGCGGTAGCTGTGGCAGTGTCCTTCTTAGGTAGTTGTTTGGTGAGTCGGTGTTCCCACACCACCGAGAAAACCTTTGTTTTCAAAGAATAGTTGAAGATATGTATTATTGTAGGCAGTAATGGGCCCGTAATAAGGCTGCTCATTTCCATTTAATGCCTCTATGACACACGAGATGGATTTTTGAGAATATTATTAGTAATATGCTAAAGAAAGAACTTTCCGCTGCTACCTCCGTTTGCCCTCTTGTCACACCTTCCAGTAATCGCTGCAGGTATTACATTAGTCGAACAGATCGCTTTCAATCGAAGTTTCTCTTTATACAACCCCGAGTGGAGTCCTTTTAAGTAGCTCAGTACTTGGAGTACTTCCAAAGAATTCTCTAGAGAATGCGCACAGTGTTTTGTCGGTTTCTCCGTCGATCTCTCCCGCCCCTTTGTTCACGGAGCGCAGTGCTGCACTTTAGTTACGACCTGCGAACGACTTAACGCCTGTGACGTCGCATTAGCCGCATCAAATGCGGGGAAGCTTTCCAGACGACTTCGGGGAGAAACGCAGTTCGTCGGTTCACCGAGTCTGCTTAGCAGCAAGAGTCGCGCCCCTCAGTTACATCCTTTCTGGTATCTACATTAACTAAAGTGGCGTCCCGGATACCAGAACTCTGAAGCTGGTACCAGCGTAGGACCAATAACTATTGGATATTTAGCGTGCTTATTGACAGAATGAACCACATTAAGACAAATATTATAGTTGGAAACTGTGTGTTTGTCATGAGGCAACGTAAATCGGATAATCTGGATTCATTCATCTAATTCAAATGGTTCAAATGGCTGTAAGCACTATGGGACTTAACATCTGAGGTCATCAGTCCCCTAACTTAGAACTATTTAAACCTAACCAACCTAAAGATATCACACATATCCATTCCCGAGGCAGGATTCGAACCTGCGGCCGTGGCAGCAGCGCGCAGTATTTGGGAATGAAAGCCCTTAGCTGCTTCCGACAAAGTTTATGCATAAATCCAACCCTTACGAGAACTTTTTTCACTGAGATCCCCTACAAAATGAAAGAGAGAAACTTATATCACTTACTACATTTTCGTTGTCCCTCCAGTCAAACTTCAGCAATAATCATGACGCTTCACTTAATTACTTATTTACTACTGATACTTCGTTGACAGTATGTAAATTTATCACTGAGTATCACCGAATGTACCTCCAAAATTAATATCATTGTACAGTACGTACGTAGTTTAGGAGATATGATACTATAAACATTGAGAGGCGCAAAAAGCAGCTCTTAGGAGACGAACTGAGCCTCTCTCTCAGGCTGTTTGCATATGATGTCATTTAACGTCTAGTAAAATCATCAGAAGATCAAAAGCAGTTGCAAAATGACTTACAAGTAAACCTACCCAAGCGATACAATTGGATTTTGATCGGCATGAATTTAATATTTCTGAATTAATACCGTTGAACCTTCCAATAAAAGTTCTAAAGCTTTTAATGTACGTTTCAATTATGTACCCAGATTGGTCGAAAAAAATTACTTTTTCGAAATCCCTTGTTCAGGTGTTTCCTCGGGCATGGGCGCGTGTGTTGTTCTTCGCATAAATTAATTAGTGTGTAAGTCTAGGGACCGATGACCTCAGCAGTTTGGTCCCTTAGGAATTCACACACACTTTTTCTTTTCAAAATAGAGAGTCCATTTTCAGAGAAACACTTAATTCCTTGGAAAATAGCAATCACCAATCTCTCTAATGAGATTTATTATAACTCTAGTATCGTCTGCATAAAGTACCAATTTTGCTTCCTGAATGTTAAATGGAAGGTCATTCACATATATAAGGGACAGGAGTGGACCTAAAATTGAACTCTGTGGGACTCCCTTTGTGATCTTCTCCCCCCATCACTAAAATTTCCTGCTTTTACGACATTGTATTGTTGAGAACAATCTTTTGCATTCGCAATGTTGGGTATGATTCAAACCAGCTGTTCGTAAAGCTATAAAGTTCGTAAAACTTGAGTGTTTCTATGAGAGTAACATGATCTGCACAGTCAAACACCTTGGAAAGATCACAAAAAAATAGCACCTGGCGATATATTATTATTTAAGACTTGTGCTGTTTGATGAGTGGATGTATAAATATCTTTCTCAGTCGAGCGACCCTTCTATAATCCAAACTGTGATATTGTAAGTAAATTGTTTCCACTTATGCGTGCGACTACTCCTGAGAACAATACGTTTTCGAATATTTTGGAAAAGCCTTCAGAAACGAAACAGGATAATAACTGTTTAAGTCCGTCTTGTCTGCTGACAGTTACATATCATATGAAGTCACAAGACTATAAGTTTCCACGATGCGAATGTGAACTGACTGTAAAGCCACGTAAGGTGACGCAGACAGCGGCCGCATATGGCAGCAGCTGTCGCCTGTCACCGGACCCTGACCTTTCGCTACGCGAGCCGCGTTCGAGAGTCTGAGTTGGGTGTGGGGGGGGGGGGGGGGGGGTACCTTCAAGCACGTGTGCGGAGTCTCTGCTGGATACTGCCTGACAAGGTGCTGGCAGAGTCGTTGATAACGTTGTTACTAATTGGTTTCTAAGCATTATAAACTATGGAACGTGCACGCACGTTGTATGAAACCTGCGGCACTTTAAAAGACGGATAGCGATTAGCGTCAGAAAGCGACGAGTTGATGTGACCTGACCACTGGTTGGTGGGATTAGGTGTATACGCAGGAGATCACAACTAACGTAGGCGTTCTCAGTTCCGCAGTTCATGAAGTCTATACAAGCGTTTCGCAACGTGGTAACTGTTTTCATGTTTTATCACCAATTGCTCTTGATGTCAGAGTTATATGGCTAAAAGAGAATACTGTAAAACTGGAAGTAGTTGCTCGCAGGGACAGCGTCAAAAAGTGTTAAGCAACATCTATGGCAAAATTTGGGGAACACAGATAAGCAACAATATACAGTAAGTTATTTATTGAAATCTTACAAATACAGGGTGGCGCACGAAATGTGTTACCATTTTGTTTTTGAATATAAACTTTATTGTCAATACAATCTGAAAGGAACATATACTACAATGAAGAGCCGTCCATGGAGATTTGTTCTAACTCAGCACATGCTCAATATGTCCACCATTTCGTTTCCTAACTTCCTTCAAACGGACACTGAAGTTAGTGATTACCCTACGGCACGTCTTCCGTAATTTCACTGCAAGCTCGAAGAATAAGTCTTCTGAGCTCCATTAAATCACGTGGGCGTTTCGGGAATTTTTTTTCCTTTAGCTACCCCCAAAGAAAAAAGTCACATGGATTGAGGTCTCGCCGGCAGCGGTGGTCTCGCGGTTCTCGGCACTCAGTCCGGAACCGCGCGACTGCTACGGTCGCAGGTTCGAATCCTGCCTCGGGCATGGGTGTGTGTGATGTCCTTAGGTTAGTTAGGTTTAAGTAGTTCTAAGTTCTAGGGGACTGATGACAACAGCTGTTAAGTCCCATAGTGCTCAGAGTCATTTGAACCATTTTTTTGATTGAGGTCTGGCCTATTGGGGGGCCTGAGTGAAATGATCCGCATTTGGAAATGCTCGTGTAAAAACTCCAACACAGTGTTTGCAGTATGTGGCCTTGCTCCATCTTGCATGAACCACTGCGTGTTGAAGGGCAAGGCAGTAGCAAGAAGCTATGGAACGAAGCTATTGCGAAGCATGCTCAAATAACGCTCACTGTTCACAGGTTCTTCAAAGAAAAAGGGTCTAATAAGTCTGTGACTGGAAATTGCTGCCCACGCTGTAATCCTCGGAGCATAATGTTGTCGTTAATGAAGCACTTGTGGGTTTTTCAATGGCCCAAAACCGTACATTTTTTTGTTAACCACACCGTCTAATTGAAAATGCGCCTCGTCTGAAAACCAAACGTTGTTGAGAGTTTCTTCCCTATCCTCCGCCCACTAAGCAAACAGTAGTCTCTGCTGCTTGTGTCCTTCAGTGAGCTTCTGTGCACAGGTCACCTTGTATGGGTACATATGGAGGTCACTTTTAGGAATGCGTTGACGGAGCGTCTGGATATTCCCAGTTGCACTGCTGCTTTCTATACGATTTCCCGGGACTTTGTACCGCTTCAATATTCTCCGGCGAACAAACAGGCTTAGGCCGAGGTCGCTTCGCTTCCAATACTGATCTTCCTATACAAATTTATCGTACAACCTGTGGATGGTCTTCTTGCAAGGGACCCATCGTGTGTTAAACTGTTGTCGAAAACGCCTCTGGGTCACAACAAGGCTTTTCGTTTCATGAAAAATTAACACAATTGCCGATCGTTGCTGTGTCGTCAGTCTTCTATTGTCAGCCATTGCTGCTTACTAATCTCCTAGCGGCAGTATCGTGAATTATACGTCATTTAGTAACTCATCTGTTTTTCCAAGCTCTGCTGGTACAGCTGTAGAGATCACAGCGGGATATCTAATGTGCGTCGTAAACTGTGAAAGAAACAATTGGTAACACATTTCGTGCGCCACCCTGTACTTAACTCTAGTATGAAGATGGAGCGTGGCTATAGTTTAGCGTTCACTTGTACTGAGCCGTCTTTGACTCTGCTCCAGTCCTGAATGCACTGAATGATAACCAAGATCGCGTTTAGAACGTCCAGTCTGGCTCTTCTAGACGGCTATTCTGAATGAGTCCTGATGCTGTCCTAAGACACTGATGAGTCCGTGCACTATTGTTGATGCTGTCTTCATACTGTACGATACTGTCTTGAGTGGAACTGTCTGTAGGCTTGTATCCGTCTTTGGCAGATGGATATCGTGATAGAAAATAAAGTAGCTCTTGCCTTGCGTGCCGCCTGTTGTAGATAGCCTTAACTCAGTTGCACCTGAGCTGGCCGTTCTTCTATGTATGGCTGTTTCTGTAACTGCTGGAGGATAAAGCAGCTCTGATATACGCTGAAGCGCCAAAGAAACTGGTATTGGCATGCGTATTCATATACAGAGATATGTAAACAGGTAGAATACGGCGCTGCGGTCGGCAACGCCTATACACGACAAAAAGTGTCTGTCTCAGTTGTTAGATCGGTTACTGCTGCTACAGTGGCAGGTTATCAAAATTTAAGTGAGTCTGAATAGTCGGCGCTCGAGTGATGGGACACAGCATCTCCGAGGTAGCGATGAACTCGGGAATTTCCCGCACGACCATTTCACAAATGTACCGTGAACATCAAATCTCGCGGCCGGAAAAAGATACTGCAAGAACGGGACCAATGACAACTGAAGAGAATCGTTCAACGTGACAGAAGTGAAACCCTGCAGATTTCAATGCTGGGCATCAACAAGTGTCAGCGTGCGAACTATACAACGATACATCACCGATGTGGGTTTTCCGAGCCGAAGGTCCCCTCGTGTACCCTTGATGACTGCACGACACAAAGCTTTACGCCTCGCCTGGGCCCGTCAACACCGACATTGGACGGTTGATGATTTGAAACATGTTGCCTGGTCGGACGAGTCTCGTTTCATATTGTATCGATGGACGTGTGAGGGTATGGAGACAGCCTTATGAATCCATGGATACTTCATGTCAGCAGAAGACTGTTCAAGCTGTGGAGGATTTGTAACGGTGTGGGGCGTGTGCAGTCGGAGTGATATGGGACCCCTGGTACGTCTAGACACGACTCTGACAGGTTACACGTAATCGTGTCTGATCACCTGCATCCATTCATATTCGTTGTGCATTCCGACGGGCACGGGCAATTCAAGCAGGACAATGCGACACTTGATGAATTCTTCTCGGGTTATCAGCGGAGTGTGGCGTCGTCTTGTTGCAACGTTTCAACGAGTTTCGTACCCATCATCTTCTGGCGAAGTCAGTAGAATACGCTGAGAAAGACTGCAATCGCATAAATGCGACACTTCACAAGTCCGGAATTGCTAAAGATTGGCTCCAGGAATACTCTTCTGAGTTTAAACACTTCCGCTAGCCAAGAAACTCCCCAGACATTAACATTATTGAGCATAGCTGAAGTACCTTGCAATGTGCTGTTTAGTAGAGATATCCACCCCTTCGTACTCTTCAGGATTTATGGACAGCATTGCAGGATTCCCTCCAGCACTACTTCAGACATTAGTCGAGTGCATGCCGCGACGCTTCTGCGTACTCGCTGGGCCATACACGATATTAGGCAGCTGTTCCAGTTTCTTTGGCTATTCGGTGTATTTCCTATCTACCGATCGACAGCAATCACATCATCGACAGCTTAACGACTACATCCCACTAAATGATCATTGGTTTTCTAACCTAAATTATTTTTTTTATTAATTTGAGCTTTTCGTCATTACAGAGGCTTATCTCCAACATAATAATTTACTTGGAAATTACAATACAAACAATAAACGTTCTTAAACTATATTTTCAAAATATTCCTCCAGGTGTTTCGATCTTGTGTGCCCTCTTCCTCTGCGGCTGTACATTTTGGAGCCAGGTGGTCATAGGTCGTCCTCTTCTTCTGCTCCCCTCCGGTGCCCACTGCAGTATCAGTTTTGGTATTCTGGTTTCCTCCATTCGTCGTACATGCCCGTATCACTGTAATCACTGTAATCTCCTTATTATTTCGCTGTTCCTTATCTTTTCTTTCATGGAGATTCTTGCCAATCTCTTCCAGAAGTCCATCTCTAGAGCCTGTAATTTTTTAATATGCTTCATGTTAATTGTCCAGGTCTCCGTTCCATACATCACCACACTCTCTAATATGGATTTGTATATTAATTTTTTACTTCTGCTCACTACATTCCTGCTCCATTACATGAACATTGCCGGCCGTTGTGGACGTGCGGTTCTAGGCGCGTCAGTCTGGAACCGCGAGACCGCTACGGTCGCAGGTTCGATTCCTGCCTCGGGCGTGGATGTGTGTGATGTCCTTAGGTTAGTTAGGTTTACGTAGTTCTAAGTTCTAGGGGACTGATGACCTCACAAGTTAAGTCCCATAGTGATCAGAGCCAGCCACATGTACATTAACATGTACTAATAGTTGACTCTTATACAAAATGACGGATACGTTTGACTACAGAATATGCTTGCTTGTAATTGTTGCGTCTTAATAAATTATTTTTCGTATGCACTTAAAATGACGTCATCACATCGGTCAAGTTATAAATATTTGAGTTCTTGCTTAACATTACTATCACGTATCTACGGTCGGAATCAACCTATATTCATAGAATAAGTCACACGTTATCTATAATTTGCAAACATTAAACAGCTTGGTTTAAGGTGCTTTCAGTGAACGTGGTTTGTTGTACCTGAACTATGTCTACGAAGGAGGAGAAACTACCTCGGTTCAGACACCTAGCTTCTCACACATGACGATATTTTTATCAAAATGACTCAATAAATATATCGATATGAAAACATAGAATGCTTTTCATACATGTGTCCTAGACAAAATAAAATACCAAATTAATTTTCCTCCGGTTACATGCTATCATTTGACTCTTATGATGGGGACATTCCACTTACCTGTTCATATTGTGGTAAATTTTTGGTTGTACCCAGTGAGGCAAAAAAGTTTCTAGAATTGATTAATAAAAAAGGGGGACTTAAGATGGTGGTTCTAATGATTCAGGTGTTGTATATAATCTCTTATCTCTCCCCCCCCCACCCCACCCCCTCCCTCCCCCCCATCACCTCTATCCACTTGAATACCACACCCACATAACGTTCATAATGCCCAGTGAAAGTGCCAGAAAAAGAATTGCTTCGGGACGTCGTTCAGTTCGCGCGTTCATCCTTCATGTGAATTTCTGTACTTTGTCGTTTTGTGATGGGTTTGTATTAATAACACCTAGTCTCCTGATCTGGGACGGTTGTTTACAGAAACTAATTGGTCTGCATGCTCCCACGCTTTGTTGTTTTTCTTCGGAAGTGAAACTATGCGGAACGAACTTTGCACAAACTTTTCTCTTCTTCAGAACATTCTGGTGAACGTCTTGAGCGTTTCATTTAGGGATATTGGCCTGTTGTAATATGCGTCACAATGAAGTTGGCATACTTCGGCCGCACGTCACTACTTCATACTGTCTGCTCACAACTGACTCGTCGAATGTTCATCTGTTGTTGACGGTTGTTAGTTCAAGCTACCGCCGTGGTTAAAGTGCTGACGTCGCTTATACGCCAAGAATAAAATCTGTTTTGGAACTTTTCGGACAAAGAATCTATGTCTCTAGCATTAGCACCCTCTCGTCAACCTAGGTCAATCATCGTCCCTTTAGCAGGATTCCCACGAACAAAAAATTCCCACTCTCTGAGTGGTTCATTCGTTATCCTATTACAATGATTGCCACGAATAAAGAACTGCACTCTGTGAGAGACTCCATTTTGCTATTATTTTTGACTAATACAATAACTTACTCAGCCTAATGTAGCGAAATATAAACCATATTTTGAAAAGACAGGGGTGAGTGGTATTACGCTCGTTAATTGGCGTTCCTGCTTTTCGGCTGAATATATGGGAATCGGGCAAGACAAGGCAAGATGGTCGCAATTGGCCACTACTGTGTTAATACCAGGCTCCACCGTTACATCAAGCCTTTCGAGTCTCTATTTGTTTCTGCAAATTTTGTTCTCTTCAACATGAATAGATATAGACGTTTTTAAACAGTTTTCCTAAGCCCATTCTGATAAGAACATTTCCTTGTTGAGAGGACGGGAACCGTGTGCATTCGGCGCCATGAAAACAATTATTTACGTGAATGTACTGTGGTCAGATTCGAAGCTGACATTAAGGTCAGGGACAGTGGCGTTGTACCCGCATGCCCCATCACAGTGAAGTGCTGTGATGTCTTCAGCAAAAGCTGTAGACCTGACCGCAAAATTACTGTTACATTGCGGCATTAGCTGTCGAGTCTCGCTCAAAAAAGGGCATTGCTGTGTTTCATGTATATCGTAGTTACTTCAGTATAAGTAAATAAGATTACTAACGGCAACTATACAATAATGTTCTTTCCTCCTTGTCTACCGTCTCCTCTTCGGCTACAGTCACTTTCCGAAAACATGGGTTCGATGTCTTACATTGTGTTAAAACATTAAGGTGTCCAGCCAAGTAGGATACTTTTGATTGGAATCTTACACGTCAGACTTTTTTTTACCACGAGTATGCACAACATGAAGCATCACTGTACCTCGTCGATGCCAAAACTCATTATATGAGAATGCTGTAGAACTCTAATGGTCACGGATGATCTACTACCGCAAATGTCATTTGCCGTTAGGTGACACTGTTCCAGTGCAGAATGTTCCTTATGTTACCAGACAGATTAGTCTGTAGAAGACGCGGTAAGACATTTCTGACAAGTCGCTACGAATGATCGAAGTCAATTTCAGACTGGAGTGACAGTCACAGAAAACCTTCACACGCCTTGCATGAACGTTGTTCTATCTCCTGTGTTCCCTTTACAAATACAGGCAAGGTCGAAATAGGATATAACGTAGCAAGTGTTCACAGATACAAGAATTTGTTAACATACTATCATGGCAGTTATATGATCTGAAGTACGAGGGCGTGCTGAAAAGTTATACTTCCGAGTTTAAGTGAAAACTCTTAAAGCTTTTTAAATTAAAAAAGACCTTGTTGACATTCTACATCTTTATTCATCACGTCTACATGTTTATTTTTCGACATAGCCGTCCTGGCGACGAATACATTTCTCCCAACGACCGACCAGTTTGGTGACACCGCCGCTGTGGAATGTTTGACTTTGTTGACGGATCCACAGCCTCACCTCTGCTCGCAACGCTTCACCACTGTCAAAGGGAAGTCCTCGAAGGTGTTCTTTAAGTTTTGGAAACAGACGAATACGGGATGGGTCAAAGTCGGGACTGTGTGGAGGATAATCGATGACGGTGAACTCAAGGCGTCCGATTGTTTCGGATGTTGCTGCGCTCGTATGTGGTCTCGCACTGCCACGCTGAAGGAGAAGGTGCTCCATGTGTGGTCGAACTCATAGAATTCGAAGCTTGATTACAGTACCCTCTTTCCCACGCACCGGCAAAGTTATGTTATACAGTGCCAGATTACGTCCTACAATTCGGAGGTTTCTAGCGACAGAGGACTGCAAGAATGTAGAAATTAAGAATAAAAATGTAAAATTTTAGTAACGTTTGAAAGTTTTCGCATAAAAAAATCGGACGTATTACTTTTCAGCACGGTCTCGTACGTGAGGAGCCAACTGAAAATTGGTTATACTACGTAAATATTTTGATATTGTCGGTCTGGTAAACTTTTTTAAGTATACGGCGCACAAAGTTATGCCAAATACGTTATCGGCTTTAAATATTCAAAGCACTCGCTTAGTGAGCTTTTTCTGCTCTCATTTTCGATTAACGCTCATCGATGAAATACGTGTGATATATACCCAAACAGTTTTTATTCAGTTTGTGAAAACCTGTAGATTTATGATGATAGAAAGTGGTGAATGGGACCCTTCATGGCCATTAGTGCCAACGTACTCGTGTCGTTTTTTCCGGGAATGAGTCACCATCTTGCGCGGGGATATAAGCTGAAGTGAATCAGGTCACCTAAAGCACGTTAACAAGGCTATTAGCCAGGCTTTTCTATATCGAGTGCCCGCAAGAAATCGCTTTCTCTCCAGGTAGTCTAAGTAAACAGCGCATTTCTGCTTTTACGCTGCCGTAGATGTATCTAGGAGTACGAGATAAACGGGTTTTCCTATAACAAGTCCCATTTCAGGTTTTCTCCCGGCTGCTACACGTATGCTGTGCAGACGTCTCATTGGAAGCGGAGCATTAGCTCAGTTTTGACTATGAGACGCCTTTGGTAGTGTCGAGAACAGATTTAGTCCTTCAATCAGTATAAAATTACGTTCAAAATAATTCTTAGCTAGTACAGTACCTAGCTCCTGCAGTTATCGCGAGGAAGTTAGAGAATCTCAGTAAAGCGAAGAGACTTTTTCAAGTAACAACAATGACGCTGAGGACAATAAATATAGTCCGTTTTCAGAAATTATATCCTCGAGATTTTTCCGAGATTGAATTTGACACTCTAGAGGGAATAGTTCTATCGTGGCCAGAGATTTCACCAATGGTAACACATGCCCTTCTGAGTGAGCCAATATATATATATATATATATATATATATATATATATATATATATATATATATATATATTGCAGTGAATAGAACCATTTATTCTGTTTTATTATTATCTCGAATTAGATTAACTATATCTAATTGACTGCGAACGACAGACGATTCATCTTCAAGCATATAATGTGGTAATGGTTGTGTTATAGGACGGCGTGCAGAGAAGAATGCCACCGAAATTTTTATGTCAAAAGTTTTAAAGCCTTTTAAATAAACCAAGTGTCATAAACATTCTACACCTTCATTCTGCCGTTAGAGATCTCCGAATTGTAATGTATATCATGACGCTGTGTATAGTAACTACACACATGCTCACAAATTAAGGATAACTGCAGAATGTGTGGCGCTAATAGCATAGGCCCATAGGGTGCACAGACGACACAGATCTAAGTTCACGGTGTTGATGATAAGTTGAGAAAACTGTCCCGAAACACAGGTGCTACAAAACGCCTCTGTTTCCTGCGCATGTACCCACGTATCAATATGGGATATGATCACCATGCACACATACACAGGCCGCACAACAGCTTGGCATACTGTGGATCAGGTGGTCGAACAGCTGCTGGGGTATAGCCTCCCATTCTTGCACCAGTGCCTGTCTGACCTCCTGAAGTGTCGTAGGGGTTTGAAGACGTGCAGCCATACGTCGACCAAGTGCATCCCAGATGTGCTCGATGTGGTTTAGGTCTTGAGAACAGGCAGGCCACTCCATTCGCCTGATATGTTTCACGGTACTCCTCCGCGATGACATCTCGGTGGGACCGTTCGTTATCATCCATCAGGAGAAAGATGGGACCCATTGCACCCCTGAAAAGGCGGACATACTGGTGCAAAATGAGTTCCCGATACATCTGATCTATTACAGTTCCTCTGTCGAGACATGGAGGGATGTACATGCACCAATCATAATCCCACCACACACCATCAAACCACGATATCCATACAGTCCCTTTCAAGGACATTAAGGGGTTGGTATCTGGTTCCTGGTTCACGGCAAATGAAAACCCGCCGACAATCACTGTTCAGACTATACCTGGACTCGTCTGTGAACATAACCTGGGACCACTGTTCCAATGACCATCTACTGTGTTCTTGACACCATGCTTTACGGGCTCTCCTGCGACCAGGCGTCAGTGGAATGGACCTTGCAAGTCTCCGAGCGAATAAACCATGTCTGTTCAGTCGTCTGTAGACTGTATGTCTGGAGACAACTGTTTCAGTGGCTGCGGTAAGATCCCGAGCGTGGCTACTTGCAGTACTCCGTGGCCGTCTGCGGGCACTGATGGTAAGATATCGGTCTTCTTGTGGTGTTGTACACTGTGGACGTCTAGTACTGTAGCGCCTGGACACGTTTCCTGTCTGCTGGAATCGTTGGCATAATCGTGAGATCACACTTTGTAGCATTCAGAGGGCCCGTGCTATGACCTGCTGTGTTTGACCAGCCTCCAATCGTCCTAGTATTCTACCCCTCATAACGTCATCAATATGTGTTCTTTGAGTCATTTTAAACACACAGTCACCATTAGCCTGTCTGAAAACGTCTGCACCCTTACTCGTGCCGTCCTCTTACATACACCAACACACCTCTGCGTATGTAGACTGCTGCCAGCGCCACCGTGCGATGACTGCAGGTCAAATGCACCGCATGGTCACACCCCGAGGTGATTTAAACCCACAAACCGCTCACTACATCGTTGTTTCACCATATATCAGCAGTATCCTTAATTTATGAGCATGAGTGTATGTCGGTGCGTAAGAAACAGCGTGTTGTGAATAGTGTTTTGACTTCGACCTCCAGTATGACCACATACGAGCTCTGCGACATCTGCAACAATCCTTCGGTTCACTGTCATCGATTGTCCTCCATAAAGTTCCGACTTGGCCCCATCCGATTTTTACCTGTCTCCGAAACTTAAAGAACACCTTCGAGGGCCGGTCGGCCGTGCGGTTCTAGGCGCTACAGTCTGGACACGAGCGACCGCTCCGGTCGCAGGTTCGAATCCTGCCTCGGGCATGGATGTGTGTGATGTGCTTAGGTTAGTTAGGTTTAATTAGTTCTAAGTTCTAGGCGACTGATGACCTCAAAAGTTAAGTCGCATAGTGCTCCGAGCCATTCGAACCATTTGAACACCTTCGAGGATATCACTGTGACAGTGACAAAGTGGTGTAAGCAGAGATAATGTAGTGTCGTCAACAAAGTCTACATTCTACTGTGACGATATCAACAAAGTGGTCGCTCGCTGGGAGAAATGTGTTCATTGCTATTGTGTTTGTGTTGAGAAACAAATGAGTAGAAATGAAGAATAAGGATGTAGAATATTAATAAAGTTTGTTTTGATGAAATGTTTTAAGAGTTTTTACATAAAAATTCGGAAGCATTAATTTTAAGCGCACCATCATATATTCGAAAGGTGTCGAGTCATCACAAGGCAGCGTCATTCGGTAAAACTAATCGGTGACTAGCATGTTCAACTAACCAATCGTGGCGCAGCCAAGAAAAGTGGCCAAATGCGAGTCGGGCTTGAGTGCTGAGGGTTCGTCGCAAACTTAAATTATATACATTTATATATAGTTTATCCATCTTGGGAATCGAGAATCCCAATGATTTTTGCCTGTTTTCGAAATAGATCCTGGCAAGATATTGATTCCGTGAATTCCAAGACTGTGTCAAAATCTCTACAGAAGTTCTTAAGAATAATCCGGACATACAAACAGAAGCGAGCAGGAAACTTCAACTTACGGATGCAGACACAGAAGATTTAATAAAAAAAATTTTGTTTGGTTACTGAAACATGACTGCAACTTATATTTTATGTTTGCACGCAGTAATGTTTGTCTGTTATGCATTTGACGGATAGTGAATGCAACGTGTATTCTAATGGCAAAAACATATTTTATGTGACGTAATTACAATTTAAAACTTTTCAGACATTTTTACTATACTTGTAGCGTGAAATCTTGGTTCTTGTCATATTTCAAGATTCTGCGTCAACAATAAGTACCTAGGCTTTGATGAGGAGGTTTGCGAATATCAAAATATGTGACATAAATGGCTAAGTCTTCTGATTATATTGATTTATAAGCTTAAATTTTTTACACCTCCAAAGAGCCATAAACATTAAAACTGGACATAACATCGAACTCGATACGTCCTGGGAAAAAGTGTTCTTTACAGTGGGACAGACAACAAAGTGATCCTAATGGTTCCGCTTTTACATATTGAGGAACGGTTCCCTAAAATTGGAAAGGAGAATGATGATCAAGGTATCAATGCCAGCACTTACCAGAAAACGATTTGTCTACGGGAAAGATTTACTTGTTTTATTTCTTTATGAAGCAAAACTGACCAGCTGAATTCTCTGCAATTCATCAGGCTTTCCTCGAAGAACTATGGCCAGACTATGTTACTTAGTTGCAGATTTCCCTCCTTAAAGAGTTGGACTGAAATGCACTGCAAGAATCGAAGTTTTGTTCCTTACTCCACATTGTTCTCAGTGGCCTTTCATTGCCTTTCCTTTTCACAGTGTCAAGGATTCGCAATGTCATACCGTGCAATGCATTCATTCCACTCTTGCTGCCTTTATCTCCGACGGGTTCCGTGACTTCCGTGATGGAGGGCTCCTGCGCTCGACTTCACTTCCTGCCTACGCAGTTTGCCTGCAACTAATTTCTATCACGCTAGGATTGACGAGTTGTCGGAAGAGCAGTTATTCGATCCGAATTTCAATCCGTTGAGTAACGTTACGTGCTTTAAGTGCAGGGCTAAAGACCACCGCAGTCAGTGAGTCTGCAACTAATTTCTATCACGCTAGGATTGACGAGTTGTCGGAAGAGCAGTTATTCGATCCGAATTTCAATCCGTTGAGTAACGTTACGTGCTTTAAGTGCAGGGCTAAAGACCACCGCAGTCAGTGAGTCTCGTGCAGGCTTCCGCTGGGACTGTTGGAAGATATTCCGAGCTGCAAGCGAGCTGGGATACTGCCTCTGTTTTCAACTATCTACATCTGCATCAACAACTGCATCCAGACTCCGCAAGCTACCTTCACTGTATAACGGACAGTATTTGTTTTGGCTTTTTAATTGCCGAACATTTTCCATTCACTATCGGTGTTTGTGAAGAACGACTGACTGTAATCTTCTGTGAAGTCATCGGCAACCGTCTCGTGTATCAGTACTGAGGATGTTACGCACAAGGTGTCAAATGTGTGGTATATTTACCACTACATGTTTCGGCACTACATTTTCCCATTATCAAATGCATGTGTGCTGATGACTATTGTTGAAGGTGCCTAAAGGGATAGAAGCATTAATCACTTGATAATGGGATGACGTAGTCCCGAAACATGTTATGCTAAACACATTGTCGGAAGTAAGTCGCAACACCAAAAATAATTTACGTAGGGCAATGACATTTCGTGGAAATTGAAATTTGTGGTAGGTTCCTATGTGACCAAACTGCTGAGGACATCGGTCCCTACGCTTACACACTACATAATCTAACTTAAAGTAACTTATGCTAAGGACAACACATATCCATACCCGAGGGAGGACTCGAACCTTCGAGGGGCCGAGCCGCTCGAACTGTAGCAAGCCGCCTAAGACCGCGCGGCTACCCCGCCCTGCGCGAAGTTTGAACAGACATCATCTTTCAGATACAGAAAGACGCCTACCGGCATTCGTTTACGTCGCACAACTGCTTCATGGTGTTGTGATTTTTTTGGCCCGTGTATATGACACGTCTGTCAGCTGGTGCGTAACGGTCTCAGTGCTGACTGACTGCAAATCTCTGTACGATCTGTAAATTCTCTTATTTTCTAGTTGCATTCATTTCGAAAAAGATATATATTGGAGGAAGTAGTATGCTTCGTAATATGTTCTTGTAATTTTAACAGTAAAACGTCTTCGTGATCCATAACACCTTTCTTGTAGCATCTGCTACTTAGGTTTGATGATCGTCTTCACAACACCCTTGCGCTCAATAAGTGAATTCGTGACAAACGTGTTGTTGGAGTGAATTAAATGTGAGCAAACGGAAAATAAAGTAAATATCTGAGAAATAAAAACCAAAACAAAAATTGATAACGTCAGAATTGATCGTGTGAAACTATTCACCTCGTTAGTGTAACAGCAAAGAACAATAGATACGTATTGGGAGTGAAGAGAACGCCAAAACCGGCGTTTATGACTAAGAAAAACATTTTAACCAGCAAATGTATGAATACAAGTGTCAGATAATCCGCTATGAAATCATTTATACAGGTTCACTGCTCTATCGAAGTGAAAGTTGGACTCTGGGTAAACCGGCTTAAAACTGCTGAAATATGGATATAGCGAAAAGTGATAAGAACGATCTAGACGGAAATGAAAACCTGTAAGTATTAAGAGAAGTAAACGGAAGAGAACATTATGGAAGTAAATAGTAAAGAGAATTCTTTTGGTACAAGTCATCACGTATAACACCTTCATCATTTCTATTTTTGAAGGAAAAAGGCTGGAAAATAAATGGAGGGCCTCTAATAAAGTATTCTGGAAGATATCGAGGATAGGATGTGATAGTTACTTGGAACTGAAACGAACAGCCGAGAGAGTGGTTGTGTCGACGCATTACTCATGAGAATTTGTATGTAATGTCGCAGACGGACAAGTAATAGTCAGCATCTGTCTAGAGAGTATTTCTACGTCAATGAACCACATTTCTTTACAATTTTCCGACGAATCTCAGAGTGGCATCTCCTTTTTCCATAGTCAGTTTTTGTTTTATTTTACTTTATTGCTTTCAAGCAGAGACCATTTCACCAGCGACAATTATGTCACGCGTTGACAGCTGTGTTAATTATTCTACAAAGTACATTAGTCTGCCTGCACTATTACAACTAAATACATGAAATTTTAATACAGATTAATCTAATTACATATTTTCTGTACTACTGTGTGTAGCTGGAACACAGTTTACGATCAGTCGCACTGTCTGTAACGCCGAGACCAGTGGAAAAAGTAGGCTGTTCATGTGCTCGAAGTGAACGGCTAACAAAAAACAAGTCCGGGGCGTAGCGAACTCATTTTAAGCATGTACTCCAGGGAGCAATCCAAATCACAAACGCAATGTAGGAAAGGTCGAAACTTCACTGCGGCGCGTAACAAAAGCCCTCAAAGACTAGTGAGAGACTGGCTAGCGGCGGCCAGGCCGGGTTATTTACCAGCATTCTCTCGTCAGCGGCCGGCTCCGCATGACGTGCTTACGACTGCGGCAGTGACGCCGTGGTAGCAAGCCGCGGCCGGAATATGTAGCCCGAGTATCTGTGGTGTGTTCCCCGTACAATCCGAACTACTGTCGAATGCTAAACTATACAGAGTGTAAATAACAGCTGTTTACGATGTACCACAGTGGTGTAGGGGAAGTTGAGACGAACAATTTGATACGAAAAACTTGTGGTTTATTAAGGTGGGAACAATCTCAAACTGGTCTATAAAGGGCACTTGCACCACAGTGAGATTTTTACTACTATCTGTAAGACGACAAGATTTTGACACCATACATTTAATCTTCTGATAGACTTATATTTATTTTAGGAGATTGTTTATGATGCACAATCTGATTATTAATCATTTCAAAAACTGATACTGGCTAGCACCATCTCCTAACGATTTCTGTAGTACTGCATGTTTAGGAATTAATTAGGACTGTATAATGATGGAAAAGGTAAAGTGGTCTACACATTCCTCAGAAGTTACTATCGGCTAAAGAGGGGCTGGGAAGAGATGATGACATTAAAACTGTGTGCCGGACCGAGACTCGAACTTGGGACCTTCGCCTTTCGCTGGCAAGTGCTCTACCACCTGAGCTACCCAAGCACGACCCGTCCTCACAGCTTCAATTCTGCCAGTACCTCGTCTCCTACCTTCCAAGCTGTGAGGACGGGTCGTGAGTCGTGCTTGGGTAACGCAGATGGTAAAAGCACTTGCCCGCGAAAGGCAAAGGTCCGGAGTACGACTCTCGGTCCGGCACACAGTTTTAATCTGCCAGGAAGTTTCATATCAGTGCACACTCCACTGCAAAGTGAAAATCTCATTCTGAAAAAGACGATGATGATGACGATGATTATTGCTTACTGGGGCGCTCAACTGCGCGGTCTTCAGCGCGCGTACAAAGTCCCACTTTTTACATAGTCCAATCTTAATCACTGTCAAGAATGATGATGATGATGATGATGATGAAGTGGTGAGGACAACACAAACACAGTCGCCGGCCAGGACTGGAAAGAGACTTTTACTGCCCTGAGAGAGAGAGCAGAGCAAGGCGGCGTCCTTTTACGATGCTGGAAGCGGCATAATCCTCATAGTTCGGACAGAGCAGAAAGGAGGTTGCCGCCTGGAGAGACAAAAAAAAATTTCAGAATAGCGTACCTGGAAAAAAGCATCTGAGGCACAAAAAGTGAAAGGGTATCTTTTACTCTGAAGGAATGCGCAGGTTCACATACGTTGGTCACTAGTTGATCTCCGTGGAATCTTTCACAGCAAGAGCTGGAGCTCACTTCTCGCCGTAAAGCACAGACGTGTTTTTGATTGACAGAGTGCTAAGGACGTAGGAGAGGAAATGCGACGTTCCAGAAAATCTTACGAAAGGAGTAGGAGCTTCAGGTGAATGGCCGGCAGATTCATGTGTCATGTAGTGGGAGGTAATGTTCTGTATTAGCCGCGAACGTAGAAGTAACGCGATGAGGAGGGAGCGAATTACGACGTGACTGAGAACCCCTCCGGGGACCGATTGAGAACACATCGCTGTCAGGATTGATCAAAGATATTGCCATCAGGGAATCGAGCTAGAGAATTCACTGATGAGAACCACAGTGAAGAATCTGGCTGTTAGATCTGGATGGCTCTGAGCACTATGGGACTTAACGTCTAAGGTCATCAGTCCCCTAGAACTTAGAACTACTTAAACCTAACTAACCTAAGGACATCACACACATCCATGCCCGAGGCAGGATTCGAACATGCGACCGTAGCGGCCGCGCGGTTCCAGACTGTAGCGTCTTTAACCGCTTGGCCACCACGGCCGGCGTTAGATTTTGAGGTGTTGCTTTCGATACAGGGAGCATGTGAAGTCACTAGTCCATGACAGAGTTGTTATTCTGTATACTCAAGTGACGATTTCTTTCCTCTATTTGGAATCACACACACACACACACACACACACACACACACACATACACACATACACACACACACTGAAACGACTCTTTACACAAGAATTCTGGAGTCGAATTTCTGTTCCTGGTTAGCAAGCAAACAGAAATATTGTATTTGATCTTTTACTGAGGAGATTTCAGCACTAGGAGTTTGCATCCAATGTGCAGGCGCAGAATTGCACGTGTGGCCCAGTAAGCATATCAATGGTGCAGTACAACAGCTGACCGTGCTTAAATAGATGATACGCGCACTCCGGTTTGGCGGACAGGGTAATACTCCACTGAGCGTCTTCTGTTTGACAAAGCTAAACAATATCAGCCAATTTTGTGTCTGTCTAATAACAGGTGTCGCAGTCTAAAGAAAGCCAAACAAATGTTCTACCAATCTCGAAATTACAGCTGGCTAGAATTCGATATGTGTACTTCATATTTATACAATTTCTTTGTGCTTGTATATTTTTTTGAGAATAAATAATGTATAATATTCACGTTGTGATTCATTATACCCCTCCCGCCGGAGGGTCGAGACCTACCTCGGGCATGGTTGTGTGTGCTATTCTTAGCGTAAGT
Source organism: Schistocerca cancellata (assembly GCF_023864275.1). Lineage (NCBI taxonomy): Eukaryota > Metazoa > Arthropoda > Insecta > Orthoptera > Acrididae > Schistocerca > Schistocerca cancellata. The sequence goes on from NC_064634.1 coordinate 334,086,990, forward strand.
CAGTTTAAGTTAGTTTAAGTAGGGTGTAAGTCTAGGGACCGATGGCCTCAGCAGTTTGGGCCTTTGGAATTCACAATTTTTTTTTAATTCATTCCAGTAACATCCTGAGAAGAATGATTATTTGATGTTCTAAAATGAAGTCAAATTAAACCACAACACTATACTGCATAGCATGGAAGTCCCTAGATGCGGGTTGTCAATGGTACAGTTATGTTATTCACTTGTAGGCGTAAGAAATCCACTGCAGACACAACATTACACAACTGTAAATGCACGCCGCGCGGGATTAGCCGAGCGGTCTGGGCGCTGCAGTCACGGACTGGGCGGCTGGTCCCGGCGCAGGTTCGAGTCCTCCCTCGGGCATGGGTGTGTGTGTTTGTCCTTAGGATGATTTAGGTTAAGGAGTGTGTAAGCTTAGGGACTGATGACCTTAGCAGTTAAGTCCCATAAGATTTCACACACTTTTTTTTTGTAAATGCACACGCCGTGTTACACCTCCCGCCCTCTTACTCCATTGATTTAGTCTTACACTCACACATTGTAAAACTAACGTTCATGTAAATTTTACCTCACAAAATGGCTCTGAGCACTATGGGACTTAACATCTGTGGTCATCAGTCCTCTAGAACTTAGAACTACTTAAACCTAACTAACCTAAGGACATCACACACGTCCATGCCCGAGGCAGGATTCGAACCTGCGACCGTAGCAGTCGCGCGGCTCCGGACTGAGCGCCTAGAACCGCGAGACCACCGCGACCGGCCATTTTACCTCACAATTTTGTGAATTTTAACACCACTAAGTTAACAAATTCTTTCATTATCCTCTCGGGAAAGGTACGGGGATCATTCAGACAGTGAGGTCCGATCGGTCGCGAAAAGGAAACCACTGTGAAAATATGAAAGTTTTATTTGCAACAGTTAGCTACACCCTCCAGCTACTTCCCTGCGTAAACGACGGTCCGACTTCGATATTTGTGTTAGTGCCGTACCTGATTTACAATACCCTGCTCATTCAAGACAGGCGCCTGTGCTTTCCGCCAGTTCTCTACACTGGTCTAGAGCTCATCGTTTTCATAGTCAGCGGGTCATGTGAGCCAATTACGGGCTGTGTTGTGGGTGATCAAACACTTCCCATCGAAAATGCTGCTGGAGTATCTTCATTGCCCCTGCAGAGAGTGGCCGAGAATAGTCACAAAGAAGGGAAAGCATGACTATTACGTTATGCGGGTTGCATGAAATCAGGCTAACCCTCCCCAGAACTTCGTACTTGGCAGGAGACCTTAATTTCAGTGCATCTTTACGTGCTTACTGTGAGCTTGGGACTGTAAAACGTGACGTGACGCGATCGACAGTCGTACCAGAGACACTGCCTAACACATCTGTGCAAAGCTTCAGCTGATTTTCACTGTGGTTTTCATTTCGCGCTCGATCGAACCTTACTTTCCGAATAGCCCTCGTAACGAAAGCCAGTGGCATAAGAGGGTGAGAGGATCAAAAATCTCGCGAGGCGCACATGACCTGTCGCTTAGGTGAGTTTTGTACGCCAATTTGAGACTCTTTACTGCCTCGATAGACCGCAAGCGTCTGAGATTAAATTGTTCATCTCCTCTTCTCCTACACCACTGTGGCGGGTTGTAAATATTTATCATTTGATGAAATTATATGGTTCCAGAGACCTTCTCAAGTCCCAAACATCTATGATGTGTACATGCAGACTGAAGTGACAAATGAAAATTTGTGGCAAAGCCAGGGTAAAAACTAGGGGTCTCCTGCTCTCAACACAGATGCGATAACCTGGGTGCAGGGGCTTTGTAACTACCCTAGCACACCTTCCCCCTCAACTCAAATTCCCTTTCACACCTCGGCCCACTTGGTATTTCCTGAAACTCGAATACCTTTCGTTGTATGTTGAGGTGGTATTATGATACAAGTGAGTGCCCCTGCAGTACTGTACGAGTGGGCTGAGGCGTGAGTGAGGAGGAAGGCGAGGAGGGAAACCTCATGCTGTAGTCAGTGCAGTGACGCAAACCCACTCTGCCAGTGTGGTTCAGTGGTTAGGGCATCTGTCTAGGGAGCCAGCGACCCAAGTTCACATCTTGGTCTTGATATAAATTTTCATTCGTAGCTTTGGTATGCACACATACATCATTTATCATTTGCACACTGTATACACAGAATGAAACGTAAGACAAGGTCTCAAAATTTAAAGTTTGCATTTACGAACAGACGTGATTCGAGCACTGAATAATAATTTTATTACACAGTCTGGTTCTTTTTGTATGCATACGTTGGCAACTAATTTCGTTTTCTCCTCCTATAAGGATGAAAACGTTTGTAAAACAATAATTAGAGCTAATTTTAAATTTTCTTTCTGACGCCCACTATTAGCAGTTCAGAACAATGGAATTGATGAGGACTAGCTCTATTCATGCAGTTTATATTTTCACTGCTCCACGGTGTTCTGTACCTGTCACAGTTTCCTTAGTTAGCACATAGCGTCCATATGCAGGAATGGGTTGGCTAATTTTTGTTTAGTACAGAATTGTACTTTGGGAACCATACTATAGCGTTCACTCTATTTTCTAGTAAAAGTTTCTCCACGTGATCGAAGTGTATATGGAGGCAGTCACTGTAGGCTTACAGTTGCAAGTGGCTAGCACCTGTAGCTGGTTACCCCGAACGCTTCTCGCGGCCGCTTGTCTGGGACTTAACAGTTGAGCCCGGCCAGACGCTGCCTGGTGACGCGTCACAGCTAGCGGCGTACAATAACCGGCGTGAAATTGCAAGCCTACTGCTGACGGTTTCCTTCCTCGCGGCGTTCGGAAAGAACCGACACGGTCCCCTGGCGGCGGCGTTTATGTAACTCTGGAGCAAAAAACTGCGGCCTACCAGCGGCAGAAATGAGACGGCAGCCACAGTCGCCTACGCACGAGGTGAGGTTCTTTTCATGTGACATAACTTTTTGTATTACTATCACTATGACAGAGTCTAAATGTTGCTAAACACTAGTCATAAATAGTACTGTACCTTTTGATCACGTGGGCAACAACTCCGTCCGAACAGGCCTTGGAAGGCCCAACAGTACCGACCAGCCGACGTGCCATCCTGAGTCCTCAGGCATCACTTTCCGAGTAGCCCTCGTAACTTGCTAATGTTAAGGGAAGTCGGTGGCATAAGAGAATGAGAGGACTAAAAACCTCGCGAGGCCTGCATGATGCTTAGGTGAGTTTTGTACGCCAATTTGAGACTCTTTCCTACCCTGATAGACCACAAGTGTCTGATATTAAATTGTTCGTCTCCTCCTACACCAATATGGTGGGTTCTAAATACACTCCTGGAAATTGAAATAAGAACACCGTGAATTCATTGTCCCAGGAAGGGGAAACTTTATTGACACATTCCTGGGGTCAGATACATCACATGATCACACTGACAGAACCACAGGCACATAGACACAGGCAACAGAGCATGCACAATGTCGGCACTAGTACAGTGTATATCCACCTTTCGCAGCAATGCAGGCTGCTATTCTCCCATGAAGACGATCGTAGAGATGCTGGATGTAGTCCTGTGGAACGGCTTGCCATGCCATTTCCACCTGGCGCCTCAGTTGGACCAGCGTTCGTGCTGGACGTGCAGACCGCGTGAGACGACGCTTCATCCAGTCCCAAACATGCTCAATGGGGGACAGATCCGGAGATCTTCCTGGCCAGGGTAGTTGGCTTACACCTTCTAGAGCACGTTGGGTGGCACGGGATACATGTGGACGTGCATTGTCCTGTTGGAACAGCAAGTTCCCTTGCCGGTCTAGGAATGGTAGAACGATGGGTTCGATGACGGTTTGGATGTACCGTGCACTATTCAGTGTCCCCTCGACGATCACCAGTGGTGTACGGCCAGTGTAGGAGATCGCTCCCCACACCATGATGCCGGGTGTTGGCCCTGTGTGCCTCGGTCGTATGCAGTCCTGATTGTGGCGCTCACCTGCACGGCGCCAAACACGCATGTCCACTATACGCCCTCGCTCAAAGTCCGTCAACTGCACATACGGTTCACGTCCACGCTGTTGCGGCATGCTACCAGTGTTAAAGACTGCGATGGAGCTCCGTATGCCACGGCAAACTGGCTGACACTGACGGCGGCGGTGCACAAATGCTGCGCAGCTAGCGCCATTCGACGGCCAACACCGCGGTTCCTGGTGTGTCCGCTGTGCCGTGCGTGTGATCATTGCTTGTACAGCCCTCTCGCAGTGCCCGGAGCAAGTATGGTGGGTCTGACACACCGGTGTCAATGTGTTCTTTTTTCCATTTCCAGGAGTGTATTTATCATTTATGAAATTATATGGTTCCAGAGACCTTTTCAACTCTCAGCACACCGCTCTCCCGGCCGTATGTCAGTTTACGTGACCGGAGCCACTACTTCTCAATCAAGTAGCTCCTCAGTTTGCCTCACAAGGGTTGAGTGCACCCCGCTTGTCATCAGATCTCGGCAGACCGGTGCTAGGGCAGCCCGACAGCACTTCGGTGAGCTGACGGGAACCGGTGTTACCACTGCGGCAAGGCCGTTGGCACGTAGGCAATGGAATAACAAAATACTTCATTAACGTTTACGGAAATCAGGGACTTTGAACTGTTAGAGACCTAGGATCGGCCACGCGGCGTGGCCGCGTGGTTTAGGGCGTCATGTCTCGGACTGCGCAGCCTCTCCCGCCGGAGGTTCGAGTCCTCCCTCGGGCATGGGTGTGTGTGTTGTTCTTAGCATTAGTTAGTTTAAGCAGTTTCGTCCCTTAGGAATTCACACACATTTGAACATTTTGGACCTAGGATCTCGGAGTTGTAAGGTGCTGAGCGAGGATGAAACAATGTCTGAAGTAAAATTATTTGTTGTTTCATTCCAGACGACAATTTTTAAATTACAAAAATAAGTAATACTCGTTCCCCACAGATGCCAAGTTTTAAAACAAATTCTTATGTTGAGCTGAATACCAAAAAATTTATCAAAACTGTTGTCGAACAATTGTTTCTGTTATACACAGCAGCCGATAGCTGACGCTGGAAATAAGATATCAGCAAATAACACAACACACACATAAAAGAATTACGAAATTTAGAAAGCCGGCTGGAGTGGCCGAGCGGTTCTAGGCGCTTCAGTCTGGAACCGCATGACCGCTACGGTCGCAGGTTCGAATCCTGCCTCGGGCATGGATGTGTGTGATGTCCTTAGGTTAGTTAGGTTTAAGTAGTTCTAAGTTCTAGGGGACTGATGACCGATGACCTTAGAAGTTGAGTCCCATAGTACCCAGAGCCATTTGAACCAACGAAATTTAGAACGATTTTTGCATACACAGCTTAAAAGTAGCCAGAAACAATTCTTATCTCTCTAGTTTGCACAATCATAGAAGTTAGAAATTTTGGAATAATATACACGTCTGTGAAGTAGAAGACTTTTGCAACAATAAATATCACTCGCGTAGACAAGAAAAATAGTATCAAAATTCTAAAGATTTACATACTCTGCTAAGAATCGGCGAAAGGGAATTGCTGTTGCACTAATATGCATAATCATCGTAAGCGGAGAATTTAAAATAATATAGACTGAAGCAGACCGAGGATGTCAACAAGCACTTTAATGAGCAACCAAATCGCAGTCAAGCAAAGGACAACAAGCACCCAAATTAGAGAAATAGAACGGTTGATTTCGTGTAGCCTCCCAAAAAAGGAAAAAATAGAACACTACAAATTGAATTTCCACACAAGTAAATGACAGTCAGTGCGCGGATCCCCAAACAACAAAATATGAGTGCGTGCAACAGACAAAAAATGGTACAATCCGACATTTCGAAACCTAACCTGTAATTTTTCATGCAGGAAGAATATAAAGAAAGAAATGCACTGTCAGATTGTTAGCTTCGAAGGTGCATTGCAAGTACTTTAAAAATGTTACTCATTTTTGCCGCACGGACGACCTCTTACAACAGCGGTTCATACAGGCTTTCCTGCCCAGCGCGTGATCCGGCGAATGAGCGGACGCAGCCAGGACAAAATAATGTAGCGCTGCGTAGCTCGAAGTCCAAGCTGCACACAAGCGAATTTTAAGCTATTAAACCGTGCCAAAATGTCTCAGATCATTATTTTTCGATTAACTTGCAGTTCGCATCGTCAGTTAAACTGTTGCAAGTGTAACTGTTACACAAGTGACTAATACAGAAAAGAAAATCAAGGCAGTGTATGCTGTTATATCGCAGACGACTTCCACCAATCCAGACTTTAAAATGTTGAATGAAATACTTAACAATTTCTGTAGCACAGCTGTTACAATAGTTATCAAATCATGTACGTTTTACTAACAATGAAACTGTTCCTTGATTATTTCCAATAGTCTTCAAAAACTGCGAAGTGTCTGTTGGATGACAAAAACATTTTCCTTACACTAGGCGCACTTGAGGAAAGTAAATTTCACGCATTTAGGCGCGTCACATTAATTACTGATTTCATTTTGACAGGATTGTGATAGAGTAAGAAAGGGTCGTGGCCATTCTTCTGTATGCTGAACTGTGTACATAGGAATCAAATTCGTAAAACCTATTGATGCATACAGTCACTGTATAAGTGACTGAAGATTAACAACATTATTTTGCTGATAAGCCTCAAATGACAAAGAGAAGTCTGACAGTTTTCTGAAAAAATGATTTACAATCTCGAAAAGTTTCTTTACTGACAGGCTGACTCCTTTCGTCGTCCTCCTAAAGACAGATATGTTATCTCCACCCCAAGACCCCAAAAAAGCAATGAATTATTTGGTGCAAGTAGCAAGAAGACGGGTCGGATGTAATACTTAATATTATTCTCTTCCATTTTTACAGATTTTGCTACGCCGATTGCAACATTTTTGTAACTAAACAGTCCATCTTTTAATTTTTGGTGATAATTTTCCTTGAGGTTCCTAAAGACAGGTATAGAGTTACGTAGACAGTAAACCACTAATACCTATCACTAGCATTGTTCTGTAGGAGTGTGTCATAGCATGTATTGAATGCTAAGCGACTCGGTATTTCTTTTGCTTGAAATGATAAAGTGCGGTTTACACGCAGTTATTTCACGAAATATCACTGATTCGCATTATATATAGATGTAAGGCATTTTGGGGGGTAACAGGATGCTTCGGCTTTACGTCAGCTGCGAATTTTTCCATAATATTACCTATTCATCAAATCTCTTCCATATGTTTACTTGAAGTAAAGTTCTTAATTTGCCGACTTCTTTTCCGTATAATTTCCTGAATCAGTGTTTTAATTGTTTTGCTTCTGTTTGTGATTTTCCTTTGCTGTGCTGTGCTTCTCTAATAAGCAAATACAATTATTCACATGTCCGTAACTGTATACATCGTTGGGTTGACACGAATGGCCTACAGTTTAGGGGTATTAATTTTAATGAACACTTCGGTATTTTTACTTCATAGGAAAACAACCCACCGTATTAGGAAATTGAATTACTAGATTTTATATGTTACTATTAATAATATAAAGTTATATAAGATATGTGATGGTAATATCTGTTTTTAATTAGATTCGAAATAATTACCTATTTTCTCAAAAATTATATTGTTATTCATCCTGCCACAGAAAATATTGGTGTGGCATACTACAGCAACAACTAAAGATAAAAAAAGCACGTAAGATTGGGTTTGAATACGGGTTGCAGAATTTCAGAATAGTGCTTTTGACCACTATGCAACCAGCTCACTTCTTTCGCACCGCTCATGCAGACTGATAAAGTTGCGTCAAATCTCTAACAGTCATTATCTCAGAAACTAGTGGGTAGTGGGACCTACGTCAAAATAGATCCTTGCAACTAAAATGCGTACCCGGGGAAAGGAGTGATGAACTACAAAGTGATGGCGCAAGAAAGAAAGAGGGGCGTTAGGTTGTAACATCTATTCCATAGAAATTAGCTATCGTTGCAAACAATAGTAAGCAAAGATGCTACTTTATAACATTATAACACAACAAATTCACCATGAATCTACTTTACACTACACTGAGAACACGAGAGATGATGTTACGTAAGGAAATGAAAAAAAAGTTATACAGCTAATCACCAACCCTAAATACATTTACCAAGGGAAGAAAAGTGTTTAAGTAGAACTCAGGGGAAGCACGTTTAAATCCAGGCCAGTTCACTGTGATAAAGAATTTTGTTGGTTTTACTGAATCACTGGACACGAATTCCGGTTCGGTTAGAACGAAGTCACGGTTCGTTTCTCCTACTTCTTTAACGGATCCCCTTGTTTGGACCTTGGTATCGGCGGAACATCAAACTTTAAACAAAGAAGTGACTGTGACGAAGCACATTGTATTGATTCTGCTAAACAAGTCTTTAGTCGCCACAGGAACTGAAGAAGTTGGCCCGACCAGATAGCGTTAGAAAAAAATATGAGAGAAAACGGAGGAACTAACGAGGACAGCCTCACGAGAATTGAGAAACTTCGTTCAAGAGATGAGGAGCTGATATAGGTAAAAAACGATATAGTCTTTAAGGAGAGGCAGTAAACATTCAATGAAGTTATGGCCCAAGAGAAGGAAAAAAATTCGGAGTATTATTGATCTAACTCCAAAAAATTCTCAATCTACAGACCTAAGACAATGCATGTCGACTTTTGTTCAGATGTGCAAAGTATTCCTTTTTCCTAGCTTTTTTCATATCTTACGCACTGAATGTTATCGGAATAGCCACTTAGATTATTCAATACATATGACTTTTAACCTGCATCCGTAAGTGAAGTCGGGATTGCTAGTCCACAATCGTAACCTTATCCTGCCCCATCCTGAGAAACAACCACTTAAAATCATTGTGAAGATTATTTTCATTTCTAGTACTGGTTCAATTAATTGCACTGCTGGATTGAAAAGGGTATAAATACTTTGAGGAGCAGTAGTTAGTATCCCCAGGTCCCTGAACAGGCCGCTGCAGGATGATCTTGAGTTCACATCACATAATTCCTACTGCACGCCTCGGCTCCATCGTAAAACGTTGCTGCGTATTACTAAATCGGATTTTTCGCTGATTTAAATTCTGCTATCCGTCCAGTAGGAGAAATCCAGAAGGTGTATGGCATGTACTTTTCGTGACACGACAATGGAGAAAGGGATATTTGCATAGCCAATGTTGTTTCCAGCGAATGACTCGTTCAAAGACTTACTCCAGAGGACGACTAATACTATCGGCCACGTTCACTACCTAACATTAAGGAAAACGTTGAATGTGCTTTGATTAGCAGTTATTAATATGGAACGTCGGTCCTTACGAATCAAAGGTACGGACGTCCCATGGACGAAACCGCCACAGAGCATAAACACGGAATAGAGCAGAAAGAGAAATCTTTCAAGGAACCTTTCCTGAATTCGCGTTACGGGTATTGTGAGATTAACGGACAACCCAAGTACAGTTCAGGAACTTTGGCCGTCATATAATTCCTGGTTTTGGAAACAAAGATACCAATATTTTATAATGAATGGGAATAAAATGAAGCGCCTCCAACGTTCGTAGTCAGAAATCTAAACCCTCGTCTTGATGTGTTAGTGTGAAACTGATTTGACTTGAGGATGCCGTTTTAATGCAGCGAAACTGGTTGTGACGATAAAGAAATCACTAATTACAGGTATCTTGGGGCTTATTTTATTCCCATTTTTTTATGCCGTTTAAAGGCTGTAGCTGTCCGCATTGCAAAGTTCTGTGTGATCAGTATTCTAATACATTCATTTTTCCATTCAGTGTCTTGTGACCTAATTTTCGGGAATCTCTGATAATTTGCCAAACAAAGTAAAACGACAACAAAGAAACTTTTTAATTGCTCTACAATCATTCATACTTGACAGTTCTTTCCACTCCATAGATGATTTTCAATTAAAAACCGTTATTATGTATAGCTAAAATTAAATGTTAATTCAAATGGTTCAAATGGCTCTGAGCACTATGGGACTTAACATCTGTGGTCATCAGTCCCCTAGAACTTAGAACTACTTAAAACTAACTAACCTAAGGACATCACACACATCCATGCCCTAGGCAGGATCCGAACCTGCGACCGTATCAGTCGCGCGGTTCCGGACTGAGCGTCTAGAACCGCGAGACCACCGCGGCCGGCAGTGTTAATTCAAGTGTATCACTAGTTACATTAGTAGCCCCAACCGGTTACCCATGCGTGTTGGCATGCCGCTTCTGTATTCCGGACACGCACGCCAGCCTCATATCGAATCCTCCCGCTGGACTAACCGCGACGACCGGTGTGCCGAGCAGATTGCATGTCGTTTTTTAGGCGGTTACCCACAGTCAACTTGATGAATACCGGTCTCGCTCCCATATATCACCTCAGTTACGCGATTCACTAACATTTCTAATACGTTACCTCACTTTAACGTGGGATAGCACTACACGCAAACGGACGGAGTATACATATTTTATCGCATGGGGAGGAAGTTTTAAGTTGTGAAGGAGTGGGAGTGTAGGTGTTGGGGGGGGGGGTGGAAGGGTGTGGGGGTGGTAGTGACAGGGAGGGCACCTGGCTACCATGTACCACAAACGTAATCAAACCCACAATAACAGGCTGACCCCGTGAAGACATGTGATAAATCCAGGAAAAACTAAAGAAAACGCCTAATTACATTAGTATTAGTAAATACTATTATGTTCATTGTTATTGCATTTACGCCAATGTGCTGTTCAGTAACCAGCGAAGCCATTCAAGCGTGTAGCCATACTGACATTATCTTGACGTGCGTGTTAAACTCCACGTTTACTACAATCTCTGGTCACACCACATACAAAAGAAACCTATTAAAAGGCGAAGGTTTTACAACAACATGTATTAAATAAAATTAGACCCTCACTGGCCAATGGTAACTGGATTAAAATAGTAGCACCCGTTGCTGTATGTAGGCTGATAAATAACGGCGAGTTCATCTGATAACAGATTATCAAAAACAGTTCAGTCACTCCTGGTAGGCGAAGGCAGAATTGGCAGACACCACCTGGTCGACCATCAATCGCCTCAGCACATGCTAACCATTCTACTTGCTGATTAGACAATGTCCATATTGTCAAAAATCTCAGCCGCATGGCTCCATGCAACACCAGTGAGCCTCACGACCGACCGAGCACTGTGGCTAGCACACTGCACTCGCATTCTGGAGGACGACGGTTCAAACCCGCGTCCGGATGTTCTGATTTAGGTTTTTCGTGATTTATGGGAACCACGGAAACTTAAATCACTTCAAACAAATGTCGGTGTGGTTCCTCTGAAAGGGCACGGCCGACCTCCTTCCCCCTTCCGTCGTTCCATCTGACGGGACCGATGAAGTCTCTGTTTGGTCCGCTCCTCCAGGCCAACCCACCGACCCTCAGGTTCAAAAACACAGGTGTTTACTCCGAGCGACATGACACTGGGGTGCCTCCACTGCAGAGATTCGCTGCCGCTCGCAGTCCGCTGTCAACAACACCCTTCTCGGCTCACAGCCAAGTCCCTTGCCAACGGCTGCAGCCGCAAGATGTCATCAATTCCGCCAGAGGGAGGAAACACCGTGTCTGGCCAGCGACACAGTCATCCAGAGCACTGCAGACTTAATTATGAAAGCAAAATGGTGTCACCCTAGCACACTGCATATTCCCAAATATGGCTTAAATTCGAGGGCCCTCTCGAAGCGATTCAATTTCAGAGGAGTGTTCCTGGGAAGACGTACTGAAACTTTCAAGTGATTCTAACCATGAAATTTCCTGGCAGATTAAAACCGTGTGCCGGGCCGAGACTCGAACACGGGACCTTTGCCTTTCGCAAAGGTCCCGAGTTCGATTCTCGGTCCGGCACACAGTTTTAATCTGCCAGGAAGTTTCATATCAGCGCACACTCCGCTGCAGAGTGAAAATCCGATTCTAACCATGTTCAGCTGGGCACACGTCAGCAGATAGCGCAGGGTATTCCATTCGGTAGTTGCCTGCCCTCTGACTGATGGATCCTGCGTCTACGTTTTGACTGTAGGGCTGGACATGAGGTTGGAGGATTTTGTGCTGATACTTCACAGTTCTTAAATTACCCTCGGTAGCGCTTAAAGGCGTCCGATTTGCGCAATGATACCGTATTAAATTAAAAAGATCCCGCTCAACAAAAACTCTATATCCATCATTAAATAACAAATACCTGTTGAACACTTGAGATGAGTGGTGAATTGGTACGTGTCGTCTTCACACCCTCCAGGCGTCAGACAAATTCTGCATCTGTCAATGAGGACAACGTGATGCAATTGATCCAGGTTCCACGCCCGATGTTCCCTTGCACGTCTTCTTCGTTGTCCGAGGTGTTGGTATCTGTGTACTGTTATGGTAAAGGAATCCTGGAGACCAGCTGAATGTGTGCAGGCGGTTATGTACTGTGTGGGTCGACACAGCCCATCCACTTCCCTCCAAACGGTCGCACGTGATTCTGTTATGCTATTTAAGTGGTTGCAAAACCTAGTCAAATTTGATTATAACTTAAAAGTATTAGCCCATTTATCAGTATGACCTTGCACTTCCTCTGGCCCCATGTATACATTTATGCGGTTGGATAGGTTATCATAGACCCATTTTGTCCTCCCCTGAGACAAGCTGACCCACAGCTATTGTAACTGATCCTTGATATCCTGGATACTGGGGCGGAGTATTGGTCCGAGTTTGTCCAAGGTTGTCCAACAGGACTAATCCGGGGATCTTGCTGGTCTGGTCACGCGTCTTTCTCAATATGACACTGGTTAGAAAAGAGACACTGCCATGTGTGGAAGAGCAGTCTCGTGTCGCAAAATGGCACCACGATACTGTCGTAGAAGAGGTAACATATGTGGACGTAGGAAATCTTCAACCACTAATAGCCGTGACCTGATCATTTCCGAGGGAAATTAGGTTCGAATAGGAGTAATGCGCCTGTGGCTCCCAAAGTATTACAAGTATGCGACCTTTGTCCATGTACCGTCATATTCGCCTGCTATGATCAGCCAGCGTAATGCAGAACCACGATTCGTCACGGAACAGTATGGGATGGCGTTCATCAGTAGTCCACGCTCCCTGGTGACAGCACCACTCCAACCACATCTGTTAACGGCAGCCTATGGACGTGACGGTAATTTCTTGCGGCGGTGCTGCTAGTCTTCGACCAATGGTACGGGATGGCACACAGTGTACCATCCCGGATGGCAGGCGCGTGTCAAGGGGTTCAAATGGCTCTGACCACTATGGGACTTAACTGCTGAGGTCATCAGTCCCCTAGAACTTAGAACTATTTAAACCTAACTAACCTAAGGACATCACACACATCTACGCCCTAGGCAAGATTCGAACCTCCGACCGTAGCGGTCGCTCGACTCCAGACTGTAGCGCCTAGAACCGCACGGCCACTCCGGCCGGCGACCATGTTCACTTTTTTGTCAGGAAGTCTGTTAGTCTCAACCTAACTTTGACCCGTAAGTTGTAGGAAGCAGTCATCAGGAAGTGTCGCTGTCAGCTGGCCAACAGAACGAGGCAATCTTAGCCATTTTAGGTCTGACGATAGCGTTTGACTGCTCGAATTGTGTCGCTGTGGTGCACTCCATCCCTGCCTACACAAAGTGTGCGATCAGTCGGTACTAGCGGTTTGGGCCTATGGCAGTGGACAGTGCAACAGCCAGTGTTATTCAATGGGAAATAAAGAATGAGAATCGGGAATAACTAGCAGATAATGGAAAGTGAACAAATCTATCAGAATTGAATGGACTGTAACACGTGATGGAAATGAAGTGGAGGTAAGCGGCACATATACAGCAGCAATGGATGGTAAATTGACATCTCCGCCGTACGTGTGATTCTTTATCTTCCGATGAAGTGTTAAAGAGCAATCGGCCTCCATTCCTTTTTTGATAACGTGTTAGGTAAACACGTGTTATTGAAAGGTCGTATTAAAGGAGTTTGCTGAGTGAAGGAATTTACGATGAACGTGGGGAAAAATTATTTTATTAATTCCTTTGGAAAGTCTGTGTTACGTTGAGCAACGAGGCGCCACGCTCTATTTCAAGCCAGTGGATTGTGAACCTGCCGAGAGTGGCACAACGATTACGTAAATTTTATTTAAGGAAATTAAAATTTTAAAATAATCTCTTAAAAAAACGCAACTGACTGTATGACAGCTGAAGGCCTTATCAGAGGAAAAAAAGTTTCACAGTTTCGGGACCGAAGGCGACGAACAATAACCTCAAACAACAAACGGCTGAAGGACTGAATTAGAAGTCAAAAGAACAAATCCCTATAGCACATATTATGATAAATACTTAGTTTTAAAACAAACTGTAACACGGCTGAAGGCTTTATTACACAAGAAGTGACATTATTACTCGGCTGAAAGCCACAAACACTTTGAAATAAACGGCTGAAGGCTTGAATTAGAAGTCAGGAAAAAATTCCAAATAGCACCTTTAATATAAATTCCTTGCTTTTAAAAAAGTTAGCTTAATAAACTTACTGTAACACGGCCGGAGTCCCTTATCACGAAAGAAGTGAAATTATTGCTCGGCTGAAGGCCACACCAACGATAATTTGAAAATTACAGAAAAAATGGTTCAAATGGCTCTGAGCACTATGGGACTTAACATCTGAGGTCATCAGTCCACTAGACTTAGAGCTACTTAAACCTAACTAACCTAAGGACAGCACACATATCCATACCTGAGGCAGGATTCGAACCTGCGACTGTAGCTGCAGCGCGGTTCCGAGCTGAAGCGCCTAGAAAATTACAGATACCCTTAAAACAAACATCACAATCTAAGGAATCAGGCCACGCGGTTCTCCGCAAGTGTTCCAGGGGTCATCCTGGGAAGGTAACTCAAACATTAGTTGAGGTGAGACTGGCAGCCAAGAGTTGTACTCACGTAACAGGATGGCTACTCAGCTAGGGGCAGCTCAAGCGCCGACCGACCGACTAACTAATCCGCCTAACGTCCGATGACCGGTATAACGATGGAATATTTTTAGGCAAGGGCTAAGAGACAGAGAGCGATACGTCTTCAGAAAACACGCAAGGCCAAAGGAAACACTAGAACCAAGGTAGACCTCCCCACCCCCCACCCCAAAAAAAGTGCACAGTACAATACAAAAGTCTGTCAAACTACACGCCGTGTCTGACAGCATCAACAAGACGAGGAAAGGTACACTGCAAGAAAAGTACACTAACCTCCAGGGCAGGTAAATGGGGCGTTAGCGGCCACAAGGAAGAAAACACCGCTGGTTGCACTTCACTAATAAGAATAATACTAAATTCAATGATGTATAACAAACAGAGAAAGACGGCTGCAATATTTCACCACCTCGAAACACCTCACTCGTTGCCGCCAGGCTCAGCGGCCCTGGGAGCAACAACCCGCCGACCAAAGGCGAGATCTCATAATAGTTGGGGTTGCATTAGCAGTTAACTCTTCACTCAGCTTCCAGTGTTCGGTGTGCAACGAAGTCGTCGCTCTCGCAGCTCCCCTGCTCGATCCGGCAGCGGCAGCACGCCGCCAGCAGCCCCGGTTTGCCCTCGCGCTGCTCGGACCTGCTCGCTGCTGCGCCCCAACCGAACTGATCTCCGTTCGCCACTCTCCTCACCAAATCCAGTACGCAGACAGCATTAAAACAACTGCTCACCCAAAACCACAAGACACACACAATGCTCAAATCAGTCACAGTGAAACAACACGGACGAATTATAAGTCGGCACAGACACAGAGAAGTCAGAAGCGGTCGGAAGACCAAATGCTCGTCGTCCACTGCGGCGATCGACCGAACGACCAACTAATGGTCGTCCCCACTCAAGTCAGGTACGGGAACGATCCCAGTATAAATCGTCTACTGACATCTTATTGCCATGAGGTCACTTCGACGGGTGGACACACACACACACACACACACACACACACACACACACACACACACAAGTGAAAGTTGCACTATCACATTCAGTTCAATTAAAACTCTCTGAATCCGGTCCTTGACGTGGTCGTGCACTCTCGCGACCGCATCCTTCCGTCGTACAGTGCATGTGTGTCGCCAGCGGTCGGGCGAGAACTGGCTGTCTGGACCTCACTGCTGCACCGTCCAAACTCACCTAGCTCGACGACCCGGAAATACTAGAGGCCGCCACAAAGATATTACCACAGTACGCGCTATCGATAAGAGCTGCTGGTGCCACTCGCGGAGAGACAAGGCGAGCAAACGTAGTGGCGCCAGTGAACACACTAAGAAAACGAGACGCCACTATCGCTATTAGAAGATGCCAAGCTGTGAACGGCATCAACGCGTATCGCACGCAACTCAAATTTAAAGTAGCTTTCTTTGTGTCCATTAGTTAGAAACACACGTTTCCAATAACTTGCCATTCGTCATATTAAGTCTTATGTTTCATACGAGGACTTGTTTCGACTGAGGATTGCTCTCTTTGCCTATGCTAGTCTGCTTGTTGTATCTTCTTTGTTTCATCTGTGACGAGTTATTTGTTTCCAAGATAGCAGAATTTTTCACTCCATTTACTTTGTGGTTCACAATTTTGATGATACGTTTATTGCAAATCCTCAAAAAAAATGTGCAAATGTGTGTAAAATCTTATAGGACTTAACTGCTAAGGTCATCAGTCCCTAAGCTTACACACTACTTAACCTAAATCATCCTAAGGACAAACACACACACCCATGCAGGAGGGAGGACTCGAACCTCCACCGGGACCAGCCGCACAGTCCATGACTGCAGCGCTCGAGACCGCTCGGCTAATCCTGCGCGGCTATTGCAAATCCTCTTTCTCCTACTACCCTTTGCTCTCAATCTGTTCACGAGAGTGGCAGCCCACGAACCACATCACCGTTTGCTTAACCAAGGGCTGTCACAATCCCATGGACATTTGTCAGTGAACCATATGCAAGGACATTGCAGTACAGATCAAATTATGACTACGCATTTGATAGCTTTATTCAACGATTTAATACCTTGTGCTTAATAAAATCTTAAAAGAATTACTCTCGATACCTACTCATTAGACAGTATTCAATTGAAGAGACATGCAGTTCTTCTTCAGTTTCAATGTGGAAAGCAGAATAAAGAGCGACTCTTAACTTTGATAGCCTTTTCCTCTGAATTTTGATGCCGCTCTTCAACATTTCTTTTCTTCCTTCATTACTCTTTCAATGTAAAAAAAATATATTGCAGGGGAGAAACACAGCATCCCTATCCTTCACTCTTTTTTAACCAGATTCCTACTTTCTGGTTCTTCTACTTTTATTGTTCTCACTCGCTTTTTCTACATATTGCACATTACACCTTTTCTCCTACAAATTACACATATTTGTATCAGAATTTTGAGCACTTTGCGCCTTTTTACGTAGTCGAACGCTTTTTATGGATCAACAACTCCTATGAAGGCGTCTTGATTTTTCTTGCTTCCATTATCAAGCACGACGTCAGAACTGCCTGTGGTGCCTTTACCTTTCCTTAACCCAGACTGGTTATCTGTCACGCAATTTTTTCTTCCATCCTTCTTTATATTAATCTTGTCAGCAACTTCAAAGCATGAGTTTTTAAGCTGACTGTGCGTTAGTTCTCGTACTTATCTGTCCTTCTTTCTTTCGGGATTGTATGGATGACATGTTCCCGAAACTCTGGTGGCGTGTCTCCAGTCTCAGAGATCCTACATACCAACTTGAAAAGTCGTTCGATTGCTACTTCCCTCAATGACGCAGCATGTCATTCTCAATGGAGAGAAGTCTTCCAAAGTAAGAGTGATTACAGGTGTGCCGCAGGGGAGTGTCGTAGGGCCGTTGTTATTCACAATATACATAAATGACGTTGTGGATAACATCGGAAGTTCACTGAAGCTTTTTGCGGATGATGCTGTGGTATATCGAGAGGTTGTAACAATGGACAATTGTACTGAAATGCAGGAGGATCTGCAGCGAATTGACGCATGGTGCAGGGAATGGCAATTGAATCTCAATGTAGACAAGTGTAATGTACTGCGAATACATAGAAAGAAAGATCCTTTATCATTAAGCTACAATATAGCAGGTCAGCAACAGGAAGCAGTTAATTCCATAAATTATCTGGGAGCAGGCATTAGCAGTGATTTAAAATGGAATGATCATATAAAGTTGATCGTCGGTAAAGCAGATGCCAGACTGAGATTCATTGGAAGAATCCTAAGGAAATGCAATCCGAAAACAAAGGAAGTAGGTTACAGTACACCTGTTCGCCGACTGCTTGAATATTGCTCACCGATGTGGGATCCGTAGCAGATAGGTTTGATAGAAGAGATAGAGAAAATCCAACGGAGAGCAGCGCACTTCGTTACAGGATCATTTAGTAATCGCGAAAGCGTTACGGAGATGACAGATAAACTCCAGTGGAAGACTCTGCAGGATAGACGCTCAGTAGCTCGGTACGGGCTTTTGTTGAAGTTTCGAGAACATACCTCCACCGAGGAGTCAAGCAGTATATTGCTCCCTCCTATATACCGAGTGATCAGAAAGTCAGTATAAATTTGAAAACTTAATAATCCACGGAATAATGCAGATAGAAAGGTAAAAATTGACACACATTCTTGGAATGACTTGGGGTTTTATTAGAACCAAAAATAAACAAAAAAAAGTATTGCTAGACGCGTGAAAGATCTCTTGCGCGTGTCGTTAGGTGATGATTGTGTGCTCAGCCGCCACTTTCGTCATGCTTGGCCTCCCAGGTCCCCAGACCTCACTCCGTGAGATTATTGTCTTTGGGGTTACTTGAAGTCGAAAGTGTATCGTGATCGACCGACATCTCTAGGGATGCTGAAAGACAACATCCGACGCCAATACCTCACCATAACTCCGGACGTGCTTTACAGTACTGTTCACAATATTATTCCTCGACTACAGCTATTGTTGAGGAATGATGGTGGATATATTGAGCATTTCCTGTAAAGAACATCATCTTTGCTTTGTCTTACTTTGTTGTGCTAATTATTGCTATTCTGATCAGATGAAGCTCCATCTGTTGGACATTTTGTGAACTTTTGTGTTTTTTTTTTTTTTTTTTTTTTTGTTCTGATAAAACCCCACGTCATTCCAAGCATGTGTGTCAATTTGTACCTCTCTATCTACATTATTCCGTGATTTATTCAGTTTTCAAATTTATACTGACTTTTTGATCACCCGGTATATCTCACGAAGAGACCATGAGGATAAAATCAGAGAAATTGGAGCCCACACAGAGGCATACCGATAATCTTTCTTTCCACGAACAATACGAGACTGGAATAGAAGGGATCGATAGAGGTACTAAGGGTACCCTCCACCACACACTGTCAGGTGGCTTGCGGAGTATGGATGTAGATGTAGATGTAGAGATGTAGATGTAGATGTAGAAATTCCGAAGGGACGAGTATGATATCGCACAGGGAACACAGTGAGAAGCAGCTTTTTAGGAATGACCGATTAAGTCGTTTCAGAATATGTCATTCTCTTCTAGTGCGCGTTCATTGTCCAGTTTACCCGCCATCCAAGGGATGCATATGCTATTCCTGGGTCCGTACAACGGACTTGAGCACATCGCGGCCTCCGATGAGAGGAGCTCGGCCCGCCGGCGCTCGTGACTGCGATCCCGGCGGTCGTGCAGCCGGCAGCGGAGATGGGGAGGATTCCCAAGCTCTGCTCGAGCTACCGGCCGCCGTGTTTCTCAATGCGAGGCCCCCTGTGGATCGCGGCCGCTATCCGCAGGGCATCTCCCTCCGCCTCCGCCTGGCGCAACGGCGGCCTCTGTCGAGAGGTTGCGCCACAGTGGCGAATCCGCCCCCACTCCGCCTCTGGGAGCATCCGCCGGCGCGCCGATCGCTCTGCTGTGGCAACCGCCTTCTCGTTCTCCAGAGAAAGACGCCGTACATTCGGAATGAGATTGGCAGCGCTACGAAATGGCAACAGTAGGAACGATAGCAAATCACAAAGTTTTGCATGTGGTGTAAAGACTACAGCAGAGCAATCATCGAATTTGTAGTTGATATGAAGGCATAGAGGGTGCAAGATATAGTGCACAGCAGCGACAGCGGGTATATGGCGGCTGGGTATCGTATAGAACTGTTTGACTGGCAGATACGGGTAAGTCGGATCCATTAAATTTCGGACGTGCGGCCGAATAAATTCTATTTCTTCTCCTAATGGAGGGTGTTCCATTTATCTGATGACCGCCTGTGCGGCGCAGTAGATGCCAGGCAGTGAGGGCTCCGTGGCCGGTTACTGGCTATCATATGCCGTATCGTCCGTCTACTGCTGCGGTACGTCATGACTACATTTAAAATATAAGCAAATAAATTTTGTACTCACCCATGTCACGTAAGGAGATCTGGGAACTGCCTGCCATTATTTTCAACTCATTTATGAGATCTACTCAAGAAATCATTAATCACACGATGTAATTCTCTCTGAGATACTTAATTCATCAGGTTACCTTCCATTAGTACTCAGCCACTGTGATATTATTTGTAAATTATAGAGCGCAGCGATCAGTCGTCCTTTTTTTTGTAGGTTTTATTTGGCAAATCCAGGTTTCGGCTAGTGCCTATCCATTATCAACGCTAAAAATACAAGAAGGCTATACTATAAGAAGCTACAACTCACTGCATAACCTATATGGCTTATACATTGGATTACATACCACTATTTTCCAGTCTCGATACATGTCAGTTCCCTCGTGTTCGGGCGTCAGTCACAGTTCTTTGAATACTACTGTATAAAGAAGGTAGTCTGTGTGGAGAACATCTCAATTGGTTGTCTCTTTGTGCTACAAACAATCACCTCGCTTTAAGTGTAACTTTTTTTTTTGTAGCAGGTTCTTTAGTTCCAGTTAAGTTTTAAAGCCTCATTCTGAGTAGCAGTGGGCAGGCTTAGTTTCGAATGAACAGATTCTATACAGTAAATTTGTCACAAGTACTACAGGTGTCACACCTTGGATAGGCAAAGGTAAAATTAAATTTGGTGTTACATATTTCTATGTACTTTTCCAGTGATATTTTATTGTCTGGGAAAGCCTTTTTGCAGAGACAAAACATTTTACTCACGTTAAGTTCCTCTGGTAAGAAGCGTTTTTGAGGCTTAGCTAAAACACAGTGAGACTTTCTACTTTTAAAGGACAGAATGTGTTCACTTACAGAATTTATAACATCATCAGGAAGCTTGTTAGGCTTGGAGCCGTGTTTACCTCGCATATCCAATGGTGGCAAACCTGTTGTTTTAAAACTCTGTTGTAGATTTTGCAGCCTTTTAGCTGTAATGCCATGTAGCGATAAAAATGATTTGTAACATACAGGGATTTCGCAAACCTGTTCATTTCTTATTGCTCTCACCTGATAAGAATACGAATATGTGTAAAAATCAGCCTCAGATTCTGGTTTCCTAGGCTGATGAAGAGCCACACAGAGGCGCTGTATTAATCCGCAAAGACGTATCGACTCTTTTTCATGTGATTCAATCTGATTAAACTTTGAAATAATATCACTTATTTCACTTGCACGTATTTATTTGAAACACTCTAGTTTTAAGCACTTACAGTATGGTCCTGTTTCATGGATACTTAACCTCAACTTTTTCATTGCATCTTGTATATGACCAAAGATGTTATTTTCCTTGAACTATTTTCAAAGGCTGTATCCTCTTCATTTTCACACATTTTTCATTAATATGTTATAGACCAAACAAGGCACAACAACCAATAAACCAACAATGGGGTAACACGCTTCAACCGTTAACACAACGTTAAACCACCAATAGCTTGGTGAACTGAAAGGAGAGCACTCTGCAGTCAGAACAGCCAACTAAGTGGACCCTCGTCATTGTAGCTCACATGCAATAGCACCCTCATCTTTCTTGACTAATCCACATATTTTTGTTGCCTGTGTATCCACAGACATTCATCTTTTTAGCCTTCTGGGAGTAGTTCGTATTCTGTTGGGGTTAAATTATACAAATTCACTGCAACCTCATTTTTCATAAAAAGTGTACCCTCATCCTTCTTCCCCTGACTCTTCAAATGTTTTACTAGATTATTAGGGATTACAAAAATTTGCCAATATAATTTGCAAATGAGCGTTTCCTGAAACATAAAAACTTATCAATTTTAATCGAATTTAAGACGAGACGGTAACATTCATGCGAAACAAGAAACAAAATTGCTTCTGAATTGAACGTCTAATAAACGAAGTAAATCATTCAAACTGGCTGTAATTGCAGTCGTGAGAATAAATAACAGTGACAACACTCGTTGTGTAGATAGTACCAAGAGACGTCACTAGATCGCAGGAGGAACCTAAACTCTAGAACAAGCCTGAATAGTGACTGTGATCACTTACTTATTGAAGGCTGCATTTACTTATGGGCTGCGCTCTATACAGCAGTATGTGTTTCACGGTTATTTTTTTCGATTGAAAACCGTACCACTTCGGAGAAATTAAAAGCAAGGGTGGTAAAATTAAGAGTGCAATGTAAATTCTACTGTTAGATGCAGAGGAAAGAGCGGGTAGGGTGGAAGAGCACACTGAAGATGGCTCAAATGGCTCTGAGCACTATGGGACTCAACTTCTAAGGTCATCAGTCCCCTAGAACTTAGAACTACTTAAACCTAACTAACCTAAGGACATCACACACATCCATGCCCGAGGCAGGATTTGAACCTGCGACCGTAGCGGTCACGCGGTTCCAGACTGTAGCGCCTAGAACCGCTCGGCCACCCCGGTCGGCGTACACTGAAGACCTCTATGAGGGGTAAGATTTGTCTGATGTCCTGATAGAAGAATAAACAGATATCGATAGAGAAGAGAGAGCGGATCCAATATTAGAACCAGAATGTAAAAGAGCCTTGGAAGACTTAGGGTCAAATAATGCAGAATGGATAGATAATATTCCATCGGAATTTCTAAAATCATCTATTTAACGTTGGTATGTGGAATGTATGAATCTGGCGGTGTACCGTCTAACATTCTGGAAAAAACATCATCCATGCAATTCCGAAAATAGCAAGAGCCGACAAATGCGAAAATTTTCGCACGATCAGCTAAATAGCTCATGTATCCAAAAGTTACTGACAAGAATAAGAAACAGAAGAATGGAAAAGAAAATTGGTGATGTTTTACATGACAGTTAGATTGGCTTCAGGGAAGGTAACGTCACCACAGAGACGGTTCTGACGTTGCATTTGATAATGGAGGCAACACTAAAGAAAAATCAACACTCCTTCACAAGTTTTTCAAAAATGTTCAAATGTGTGTGAATTCCTAAGGGACGAAACAGCTGAGGTCATCGGTCCCTAGGCTTACACCTTACTCAAACTAACTTATGCTAATAACAACACACACACACCCATGCCTAAGGGAGGACTCGAACCTCCAGCGTGAGGGGCTGCGCAATCCGTTACATGGCGCCTCTAACCGCTCGGTACACGAGTTTTTGACCTGTAAAACGCGTTCGACAGTATCAAATGGTGCAAGATGTTCTAAATCCTGAGAACAACAGGTGTAAGCTGTAGGGAAACACTAGTAATCAGGACGAACAGTGAACAATAAGAGTGGAAGACCGAGAACAAAGTGCTTGGATTAAAAAGAAAATATGTAAGGAAGGGATGTAGTCTTTCGCTCCTACTGTTCATTCGATACATCGAAGAAGCAATTATGGAAATAAAGAAAGATTCAAGAGTGAGATTAAAATTCAAGGTGAAAGGCTATCAACGATGAGATTCGCTGATGACGTTGCTATCCTTAGAGAAAGTGAAGAAGAATTACAGGATCTGCTGGATTGAATGAACAGTCTAATGAGTACAGAATATGGACTGAGAGTAAATCGATGAAATACGAAAGTGATGAGAAGTAGCAGAAACGTGGACAGCGAGAAACAGGATTGCTGATCATGAAGAAGATGAAGTTAAGGAATTATGCTGCCCAGGTAGCAAAATAACCAGTGACGAACGGAGCAAGGAGGAAATAAACCGCAGACTAGTACTAGCAAAAAGGGTTTCCTGACCAAGAGAAGTCTACTAATACGAAACATGTGCCTTAATTTAAGGAAGAAATTTCTGAGAGTGTAAGTTTGGAGCTTTCTATGGTAATGACAATGTGGACTGTGGGAAAAATCGAAAAGTAGAGAATCAAAGCATTTGAGATGTGATGCTATGGAAGAATTTTGAAAATTACGTGAACTGACAAGGTAAGGAATGAGGGGACGGGCGTCTCCAGAGTTGTAGAGGGTAAAAAGCGTAGAGGAAGACGGAGATTGAAATACATAACTAAGGTCGTAGGTTGCAAGCCCTTCTCCGAGATGAAGAGGTTGGCTGACGAGAGAAATTCGTGGCGGGCCGCATCAAACCAGTCAGAAGACTGACGACACAAAGAAAAGAAGTCTCGGCGTGATAAACCGCTAACAGGATCTTAGCGGTTCTCCTTGGATGGATATTGAGATTTTGGTCGCATTGTAGAATTTTTGCCTAATGATATCTCGTGTGGAAAGAAAGTGATTCTACTGTATTTTTGTCCACTACCCAGCGGGAGATTACATTCTACTTACGTGAGATGGAATGATGTTACTTAAGTACTGCTCCATGTCTCTAAGTAAATTCACCGCAAATTCTTGTATCTACAAGCTACCCCAGGAGAAACGGTCAATATGCAGGAGTAGGCAAGAACTATCATTTGAAGGAAAAAATCAAGTAAATGTGGACTCTAAAACGCATATCTGATGAGTTGGCAGCATTTCTTCGTCTTCGATACTGTGAAACATATCTCTACTACTACAAGTTCCTTGCTTTACATATTTCAAAAGGTGGTAGTATGGACTAAAGCAAGAAAGAAGTATCCAGTAAGCTTGGGCATTAAGAACTATGAGTACCTGTTCTCCTTCGCTACTGTAAAACACAACTATTCTACTCAACAGGTACTCATCCATTTTAGAGCCAATATTTACTTGCTGTTTTGCTTCCAGTGATCTTTCCTGTCGTATTCTTGAATAATGACGAATCCTTCAGTGACACCCAGTGTAAGTTTGGGAAACAACTTTTGCTTTACATCAGTTTGGTATTCCCTAAAGATGCGAGAGAGAAATAAACTCTAAGGTTAGGTGTACTTATCGTTATATATACTATGAAGTCCAAACAGCATAGTGAACGCCATAATGTAGCCAAGATAGACACGAAGCCCTCGCCATCCACAGTAGTACAAGTTTATATGCCAACTAGCTCCGCAGATGACGAAGAGATTGATGAAACGTATGATGAAATAAAAGAAATCATTCAGATAGTGAAGGGAGACGAAAATTTAATAGTCATGGGGGACTGAAATTCGATAGTAGGAAAAAGAAGAGGATAAAAAGTAGCAGGTAAATGTGGAATAGGAGGTAAGGAATAAAAAAGGAATTTTGCACAGAGCATAACTTAATCATAGATAACATTTGGTTCAAGAATCATGGAAGAAGGCTGTATACGAGGAAGAGGCCTTGAGACACTGAAATAGTGAAGGCAGCAGAGGATCAAGTAGGTAAAAAAACGAGGACTAATAGAAATCATTGGGTAACGGAAGAAATAGCGAATTTAACTGATGAAGGGAGAAAATATAAAAATACAGTAAGTGAAGCAGATAAAAAGGAATGAGATCGACAGGAAGTGCAAACTGGCTAAGCAGGGATGGATAGATGAAAAATGTAAGGATATAGAGGCATACATCACTAGGAGTAAGATAGATACTGCCTACAGGAAAGTTAAACAGACCTTTGGATGAAAGAGAACCACTTGTATAACCACTTGTATGAATATGAAGAGCTCAGATGGAAAACCAGTTCAAAGCAAAGAAGGGAAAGCGGAAAGGTGGAAGGTGTATATAAAGTGTTTATACAAGAGCAATGTACTTGAGGACAATTTTATGGAAATGGAACAGGACGCATATGAAGATGAAATGGGAGATATGATACTGCGCGAAGAGTTTGACAGAGCACTGAAAGTCCTAAGTAGAAACAAGACCCCATTAGAGCTACTGACAGCCTTGGGAGAGCCAGCCCTGACAATATTCTATCATCTGGTGCGCAAGATGTATGAGACAGGTGAAATACCCTCAGACTAGAAGAATCATATAAAAATTTCAGTCACATGAAAGCAGGTGTCAACAGGTGTGAAAATTACCGAACTATCAGTTTAATAAGTCACGGCTTCAAAATACTAACACGAGTGGGAAATGATGATGATGTTTGATTTGTGGGGCGCTCAACTGCTCGGTTATCAGCATCCGTACAAATTCCCAACCTCTGCTTAGTCCAATCTCGCCACATGCATGAATAATGATGAAATGATTAGAGCACACAAACATCCAGTCATCTCATGGCAGGTGAAAATCCCTGTCCCCACTGGGAATCGAACCTGGGACCCCGTGCTTGGGAATAGAGATCGCGACCACGAGATCACGAGCTGCGGACAAGAGTGGAAAAATCTGTAGAAGACGACCTCGGGGAAGATCGGTTTTGATTCCGTAGAAGTACTGAAACACGTAAGGCAATACTGACCTTACGACTTAGATTAAGGAAAGACAAACCTACGTTTCTAGCATTTGTAGACTTAGAGAAATACTCTCCTTCAAATTGTAAAGTTGTCAGGGGTCAAATACAGGGAGCGAAAGGCTGTTTACAATTTGTACAGAAACTAGATGACAGTTGTAAAGAGTCGAGGGGCATGAAAGGGAAGCAGTGGTTGGGAAGGGATTGAGACAGGGTTGTAGACTATCCCTGGTGTTATTCAATCTGAATATTGAGCAAGCAGTTAAGGAAACAAAAGAAAAATTCGGTGTAGGGATTAAAATCCATGGAGAAGAAATAAAAACTTTGCCGATGGCATTGTAATTCTGTCAGAGACAGAAAAGGACCTGGAAGAGCAGTTGCACGGAATGGACAGTGTCTTGAAAGGAGGATATAAGATTAACATCAACAAAAGGAAAAGGAGGATAATGGAATCTAATCGAATTAAATCAGGTGATGCTGAGGGAATTAGATTAGAAAATGAGATACTTAAAGTAGTAGATGAGTTTTCTTATTTGGAGAGAAAATTAACTGATGATGGTCCAAGTAGAGAGGATATAAAGTGTAGACTGGCAATGGCAAGGAAAGCGTTTCTCAAGGAGACATATTTGTTAGCATCGAATATAAGTTTAAGGGTCAGGAAGTCGTTTCTGAAAGTATTTGTATGGAGTATAGCCATGTATGGAAGTGAAACATAGTTTAGACAAGAAGCGCATAGAAGCTTTCGAAATGTGGTGCTACAAAAGAATGCTGAAGATTAGATGTGTAGATCACGTAACTCATGAGGAGACCTTGAATAGAATTGGGGAGAAGAGAAGTTTGTGGCACAACTTGACTATAAGAAGGGTTTGTCGGTAGGACACGTTCTGAGGCATCAAAGGACCACCAATTTAGTATTGGAGGGCAGCGTAGAGGTTAAAAATTGTAGAGGGAGACCAAGAGATGAATACACTAAGCAGATTCAGAATGATGTAGGTTGCAGTAGGTACTGGGAGATGAAGAGGCTTGCATAGGATAGAGTAGCATGGACAGCTGCATGAAACCTGTCTCCGGACTGAAGACCACAACAAATACTATGAAGAATCTAGATATGCATTGTTCTACTTGTCAGCAATCGCGCAAGGTAGAAAAATAACCTGTTCAAATTGCTAAATGATTTGGAGAAATCATAAGAAACAGGACGGATTCTATCATCGTGTGTACGTAGTCGTTTCGCTAGTCATACCATTTTCACTAAATAATTAGTGTCCTAATGCTGAGCAATTAGCAGGTGCTATGTGGGCCACAGGTGGTGAGGAATGCAGTCAGTGCGTGTGTGAGCGCTTCGCCCCCGGGTACATTCCTGCGATCAGCTCTCCCTCTCTCCTCTCTAATGAGGTCAACAATTAGCCGCAGTCATTGGCTGTCGAACTGGCGCGCTGCCGTTATACGAGGAAAACGACGCTGCTTTACGACACCGGCCCATACGCAGCAGTCGCAACTTATACGTGGTCCCCGGATTTCGTTAACTGGCCCCTAAAAACACTCCTCCACCCGCCCCTCCACCCGCTGCCCGTTCTCCGTCGCCATAATGGAGTGGTCTAGACGTG
Source organism: Schistocerca cancellata (assembly GCF_023864275.1). NCBI lineage: Eukaryota > Metazoa > Arthropoda > Insecta > Orthoptera > Acrididae > Schistocerca > Schistocerca cancellata. The sequence goes on from NC_064634.1 coordinate 334,115,159, forward strand.
TTAGACAGGCAAGCTGAATGCTTGCAACTACTTGTGATAAACCGCAGAAGATGCTAGCTCAAATCTGGTTTGTATGAAGTCGTAATAGTTCAGTTTATCGTCGAGAGTCTTGTCATTGTGGGAAAAAGTGGTGTAGTAGGTGGGGGTGTGCGCTGGGGCGGTCGCACGGTGTGACGGCCGGCAGCTGCGGTGCTTGTCACCGCGCAGACACGCTGGTTGCACTGGCGCCTGCGGCGAGAAAGGGAAAGTCCGTCACAGGGCACGCAGCCCGCGAGGGGCGAATGCGAAGCAGGTGTCGCTCGCTACCGAGCGATACGCTGGTCAGCCACAACGTTATGACCAGCTGCCTAATAGCCGGGATGTCAACTTTTGGCGACGCGTCGTCATATCGAAGTAATGAGGCTTTGGTAGGCCGCTGGAGGGTGCTGGCACGACATCTGCACACAGGTCACCAAATTCCCATAAATTCCGTGAAGCGAGGCGATCAGCTCTGGCGCCACTTTCAATCGCATCCCAGATGTGTTCGATCGAAGCTATGAACATCTGGAACTCGCGGCTGTGTTCCTCGATACCCTCCATCACACTCCTGGCCTTGGGACATGGCGCATTATTGAAAACTGCACTACCGTAGGGAAACATAATCGTCATGAAGGGGTGTACGTGGTCCATAAGTAATGTACGACACTCTTTGGCCGTCATGGTGCCTTGCACGAGCGCCGCTGGATCGATGGATGCCTACACGAATATTCACCAGCCGCCGCCAGAGTGTCTCCGGTCCACAGTAAAAGAGTCAAGGAGCTGCTCTACTGGAAGGCGACGGATTCGCACCCTCCAATCGGCATTACGATGGATGTATCGGGATTCATCAGACCATCCAACGCTCTGCCACTGAGGCACCCTCCAGTGCCGATGATCACGTGCCCGATTTTATGTTTTCACCTTTGATCTACGGCCTTGTCCTGGAGATAAAGGTAGCACCAATCAACAGGAAAAGGTTATCTAGTTCCCTGTCCTTCTGTGGATTTCCTTGTCCTGGTGTTAACACTGGCACATGCATGGGTCATCGGCTGCGGAGGCCCATCGTTACGAGTGTTCGGTGCACTGTGTGTTCAGCCACGCTTGTTCTCTGCCCAGCATTATGGTCTGATGTTAGTTCCGCTGTAGTTCGCCACCTGTCCTGTTTTACCAATCTGCCCAGCCTATGACGTCCGACATCCATAATGAGCGGTGGATGCCCAGTCTCACGATGTCTGGACATAATTTCACATTGGTTTCGCCATGTGTTGAAGACACTCACCACAGCGCTCCTCGAATAGCCGATACGTCTGGGAATTTCCGAAATGCTCGTCCCGGGTCTCCGGGCCGTCGCAATCTGTCCTATCTCAAACTCAGATAGATCGCGCAGCTTCCCCACAGTGTACTCGCCGATAGTGTGTGCACCGTGTGTGTCTCTCACTAGCTCAAATGGTCCAAATGGCTCTGAGCATTATGGGACTTAACGTCGGAGGTCATCAGTCCCCTAGGACTTTGAACTACTTAAACCTAACTAACCTAAGGACATCACACACATCCATGCCCGAGGCAGGATTCGAACCTGCGACCGTAGCAGTCGCACGGTTCCGGACTGAGGCGGCTAGAACCACTCGGTCACGGCGGCCGGCGTCTGACTAGCAGTCATTTCTCACCAGTTGACACTGCTGTCACCTGGACGGGTTCGTGCCAGTGGCACAGGCAGGCTTGGTGTAAACCGGCGCATTTGGTACTGTCAGAATCACCAGCACCGTGCCATCTATTCTTGTAATGAATGAAAATATTTATGCACTTAGCCGCATTTTATGTGATCTACGAATGAGCTACTCAACAAAAAAATAATGTACGCGCAGTTGAAGCGGTAGAGCGTGAATGAGTTTTGCACCTACAATTATTCTAGCTACATACGAGTTTATTTTGTGTCCCGATGGATTTTTGGAAGAAAGCAAAAAACGTTCAAATGAAAACAACACGTACACACTACACACTTAACCGTGGCACAAACATTTTATAAAAATCTCCTTAACGATTGCTGATTCAGGCATAGTTCAAACTATTTTTTTACATCAGTCATCTGACTGATTCGATGCGGCCGGCCACGAATTTCCCTCCTGCGCCAATCTATTCAATTCACAGTAACACTTGCATCCTATGTCCTCATTTATCTGCTGGATGTTTTGCAACCTCTTTCTTCCCCTGCAGTTTTATACCTAATGAAGTTCTCCCTGGAACCATGTAGGTCAATCCCTGATATCTTTAGTCATGACATATCATCCCGTCCCTCCTTCTTGTCACTTCCCATATGTTCCTTTCTTCTCGATTCTGCTGAGAATCCCCTTATTCTTTATCTTATTATTCTACCTAAGTTTCAACATTCATCTGTAGCACAGCATCCCAAACGCTTCCATTCTTTCCTGTGTGTTCGATCGGATTCAGAACTGGTGAGCTATGAACATCTGGAACTCGCTTCGATTCTTTCCTGTTCCAGTTTTCCCACTGTCAGTGATTCACAGACATTCAGTGCTGAGCTGCAAAGGTACTCTCTAAGATATATCTTGATGTGTTTGTTGCTAGTAGAATCTCTTGGCCGGAACTGCACTCTTTGTCTGTGCCAGCCTGCTTTTTATGTCCTCCTTGCTCCGTCCATTCTGGGTTACTTTGCTTTCAAGGTAGCAGAATTCCTTAAAGTAGTCTACTTCGGCATAATCGTTATTCTCATTTCTACTGTTTCTGATTACTTTAGTCTTTTTCCAGTTTTTCAGTTTATTCTCAACCCATATTCTTTAAGAATTAGGCTGTTAATTTTTTTCAACATATCCTGTAATTATCAATGAAATTCGCCAACAGCTGTATAATTGAGATGTTATTTTATTTTATTTTGACTACCTGTTTCGGCATTCTTCAAGACCAATAAGCATCTCTCAAAAATAAACGAGATGCATATGGGTCCTGAAGATGGCATATTGGAATAACGAAACTGGCAGTCAAAATGAAATGACACCTCAATTACACAACTGTTGGTGAATTTCATTGATAATCCCGTGTACATGATGGTTTAACAGAGATCCTGCAATTCTTCTTCACCTTCACAGATTATTGTGATGTCTTCAGCGAATCTTATAATTGACATCTTTAATCCCACTCTGGAACCTTTCTTTTATTTCCGTCATTGCTTCTTCGATATATCGATTGCAGGGTAGGGACGGAAGACTGTATCCCTGTCTTACAACCTTTCTAACCCACCCACTACGTTCTTACTCTCCCGCTTTTATTTTTATTTGGCCGCGTGGTTTCTTGTACATATTGTGAATCACTCGTCTTTAACTGTAGCTTGCAACCATTTTTCTCATAATTTCGAACATATTCTATCATTTCAGTAGCCTAGCGTTTCTTGTAGATGAGCGTATCTTGATTATTCTTCGTTCTTGTTCCTATCGTCAATCACAAAGGCAGAATGGTTCTCTTGCAAATTTATCTTTCTCAAAGCGAAACTGGTCGTCATCTAAGACATCCTCAATTTTTTTATCTATTCATCTTTGCGTTGTTCTTTTTGGCAACTTCAAAGAATGAGCTGTTAACCTGATTGTGCGTTAATTCTCGCTGTTATTGGCTCTTGCAATCTTGGGAATTGTGTGGGTGATGCTTTCCCCAAAGTCTGATGGTATGTTACCTGTGTCATACATTCTACACACCGACGTCAGTAATCATTTTTCTGTCACTTTCGCCACCGGTTTTAAGTCTTTCGAATGTTTTCTAAATTCTGCTTCTAATACTGGATACCCTATTTCTCCCCTATCGACTAGTGTTTCTTCTTCTATCACGTCATCATCTCCCCCTCATAGAAGCCCTCAGTGCACTCTTTCCAGCTGTCTACTCTCTCCTCTGCATTTAACAGCAGAATTCCCATTGCACTCGTTACCTTCCTTGCATTTAATTTTACTGACGGTTGTTTTGAATTTTCTATATGCTGAGTCAATCCTTCCGACACTTATTCCTCTTTCAATTTCTTCACATTTTTCATGTAACCATTTCGCCTGAGCTTACCTACATTTCCTATTTATTTCATTCCTAAGTTGCTTGTATTTCTGTATTCCTAAGTTTCCATCAACATTTTTGTGCTTCTTTCTTTCATCGAACAACTAAAGTTTTGTTTCTGTTACCTATGCTTGCTTTGTAGTTAACTCCTTATACCTACGTTTTCCTCTCAAACGTCTGTGATAGCCATTTTTAGAGACGTCCAATCGTCTCCAGCTGAACTGCCTGCTGAGATGTTCACTATCGTAGAATCTACAGCCTCAGATAACTTCAAGTGTATGTCTTTATTCCTCCTCCCGTATCCCATTTCTTTGCACATCGATTCTGCCTGACTAGTGTCTTCACCTGCAACCAGCTCTTCATCGTTACTAAATTGTGATCTGAGTCTGTATCTGCCCCTGGGTACATTTTGCAAACCAACATCTGATTCCGTAAGCTCTGTCTAACAAAGATGTAATCTAACTGAAATCTTCCTGTATCTCCAGGCCTTTTCCAAGTATACCTTCTCTCCTTATGAATCTTACCATCTTACCATCTGAAATTTGCTTCAGTATTCAATTAGTCTCTCTTCTCTCTCATTCGCACTACCAAGCCCATATTCTCCAGTGACCCTTTCTTCTACTCCTTCCGCTACAACCGCATTGAAATCCCTCATTATTATTAAAAGTTTCATTTCCCTTTACGTACTGAATTACTCGTAATATCCTGATATGTTTTCTCTGTCTCTCCATCTTCAGCCGGCCGGAGTGGCGGTGCGTTTCTCGGCGCTGCAGTCTGGAACCAGCGACCGCTGCGGTCGCAGGTTCGAATCCTGCCTCGGGCGTGGATGTGTGTGTTGCCTTAGGTTAGTTAGGTTTAATTAGTTCTAAGTTCTAGGCGACTGATGACCTCAGAAGTTAAGTCGCATAGTGCTCAGAGCCATTTGAACCATTTGAGCCATCTCCAACTTCTGGATTCGTCGGTATTTATATCTGAACTATTGTTGTCGATGTTGGTTTTCTGTCGATTCTGATGAAAACAGACTTATCACAAAACTTTTCATATTCAACGAAATGTAATTCCAAGTTCTGGTCGCAATGATTTGCCAAACTAATACAAATGCAAAGTAGTTCTGACGCCAAGTGTGGCACGAATTATTCTACTTTGTTAATTGCCGCTCAAATGATGACTTTAGGGTTAAATTTGATTTGAGTAAATTTTATGGGTATTTACAGGAGGAGAACCTTAAATGAAAAAGTCATGGTGTCATTTGAATCTTTAGCAATCTAGCCGGCCGTGGTGGCCGAGCGGTTCTAGGTGCTTTAGTCCGGAACCGCGCGATTGCTACGGTCGCAGGTTCGAATCCTGCCTCGGGCATGGATGTGTGTGATGTCCTTAGGTTAGTTAGGCTTAAGTAGTTCTAAGTTCTAGGGGACTGATGACCTCAGATATTAAGTCCCATAGTGCTCAGAGCCATTTGAACCATTTTTTAGCAATCTATGGTGAAATTTCATTAATGACGGACAATAAATCAAATTTGTTATCTTTTGAGTTTTATCACCTTAGACCTTCTTTTCTTGTGCAAGAAATGTTTGAGAAATAAAATTTATTAAATAACTATGTTGACTCACGGCTGAACCCAGCCGTACCACTTCCCTGTTCCATTGCCGGCCGCTGTGGTCTTGCGGTTCTGGCGCTGCAGTCCGGAACCGCAGGACTGCTACGGTCGCAGGTTCGAATCCTGCCTCGGGCATGGGTGTGTGTGATGTCCTTAGGTTAGTTAGGTTTAAGTAGTTCTAAGTTCTAGGGGACTTATGACCTAAGATGTTGAGTCCCATAGTGCTCAGAGCCATTTGAACCCTGTTCCATTACGCTGGAAGAGTGGAATAGGAATTTCACCGTTAAACGTAAAGGAGAGAGGGGATAGGTGAAAATAGTACATTGAATACCAGTAAGAAGAGGGAGGAACCGTCTGATGACGTAATATAAGAAGAATGGAAAATTTTCGGTATCCAATACTGAGATAAATAAAGACGGAAGACATGTGTAACATTCCTTCGGATTTTCTAAAGTCGTCGGGGGGAGTGGTTACCTAACGACTCTCAAAGCTGTTTAGTAGAATCTATGACACTAGAGGCATACTTGCAGATTTTCGTAAAAATGTCAATTCCGAAGACAGAAGAGGGAGATGAGAATGAGAGCTATCGCACAATCAGCCTAACAGCGTGTGTATCAGAGACGCTAACAACATGTTAGATGAAATCAGTTTCGTTTTAGAAAAGATAAAAACAGTTGTGAAGACTGCATCTGATAAAGGGAGAAAAAAAACAAGACACTTTCACAGAATTTGTCAACCTAGAAAAAGCGCTTCAAAACGTAAAATGGCACAAGGTGTCCGAAATTCTCAGAAAATTACGTCAAGTTACAGGGAAAGACGTACAATATACCCTACATAAAGGAACTAAGAGGGGACAATAAGGACGTCAGACAAAAATACTAGTACTTGTTCTAAAAAGGGGTGAGGAAAGGGTGCAGTCTTTCACCCCTATTCATCGTTTATACATCGACGAAGCAATAACGGAAATAAAAGAAATCTTCAGGAGTGGGATTAAAATTCAGAGTGAAAGGAAATCCATAACATTCGCTCATGGCATTGCTGTCCTGTCGTTTTAGCTACATGCCAGGATAGCTTGCCATGAAAGACAACAAAACGAAGTGTAGAATATTGTCGACGTTCCGCTGTGCTGTAAGGGTGGCGCGGATGACAACCAAAAAGGTCATGCTATGAAATAAAATGGCGCCCCAGACCGCCATCCTGGCTGTCGGGTCGTATGGTGGGCGACGTGGTATCCCATCCCATCCCATCCCATCCCATCTGCGTATATTGTTGACGCGTCTGTCTGAGGGGCTTAGTAACTGTCCAGCTTGTTTAGTATTCTTGCCAGCTGCGCAGTGAAACTGCGCTGCAGCATCAGCCATTCATACATCGGCCGCTGAAGTTTACAGTTCTGCGTTTTCCGTCTATACCTGTGCGAATATCAAGTTGTGACGAATTTGTGCATTGGTTCGTGGTGTGTCTCCTTTTTTTTGTCTTGAATTGTATTGATTCGTACTACGTACGTCTCACGGAAAGATCATGGAGGTAAAATTAGGGGCCTTAGAGCTCATACGGAGGGTTCTACGACCGTTCGTCCCACGGACTTTTCACAACGGGAATAGTGAAGGGGAAAGAAACAAACGTCTTCCCCCACGGTTCAGTCGGAAGAACGGCTACAGTGAACGAAATATTAAGACAACCATCTCTATGACACGAATTCACAGATATATTCAGTCATCACTTCTATACGAGAAGCATAATATTCAGAATACTGGATAAAAAAAGAGTTTAATCCGTTTCCAATTCATTCAAGGAAATTAAGGCGGTGCTGCCTTCAGTAAAAGACAGTCTTGCTCTCAATGTTCCTGGAATTTATAAATCGCCGTGTACTAGCAGTTACATTGGTCAGCCAATACTTGTGTTTTCAGGTCGATGTACAGAGCACCAATACCACATTAAACATCACTACTTCGGAAAACCTGATGTTGTCGGATACGGCCTCAAAAACAAACATATGTTGTGTCTTATGAAACGTAAATCGGGTCTCGCGCATCTGCTTACTGGGATTACTTCATCAAAAAAACAGTTGAAATCAGGCTGTGATACAATTTCAGCTTGGACAGCGACTACACAGTTAGTGTTTTATGGAAACGGGCGCTCAAGGCTGGACTAAATTTTACACCATCTAACGGAATCAGTGTCGCTGCTAATGGTCCTTCTACACAGACACTAATATTCTCGAGCAGCATACGAAAGTTACAACGTCATCATGGTATAATTTGGTCAATTAAATACGGAATTACCACTCGGCTTGCCAGCACGGTACGTAACTCCATAAATACTAATGACGACAGCAGAGGGAGTCATTGAAAGTTTCAGTTTTCAAATAAATCTGGCGTGGTAAAAATTTATCTTAAAATGTCTCCGAGGAAAAATGCATCCTCATATGTATGTTACGTCGGTACCATCGAGCTGGAACACTTCTATTGAGCCTATGAGGGTCGTTCCTAAAGTATTTTTCTATGGTGACTGCAGGCGTCTGCGCCAGATGTGGTTTGTGTACTACTCCTCTTTCATTTGCAGCTGGTTCCGTTGTTCTGCGGTAGTTGGCGCCAGCAGAGGAGTGTTTCAAAACAGAGTCTGATGTGGACACACGTAAAAACTGCGATGTGTATTGAATTCCTCAAATGGTTCAAATGGCTCTTGGCACTATGGGACTTAACATCTGAGGTCATCAGTACCCTAGACTTCGAACTACTTAAACCTAACTACTCTAAGCACATCACACATATCCATGCCCGAGGATTCGAACCTGCTACCGTAGCAGCAGCGCGGTTCCACACTGAAGTGCGTAGAACGGCTCGGCCACAGCAGCCGGCTTGAATTCCTCCCTGCTGAAGAAATTCACCGATTGGAAATCCAGCGACGCTTGCTAAAAGTGTGTGGAGACGATACTATACACGTGAGCAAAGTGAGGTGATGGGTACGGCATTTTCAAGGTGGTGAAAAGGGTGTACATGACAAGCCCGATCGATGCTGCACGGCTGTCAAGCCTTCCAATGAAGAGCGTCTGATCAACTCACCGTGGCTATCGGCGGATAAAGACCAGAGTTGTGTGCAAAGGCCGGCTGGGGTGGCCGAGGGGTTCTAGGCGCTACAGTCTAGAACAGCGCGTCCGCTACGGTCGCAGGTTCGAATCCTGCCTCGGGCATCGATGTGTGTGATGTCCTTAGGTTAGTTAGGTTTAAGTAGTTCTAAGTTCTAGGGGACTGATGACCTCAGAAGTTAAGTCCCATAGTGCTCAGAGCCATTTGAACCATTTGTGTGCAAAGCGGAATGTTGGCTGTAATGTCTTGGAAACAATCTTGGAACATCTTGGTTCTCGCAAAGTCCGTGCGAGATGAGTTCTGTAGATGATTACAGAAGAACAAAAAACTCATCGAATGGAAGAAACTTGTCGGGACCTGCTTTACCAATATGAAGCTGAAGGTGACAGTTTTCTGAAAAGCGTCGTCACCGGAGATGAGACGTGGTGTCACCATTACGAGCCGAAATCCGAAACACTGTCCATGGTATGGCGACACGCGAATCGTCCGTCAAAGAAGAAATTTAAGACACAGCGCTCTACAGACAAAGTGATGTGCACAGTCTTCTGTTTTGGATGTCCTGGAGCCTCGAGAAACTGTCAATTCAGCACACTGCAACACGATACTGATTTAGCTAAAAGCCCAAAGTTCAAGGATAAGGCCAGAGAAGAAGACCAACTTTCAGCTGCAACATAACGTCAGACCCCACGCCAGTTTTGCTATAACGGAATTCATTGCAAAATTCCGCTATACTGTCTTACCCTATACACGGTACAGTTCCGAATCAGCACCTTCAAACTTCCCCTCTTTGCGCCTCTGAAAGATGAAGTACGTGGCAAACATTTTCAAGACTCGGAAGCTGTTGTCAAAGCTGTAAGGAAGTGGCCTGTCTCAGCTGGTTTCGATTTTTACAAGCGCGGCATGCAGTCTCTCGTTCATCCTTGGCAAAAGTGCATAACGAATGGTGGTGACTATGCGGAAAAATGACTGTAGCTGAAATATTGCTCTACCTAGCTGCGCTGTTATAATTTATGCATTTCCTGTTGTTTTCAGGAACAAAAATACGAGGCCTTACTTTCGGAACGACCCTCGTATATATCCCTGAATGGCCCTACGGAAAGGTGACACTTGCAGTGAACGACGTAACCCGGGAAAGGAGAAGGTCCGATTCCACTGCCCTCCCGCCTCGGACTGTGGACTGGTGCTCCTGTTACGCGAGCGCCTCCCACTATGCAGGGCACTTTATTGGGCTACGCTAACAGCGGCGGCTTTCTACTGTCCGGCTTTCAGTGCCGCGAGCAAAGTAGTTCCTACCGGTACGGAACCCGAGGCAGGTAGCTGCAGGTGCTCTCGAAAAAATTTATTACGACGCCTGGAATTACCCAAGCGATACTCCTTCGATCGATGGCTCTGCATTATTGAGGATGACGTAACATAGGGAAGTGATGTTTCTGTCCTTCCTGATTCTAGCAATGAATTTTCGCATACTTCCAATGGGCACGTCAACTGGTTGACAGAGATATGGGGAAAAGTCATAAAACATGAGATAAAGTCCGGTAACAGACATTAAAGTTGAGTACGGTGTTGCCATCTGAGTATTGTAGCAAACAGCGCATCTTGAAAAAAAAAAAAAAAAAAAAGGCTCTGAGCACTATGGGAGTTAACTGCTGTGGTCATCAGTCCCCTAGAATTTAGAACTACTTAAACCTAACTAACCTAAGGGCATCACACACATCTATGCCCGAGGCAGGATTCGAACGTGCGACCGTAGCGGTCACGCGATTCCAGACTGTAGCGCCTAGAACCGCACGGCCACTCCGGCCGGCGCCTGTTCACAGACGGAGCCTTTGTATACGGGGGATCCCAGGAGGAATGGTCAATATTCAGGGATACAGCGTGGCAGGAACGACCACTTGAAGCAAAACACGTCATACGCACATAACTGAGCCGTGCGTGGCTCGTGTTCGTGCCATCTCTCTGCTTTTCTTTATCTCGTTTTGTTAATTCAATTACTGGTGTTACTCAGTTTCTGCCTTGCCTGCCCGTGAGCGGCAGCAGCAGCGCTTATCGATATGTGCCCCGCCGTGTGATCTTTGCTGGACTGCTATTACTTCCCGTTTGTCGTGTGTTGGGAGGGGAGTTCGTATCTGGCAGTGAGTTGCAACAGGAGAGCAGTAGAGTTCGGACCTGGCAGTCAGACGGTTGGGACGCGGCAGGATTCGGTCGGCTTGGAGCGGCAGTGAGCTTCGAATAGCCATGACTCGCCCGACCGTTGCCGACACACATGGTTTCAATAGGGACGGTCTTGGTTGTCTGTCACTTGGTCGTTTTACCGCACGACGTGATTGCTCGCCGATCGTTTATGGGTTGGGGGTGTGTGTGTCTCAACTCGTGGTTCGTCCTCGTCCCTGCGTAGTCACTGCTTCTACCATTGGTCGCGTTCTTCGTCCAAGTGTTTGTGATAGTGTGTGTAACTTGTGATGTAGACTTCCCAGTTTTTAGTGCTGTTTCGGTGCTGATGCGTACCAGTTGGTTAGTTGGCGCAGTCGCGATGTAGCACCAGTGGGGCATGAAGCGTCAAGAGAGTGCGGATAGCCATCACCTCTCCGACGATTGCCGATACACATGTTTTCAGTGGGGACGACCTCGGTTAACCGTCGGTCGGTCGTCTTGTTAGACGACGTGTATTTGGCCGGCGATTGCCCATGGGTTGGCTGTGTGCGCCGACTCGTGGTTCGTCCTCGGTATTGCACAGTCACTGCCGTGAGCATCGTCTAGTCCTCGTGCAGATGTTCGTGGGGCTGTGTGTAGTTATGTGGTTTTCACTGACAAGTTTGTTTAAGTGTTGTGGGCGTGCCGCGCGGGATTAGCCGAGCGGTCTGAGGCGCGGCAGTCATGGAATGTGCCGCTAGTCCCGGCGGAGGTTCGAGTCCTCCCTCGGGCATGGGTATGTTTGTTTGTCCTTAGGATAATTTAGGTTAAGTAGTGTGTAAGTTTAGGGACTGATGACCTTAGCAGTTAAGTCCCATAAGATTTCACACACATTTGAACATTTTGTTGTGGGCGTACTGCCTCTGAGTTAGTCGTTCGTTTGATTAAACGACGTGGGTTTTCGGGTTATCCACCCCTTATGTGTTGTCTGGGATCCGTTCTTGTTTGGTTCCACAGTCTCTGCTGTCAGCATCGTTGGAATTTTGGTGCAACTGCGCAGCGGAACCTTGGTGCAAATGTGGAGAGGAACTCGCCTTGAGCATTGGACTGTTGACGGTCTATCGGTTGGGTTGCCGTCGGATTGAGGATGGTTGGGCCGACTGCCTGTCTCACCTAAGTGAATGTTAGTATTTCAAGTGCTGGCCGACCCTCGATGCTTCTGAGTGCCATTAGCTCCACTCTCTTTTCTTATTGTCTGTTGTGTGTATTTGTATGGTTCATAGCCGATGGTTTTCAATTAAAGTTGAATTGTTTTTGTGTTTTAAGTCATGCACCTTCAGCCGTTTTAAAATTAACTTCCTTACTAGTCAAGTGTTAGATTGTTGGGGCCTTCAGCCTGATTCAAATCTTGTTTAAAGATAAGGCCTTGGACCTTCTGCCTAGTAAAATTATTTTAGTTGTGTTTTAAGTCATGGGCTTTCAGCCGTTTTTAAATTAAAGTTCTTGTCTTTCAAGCATCAGACTGTTTGGGGCCTTCAGTCTAATTGAAGATAAAGACTTCTGCCTTTTTTTTTCATTTAATTTTATCTTGAGTCTTAAATCATGTGCCTTCCGCCGTCTTCAAATTAAACTTGTTTGCTTTTCAAGTGTTAGATTTGTTGGGCCTTCGGCCAAATTATGGAACTTACTTACGTGAGGCTTTCGGCCTTCTAAATATTCTCTTTGGCGTCTGAATTTTGAGTTATGGCTTTTAGCCGTTTCTTCTTTAAATTAGTGGTGTGTCGCATTCAGCCGATAACAAAGTTCAAGAAATTATACTGTAATGTTTGATCAAATAAATAAAGTTGTATGTGTTCGAGTGTAACTGACAGCCGCTCATTTTGGCCCCTTTCCACAATTCCAACTACCTGTCCTGCCCAGTGGGTTTAGCACGGCGTCTCAATAAATACATCCTATTGCGAATGGTTTCCAAGATAGAACGCATTTAATGTACATTATTTATTTTTTGTTTATTCAACACACTGTCAAGTTTATACATGCACACATGTATGACATACAGAAAATAGTACAACGTGCGTTTTAGATGTGTTCTTGTAACATTGATACGAGCAGAAAGTCGTCATGTGCTGGTAGGACTACGCTGATTTCAACTGTATGTTTCCGTTCCCGCAAATGTTGCTGCACCACAGAAAAAAAAGAAACTTTGAAGAATGCTGCTTTCTTGCAATGTGCTACTAACTGTACTTGCTACACTTCTCGCAGACAGTATCCACATCTGCCGCTCAATGTGCCTACAAGAATATATCACTGTACGACACATAGTTTAAGAGATGCACGAAAAATTGTGGTATCATTATTGCGTTTTAATTTATTACTTCTTTCGTACTGCCAACTCTATTCGCAACACGTTTATTAGACAGCATCCATATATGTCTCTGAATTTACCTAGAAAAGTATATCATTATACTACACAAATTCCCGGCGATATGTCACAAATTCTCACATGTGTGGAAAACTGCCACATCTTTTAATTTATAATTGTTTTGCTGCTGACTCTATTCGGAACACATTTCGGAGACAGCGGCCACGTATACCACTGGATGGACCAGCAAAATGAGTACAGCACATAGTTGAGGAGATATGACGTTATAAACATCAACCTGCATGAAAATGAAACAACAAGACGAAATTCGCTGGAGATACAGATGAAATGTATGTACAAATACGTGTGGAATATGTCAAATATATGTGAAATATATCTGATATGTGCATACTCGAACACAGGTAAAAAACTCATCCTAAACCCTGGAACGAAAATTAGTTCGGTACATAAATCAGTTACAATCCAGAAAGAAATTTATGGGGTGAGAACCAACACCCTCCTGCTGTGCTGTGCGGGATAACGTGAGGAAAGAAAGGGTGGGGGGGATGTGGAGATGGTCAGACAGCGAGGGGAAAGTAGGATGTAGGCACAGATAGGGGGAAGAAAAAAATGGACACAGGGTGAGGGGGAAGTGAGAAGGGAGGACAGGGAAAGAAAAAGGAGTAGATGAACAAGAAGAATGGGAAGGAGAGTATGCACAGTGAGTGGAGAAGAGGAGATAGACAAAGAGAAGGAAACTGAATTAGAAGGGTGGAAGGAGATGGACAGAAGGTGAAGGAATAGAGTGCGAAGGAACAAATGGAGAGAGAGGGAGAAGCAGATCGGCTCTGAGAGGGGGAGGGGGGAGGAGGAGAGCGACACAAAGGCGGGTCTGGGGTGATGGATGAAGAGTGGGAGTTGTGGAAGGGCTTAAGGGCAGAATGAACAGAGAGAGGGGGTAAGTCAGACTAATAGACGACTGGAATAAATACACACCCGGGCAATGCCGGGTACTCAGCAAGTATACTGTAAAACACGCTTACACATAGAGATAAACAGTAAAAAAATAAAGATTAATCTCTTTTGTAAAACAGTTTTGACATTAAACGTCCCTCTGTACACGCAAGAAAATATTTTGGAAACGAAAAATAAAGTCTTAACACTAAGATTAATTCAGTTGGCTCCCTGTTTACTATTAAACAAAGAAATGGAAGGTGTTTCAAGAAATTCGCTGACTAAATTAGTTGGAAGAGACCCTATGTTTCGGTGTAGTCAAATTAAGAGCCAACTGAAAAACTTTTCCAGATTAAGATCTGCTTCATTTAACTTACGACACCATTTAACGCCGCAGTTCCTTTACTCTCCACCAGCACTCTGTTATCTTTTCTTTACGATGTCCCACCATCCGCCACGGAACCTTGCGTAATATTATACTACTCAGACCGCCGTCAGGCACGTTAGCGAACATCTGCAGGAGGAGGGACAATCCATCGTGCGTGATTTTCTGCTCCACTGACTCCACTAAAGGCGACTGACGACTCCTTGCGTAATAGACGTATGCAAAGCAGCACAGAAGCTCGTGCCTTTCACGCAGCGGAGATCCGAGAAATATGTTCGGAAACTTCATGGCCTACTTCGCCAGTGCGGACAATGGAAGAGTCGTGAAAAGCGGTTGGGTTTTATATCTCAGCTTGTTGTGAGAGTTTAGAGCATACTAGGAGCAGAGGATCAAGTAGGTAAAAAGACGAGGGCTAATAGAAATCCTTGGGTAATAGAAGAGATATTGAATTTAATTGATGAAAGGAGCAAATATAAAAATGTAGTAAATGAAGAAGGCAAAAAGGAATACAAAAGTCTCAAAAATGAGATCGCCAGGTAGTGCAATATGGCTAAGCAGGGATGGCTAGAGGACAAATGTAAGGGTGTAGAGGAACATATCACTAGGGGTAAGATAGATACTGCCTACAGGAAAATTAAAGAGACCTTTGAAGAAAAAAGAACCACCTGCACGAATATCAAGAGCTCAGATGGAAACCCAGTTCTCAGCAAAGAAGTGAAAGCAGAAATGTGGAAGGAATATATAGAGGGTCTAAAGGAGAGCGATGTACTTGAAGACAATATTATGGAAATGGAAGAGCATGTAGATGAAGATGAAATGGGAGATACGATACTGCGTGAAGAGTTTGACAGAGCACTGAAAGATCTAAACAAGGCCCTGGGAGTAGATAACATTCCATTAGAACTACTAACAGCCTTGGAGAGCCAGGCCTAACAAAACTCTACCATCTGGTGAGCAAGATGTATGAGACAGGCGAAATACCCTCAGATTTCAAGAAGAATATAATAATTCCAATCCCAAACCGGGCGGAGTGGCTGAGCGGTTCTAGGCGCTACAGTCTGGAACCGCGTGACCGCTAAGATCGCAGATTCGAATCCTGCCTCGGGCATGGATGTGTGTGATGTCATTAGGTTAGTTAGGTTTAAGTAGTCCTAAGTTCTAGGGGACTGATGACCTCAGAAGTTAAGTCCCATTGTCTCAGAGCCAATCCCAAAGAAATCAAATGTTGACAGATGTGAAAATTATCGAACTATCAGTTTAATAAGCCATGGCTGCAAAATACTAACACGAATTGTTTACAGACGAATGGAAAAACTGGTAGAAGCCGACCTCGGGGAAGATCAGTTTGAATTCCGTAGAAATGTTGGAACACGCGAGGCAATACTGACCATACGACTTATCTTAGAAGAAAGATTAAGGAAAGGCAAACCTACGTTTCTAGCATTTGTAGACTTAGAGAAATCTTTTGACAATGTTTACTGTTGACTGGAATACTCTCTTTCAAATTCTGAACGTGGCAGGGCGAAAGGCTATTTACAATTTGTACAGAAACCAGATGGCAGTTATAAGAGTCGAGGGACATGAAAGGGAATCAGTGGTTGGGAAGGGAATGAGACAGGGTTGTAGCCTCACCCCGATGCTAGTCAATCTGTATATTGAGCAAGCAGTAAAGGAAACGAAAGAAAAGTTCGGAGTAGGTATTAAAATCCATGGAGAAGAAATAAAAACTTTGAGGTTTGGCGATGACATTGTAATTCTGTCAGAGACAGCAAAGGATTTGGAAGAGCAGTTGAACGGAATGGACAGTGTCAGGTATAAGACGAACATCAACAAAAGCAAAACGAGGATAATGGATTGTAGTTGAATTAAATCGGGTGATGCTGCGGGAATTAGATTAGGAAATGAGACGCTTGAAGTATTAAACGAGCTTTGCTATTTGGGGATCAAAATAACTGATGATGGTCGGAGTAGAGATTATATAAAATGTAGACTGGCAATGGCAAGGAAAGTGTTCCTGGAGAGGAGAAATTTGTTGACATCGAGTATAGATTTAAGTGTCAGGAAGTCGTTTCTGAAAGTATTTGTATGGAGTGTAGCCATGTATGGAAGTGAAAAATGGACGATAAATAGTTTAGACAAGAAGAGAATAGAAGCTTTCGAAATGTGGTGCTACAGAAGAATGCTGAAGATTAGATGGGTAGATCACATAACTAACGAGGAGGTATTGAATAGAATTGGAGAGAAGAGTAATTTGTGGCACAACTTGACTCGAAGAAGGGATCGGTTGGTAGAGCATATTTTGAGGCATCAAGTACTCTAGGGCACCGTGAAGAATAAAAATCGTAGAAGGAGACGAAGAGATGAATACACTAAGGAGATTCAGAAGGATGTAGGTTGCAGTCAGTAGGTACTGGGAGATGAAGAACCTTGAACAGGATATAGTAGCATGTAGAGCTGCATCAAACTAGTCTCTAGACTGAAGACCACAACAACAACAACATAGGAGCAAGTCGGCTGACACTATCTCCGGTTGATAAGGAATAAATTTTCATAATTAGTAGTTTACTGTGGAAGTTGCTGTTCCCAGCACGTATGTGCAGGAAATAGATGCGAAATGTTAGAAGACATGAAAATATTGGCGTGAAGCGCATCAGATGGCTCTCAAGATAATCAAATACACACATCAAAAAAAGTTTTGAATCACCTCGGTTCCGAGAGTTTCTGGTCCAGATTTCGGTACACACCGCTACCTCTAATACCCAGTAGCACGTCCTCTTGCATTGATGCATGCCTGTATTCGTCGTGGCGTACTAGCTACAAGTTCATCAAGGCACTGTTGGTCCAGATTGTCCCTCTCCTCAATGGCGTTTTGGCGTAGATCCCTCATAGTGGTTGGTGGGTCACGTCGTCCATAAACAACCCTTTTCAATCTATCCCAGGTATGTGCGATAGGGTTATTGTCTGGAGAAGATGCTGACTACGCTTGTCCAGCGATGTCGTTATCCTAAAGGAACTCACTCACAAGATGTGCACGATGGTGGTGCTAATTGTCATCCATGTAGACGAATGACTCGCCAATATCCTGCCGATATGGTTGCATCATCGGTCGGAGCATGTCAGTCAGGTATGGTACAGCTTCCATGACCACCATTTGCGTACGTAGTCCCACATAATGCCATCCCGAAACCAGCACGGAACCTCCACCTTGTTGCTCTAGCTGGACACTGTGTCTAAGGCGTTCAGCCTGAATGGTTTGCTCCAAAAACGTCTCCGACGATTGTCTGTT
Organism: Schistocerca cancellata; assembly: GCF_023864275.1. NCBI lineage: Eukaryota > Metazoa > Arthropoda > Insecta > Orthoptera > Acrididae > Schistocerca > Schistocerca cancellata. Next base: position 334,133,024 of record NC_064634.1, read on the forward strand.
TGAAGGCAGACGTGACACTCATCGGTGCAGAAAACGTGATGCCAATCCTGAGGGTTATTCGGCATGTCGTTGGGCCCATCTGCACTGCGCTGCATGGTGTAGTGGTTGCAAAGATGGACCTCGCCCTGGACGTTGGGATTATAGTTGCGCATCATGCAGCCTATTGCGCACAGTTTGAGTCGTAACACGACATCCTCTGGCTGCACGAAAGCATTGTTCAACATTGTGGTGTTGATGTCAGGATTCCTCTCAGCCATAATCCGTAGGTATCTGTCATTCACTGCAGTAGTACCCCTGGGCGGCCTGAGCGAGGCATGTCTCTCAAAAATGGTTCAAATGCCTCTGAGCACTATGGAACTTAACATCTGAGGTCATGAGTCCCCTAGACAGAACTACTTAAACCTAACTAACCTAAGGACATCACACACATCCATGCCCGAGGCAGTATTCGAAACTGCGACCGTAGCAACAGCGCGGTTCCGGACTGAAGCGCCTTCAACTGCTCGGGCACAAAGGTCGGCGTATCTCCTCCATGTCCGAACAACATCGCTTTGTTTTACTCCGAGACGCCTGGACACTAACCTTGTTGAGAGCCCGTCCTGGCACAAAGTAACAATGCGTACGCGATCGAACTGCGGTATTGTCCGTCTAGGCATGGTTTAACTACAGACAACACGAGCCGTGCACCTCCTTCCTGGTGGAATGACTGGAACTGATAGGCTATCGGACCCCCTCCATCTAAAAGGCGTTGCTCAAACATGGTTGTTTACATCTTTGGGTTGGGTTAGTGACATCTCTGAACAGTCAAAGGGAGTTTGTTTGTGATACAATATCCTAAGTCAACATCCACGTTTGTTGTGTGTACAATGAAATGAGATTAACCTTTCATTGTTGAATAAGCGATCAATTACTAGAATTAGGCGCCTACCAGGGAGTGCCACGTCAGTAATTTAGCGTGAAACGCACTTATGAACATGTGTGTGAGGAAGACCAAAGTCTCATTGGATTCTACTGAATAAATACACTTTTGTACAAAACGTAAAGGCGACAGTAACTTTCGCAGGTGTCATTGCCCAGTAACATAGCTCGATGAAACTTGGATCATACGTAGGAAGAACTGCTAGGATATAGTGGCTGAAAAAAAAAATGCAGTGAGACGAGCAGAAATGACAGTTTTATTCAAATACAATGTTTACACTGCGATTCATGATTTACCTCTGGACATTAAAAAAGGGGGGACTTTGTTTTTAATATAGTATGTGAGCACCACGGACGTCAATACATGCTGTGTAATATGTTCCCATGCTGACCACAAGCTTAGTAAGGAATTATTATGGTAGCGCGGTTTACAACTGTTGGACGGACGTTGCTGCACGTGTGACGTGCTTCAGTACGTCTCTCCAACGCTTTCACGCGTGTTCGATGGGATTTAAGTCGGGGGAACGGGCGGGCTAGTCAGGTCGCTGCATATCTTCTCGCTCCAAGAGCCCCTCCACCTGCACTGTCGTAGGTAGCAGAAACCGTAGGGGAAGGCAGAGTTTGGAATACATCCAGCAAGTAATGCGTTCCGCGCAAGTGCAACGCTGAGATGAGTTTGGCTGAAGAAGCATTCGTGACGGGCCACATCAAACCAGTCGGGGGATTAATAACCACATAAAAGGCAATGCCAACTGAGAAACGTATCGTTTTGAAGCATTCATTGCATCAAAAGCTAAACCGGATGGTCGGACGGGGATTTTTAACAATCCTTCTACAGCATGTCATCCATAAAAATGAAAATAGGATCGAATGGATTCCTGAAAAGATGCCTTTGGGTAAAGGGTACAGCGTGAGAGCAATGTTGACCTATGACTGTACGCCCATGTAAATTATGCCTTTGCACACCATAACACCTGGGCATTACGTGTTTCCACCCCTCATCATTACCGAACATGATCGTTTTAATGGTCCAGGTGTTATACACCATAAAATATAATATTACATGGGTTTACTGACCACAAAACACTTGAACAGTGTACCGTCACCATCAGTATTATTGTACACTGTACTCCTTGCCAAAGTGCGTCTTTTCAGGGTCGCATTCGGTCCTGACATTTTTTTGTGGTTGACTTCATTCTAATTATTCCATATTTCTTTCAGTTACCTTCTGTACTACGCTGTAGCAGCTCTTTCTATGCCTGTACCAAGTTTCATTGAGCTATTACATGGGAGTAACACAAAATGCGAAAGTTACTTTCCTTCTAAAGTTTTCACACCAGTGTACTAAGGAGGCGTATTTTCTCCATTACAAACCGATTGTCTGACCGACTATTGATAGTTGTCCAATAAGTTTAAATTATTACCAAGTCAAATTAATGGAAAATCCAGGGAAAAATTGTATGGAAGCAGTGTTGGGCGAAACGTTGAAAGCGATTTGAGATGAAACGAACATGTGAGACCTGTGGTAGGGAAGGCGAATGGTAGACTTCGGTTTATTAGGAGAATTTTGGGGAAGAGCGGTTCACCTGTAAAGGAAACAGCATATAGAACGCTGGTGCGATCTATTCTTGAGTACTGCTGGAGTGTTTGCAATCCACACACCAGGTCTGACTGAAGAAAAACATCGTAGCAATTCAGAGGCTGAAACTTCCTGGCAGAATAAAACTGTGTGCCGGACCGAGACTCGACCTCGGGACCTTTGCCTTTCGCGGGCAAGAGCTCTACCATCTGAGCTACCCAAGCACTGTGCTAGTTCTGCAGGGTTTGCAGGAGAGCTTCTGTAAAGTTTGGAAGGTAGGAGACGAGATGCTGGCAGAAGTAAACCTCTGAGGACGGAGCGTGAGTCGTGCTTGGGTAGCTCAGTTGGTAGAGCACTTGCCCGCGAAAGGAAAAGGTCCGCGGTTTGAGTCTCGGTCCGGAATACAGTTTTAATCTGCCAGGAAGTTTCATATCAGCGCACACCCCGCTGCAAAGTGAAAATATCATTCTGAATTCAGAGGCTGGCTGCTAGATTTGTAATCGGTAGGTTCGAACAACACTTGTTACGGAGATGTTTTGGAACTCAAATGGGTATCCTTGGAGAGAATGTGATCTTCTCTCCCACTCCAAGTTCTTCATTTTTCTACTATTTGATTATGGGATGTATATATAGTCACTACAAATGGTTAAGATTGCACTAGGACAATCTTCATCAGAATTAAAAGTTTCATGGAATTCATGTAATCACACCATGTTTAAAAACACCTGAGCAACCATAGTGTGATTACATGTATTTCATATAACTTTTTATTCTGATGAAGATTGCCCTAGTGCAATTGAAACCATGATTAATGACAAAAATTTTGTGCAACCGAAGTGGTTGTATATACATTCTGTAATTAAATAGCGTACAGTTGCTGGATCACAGCCAATGAAAATGTTTTCCTACTATAGAATTTGTCACCCATTATAGTTAAAATCTAGTTGCTCTTAATTACCTGAAAAATTTCTTGTTATCTCATCATACTTTCCATCAATCTCTTCGTCACCTGCGGAGCTAGTTGCGTATAAATTTGTACGACTGGGGTGGGTGCTCTTGGATACGGTAATGTATTCGCTATGCTGTTCTTAGTAGTATCTGCCTTCCTATTTTCTTATTCGTTGTTGGTCCTACTCCCCATTACATCTATTTGCTTTTGTGTTGGTAGACCTCTACTGACCTAATCAGAAGTCCTCTTTTTCCTACCACAACGCTTTACCAATTCCTACTATGTCTAATTTCAGTCTGTTCATTTCCGTTTTTAAATTCTCAAAGCTGCTTCTTCGATTAAGATATCTCATATTCCACGCTCCGATCCATGTAGGTTTTGTTATTCCTGATGACGTCCTCCGAGTAGTCTCTTCCCTGGAGATGCGAATGGGGGATTATTTTATCTCCGGAATATTTTACAAAAAAGGATGCCATCATCATTGACACAAACAACAGAGCTGCACGTTCTCGGATAAAAATTGTAGTTTTCCCTGTGTTTCAGCCATTCACAGTACCAGCACTACAAGGCCATGTTGGCTAATGTTGTAAGGTCAGATCAGTCATTCATCCAGAATGGTGTTCCTGTAACTACTGAAAAGGCTGATGCCCATGTTCAGCCACTCTGGAGAACCCCTCGGTTATGTATGCGTCTGCAGAGCTATCTGTGTCATTGATGCATGCAAGCCGCTCTATCTCTGCAAGGTCCATGACATATACAGGGTGAATCACCTGAAAGTTGCACCGCAGATATTGCGAAAATGGAAAGCGGTATTGAATGGCTTGGTAGTCAGGGTCTCGTATTGTTAGCCAGTCTATAAGATCACTTACAAAGTGTATTTTTATGCAAACACACACTTTTTTAAATGTAACAATGCCCATTGACAATAACAAACTAAGAGTAGACTGTGTTTAGAATGGCATTGCTGTTTGTTCCACAATTCTAGTGTGAGTCGTTTACGAGATATCATATTCTGAAAAGTTCCCACACATAAAGAACAACAAAAGTACACTGGTTATGTGGATTCTGACCAATAGCAAGCCAACTGACCATCACAGGTTGTGTTCAAAGTTACCCCCGGCAGCGGCAATACACGCTTCCGACTAGTATGGAACGACTGCTGTACATGTGCTAGCACTTTAACGGAAACATCTGAGCAGACTGCAGCAATTCGTCACTGCATGTCATAATGCGTAGTTGGTATGTTCTCGTAGACAGCGTCTTTAAAAGCTTCCCCACAGAAAAAATTTTACAGGCGCCAAATCTAGAGAACGAGCCGGTCAAGGTACTGAACTCTGCGTCAAATCCAAAGATCCGTCAAGTCATGCAGTAGTACTTCCTATACTATGGGCTGGACAGCCATCATGTTAATACTACAGATACTGCCTAGTCTGCAGAGGAACGTCTTATAGCGTCCGCGGAAGGTGGTCTGTTAGGTGGGTGCGATGCTTGTGTGCGTTCAGTGTTCCGTCTACGAAAAATGGTTCACTATCCCACACCACTTTACACATCATGGACGCTGGCGTTCCATCTGACGAAGCAAACGGTGATTGTCAACAGATCAACAGTGCATGTTTCGGCGGTATATCTAGTGACGACTGGTAACTGTGGCTTCATCACTAAGCAAGATACAGGATACATCTGGAGTAAATTGTCTTAATGAGCAGGAACAGAAGTCAACACGATTCTCAAAAGTGTTTCTATGCTGCTCTTGATGGAAAGAGATGTGACAGTGATGGAATCTATGTCGATGGAGAATGCGCAGGACACTTGCCGAGATGCTTGACGCCTATTGGAATATCTTCTTGCCTACGCTTTACAAGAACGAACTGCATTCTTCCTGCAGTCTCCATACGCTACGAGCATGTCGGCTTTTTCTGTTTTGATAAATCCCATCGTCCACACTCGATTACTGCTTCAACTGTCACACTGACAACCAAGTCGCATTGCACTCAAGGAACACTCAAGCACACTATAAGCAAGTATAACAACATCGTACCTGGCAACTATGCAGGTCGAATGACATGGACAAATATCGGTGTACAAATTTATCAAAATACGTTACCTCGTAAACAACTCTCACTAGAATCCCGCAACGAACACCACTGATATTACAGTTTACCCTACTTTTAGTTTGTTAATGTCAACAGGTATTGTTCCTTCTAAAAAAGCGTATATTTGCACAAAAATACAGTTTCTAAGTATTATTACAATCTGTTTATTGGCTAACAATACGAGTTTCTGATACCAATCTATTCTGTGAAAACGGCACTTTCAGTTTCCTCAGATTAGATTAGATTAGTACTTGTTCCATAGATCATGAATACGACACTTCGTAATGATGTGGAACGAGTCAGGTTAATGAAAGGTGTCTATACAAGATACTACATTACACAAAATATTACATGACAATATTTTTAATTTTTTTGTGGGAGCTGGAGCAATTACCTACTTAGTATATCAAAAAATTCATCTAATGAGTAGAAGGAGTTGCCATTAAGAAATTCTTTTAATTTCCTTTCAAATTCAATATGGCTATTTGTCAGACTTTTGATGCTATTAGGTAAGTGACCAAAGACTTTTGTGGCAGCATAATTTACCTAACCATCATATCTCAAATAACATACTGTCAAAGTCACAGTTTGGATTTCTAAAAGGTTCTGATATTGAGAAGGCTATCTACACTTACAGTGAAAATCTGCTTAATTCATTAGACAAAAAATTGCAGGCAACTGGTATATTTTGTGATCTATGAAAGGCATTTGACTGTGTAAATCACAATATCCTTTTAAGTAAATTAGAGTATTATAGTGTAACAGGAAATGCTGCAAAATGGTTCAAATCTTATATCTCTGGCAGGAAACAAAGGATGTTATTAGGAAAGAGACATCTATCAAGCTATCAGGCATCATCCAACTGGGAACTAATTACATGTGGGGTCCCACAAGGTTCCATTTTGGGGCCCTTACTTTTTCTTGTGTATATCAATCACCTTTCATCAGTAACATTACCAGATGCCGATGATACAAAAATTGCAATAAATAGCAAATCAAGCGTAGTCTTAGAAAGATCAGCTAATAAAATATTTGTGGACATTAATCACTGGTTCCTAGCCAATTCTTTGTCACTAAACTTTGCAAAAACACACTACATGCAGTGCAGAACTTGTAAGGGGTGTCCCACGATTATATGTCTAACATACGACGACAAGAAGATAGAAGAAGTGGACAGTGTTAAATTCTTGGGATTACAGCTTCATAATAAATTCAACTGGGAAGAGCACATCACAGAACTGCTGAAGCGTGTTAACAAATCTCTGTTTGCAATGCGAATTTTGTCAGACATAGGGGATATAAAAATGAAAAAGCTGTCATACTATGTTTACTTTCATTCCATAATGTCATATGGGATTATTTTTTGGGGTAATTCATCAAACCAAGCTAAAGTTTTCCAGGCACAAAAACGTACAGTAAAAGTTATATGTGGTGTGAAATCAAGAACATCCTGCAGAAGCCTGTTTGGGGAACTAGGGATACTAACTACTGCTTCCCAATATACTTATTCCTTAATGAAATTTGTCATTAAAAATATATCACTTTTTCAAACCAATAGCTCAATTCGTGGAATCAATACTAGAAATAAGAATAATCTTCACAAGGATTTAAAGTCACTTAATCTTGTACAAAAAGGTGTGCATTATTCAGGAACACACATTTTCAGTAACTTGCCAGCAGCCATAAAAAGCTTAACAACCAATGAAATTCAGTTTAAGAGAAGCCTAAAGGATTTATTGGTGGCCAACTCCTTCTACTCCATTGATGAATTTCTCAGTAAAACCAATACAATATACAATATAACTTCTGCGCAATTTAAGTGCAGTAATGTGTTCATTGTAAATGTGTGTGTGTGTGTGTGTGTGTGTAAGTACAATCTAACTTCTGCACCATTTCAGTGCAGTAATGTGTTCATTGTAAGTAAGTATTATAGTAGTTGTATTACATGTTTATTACCTTATAAATAAATAAAAAAACTTTTTTTATTTTAAATTCATTGTATTAATATTTGTAAAATGACTTTCATATAGTGTTCATTAAAAAATTACGATCATTCCACTCGGGACCTGTGGAATGGTACATTAGCTTATTTGTTTTAGTTGTAAATATTTATCATGTATTGACGTTTTTCTGTCATGTTCTACATCCTGGAGGACCTCCTCACTACGGATCAATTGGAATGAAAGTAAATCTAATCTAATCTAATCTGAGCCAGAGTTGGATTTAACCTTGAGTAGTGAAGATCATCCTTTCTCCTAGTCTTGTAGCCATGTACACTGCTATTACTTTTGAATTCGTTCGGATTGTTAATAACAAATTTCGTAAGTGAATATGTATATTGTGAGGCTACAGTGAAGATCTCTTGCTCTTTAAATACGTGTCTGCAGGATGATCTTGGATGAGCTCCAGCAATTATTCTGATTACACGCTTTTGTGCAATGAACACTCTTTTACTCAATGATGAGTTACCCCAGAATATGATGCCATACGAAAGCAGAGAATAAAAATAGGCGTGGTAAGCTAATTTAATGAGATGTATATCGCCAAAATTTGCAATGACCCTAATAGCATAAGTAGCTGAACTCAACGTTTCAGCAGATTCTCAGTGTGTTTTCCCAGTTCAACCCCTCATCAATGCATGTACCTAGAAATTTTGACTATTCTACCTTAGCTACCGATTTCTGATTGAAGTCTATATTTATTAATGATGTCATTCCATTTACTGTGTGGAACTGTATATACGGTGTTTTGTTAAAGTTTAATGAGAGCCCATTTGCAGAGAACCACTTAATGATTTTCTGAAAAACGTCGTTTACAATTTCACCAGTTAATTCTTGTCTGTTGGGTGTGATAGTTATACTTGTATCATCGGCAAAAAGTACCAGCTTTGCATCTTCGTGAATATAGAATGGCAAGTCATTAATATATATTAAGAACAGCAGAGGACGCAAGACCGAACCTTGTGGCACCCCATTCTTGATTGTTCCCCAGTTTGAGAAATCATCAGTTTTTTGCATATTATGTGAACTGCTTATTTCAACTTCCCCCACTCTTCCAGTTAGGTATGATTTAAACCTTTTGAGCACTGTCCCATTCATACCACAGTATTTGAGATTATCTAGAAGTATTCCATGATTTACACAATCAATGTTTGTGGTGAACGTTTTAGGTGATTTACCCTGTATCTAAAAATTTCAATTAATTAGTGCTTAAGAGGTCCACTATGTTGTTTATGCTGTGATATTCAGATACCAACAAGAGATTAGATTAGAATAAATGACATACCCACATGCTACAGCAGAAAAATGGTAATTGCCATGTTTTAAAATAAGGTGCAAAGAACGGTTCGTTTGGATCTATTAAACTGCTAGAGAGGAAAAAGGCAAATGAGTTGCCTTTATGGTATAATTAACTACCCTCCCTAGCAGTTTAAAAGTATTTTGATATTTATTTGTGGATATGGGCACAACTTCTTTGTTCATCTCATATCTTAATTTTCATAAATTTTCATCTTCCATATCGACTACCATTTCTTCTTCTGTCGTGTTATCAGACAGTTCCTCCCAACAGTAGTGGCCTTTGTGTACCTTTCTCACCCATCCGCTCTTTCTTCTGTGTTTATTAGTGGAATTCCCATTGCTTTCAATTTCACCAAAGGTTGTTTCGACATTTCTATATGCTGACACACTCCTTCCAGCGACCATTTACTTTTTCCGTTCCTTCATATTTTTACCTTTATCATTTAGCTTTAGCTTCCCTGCACTTCCCATTTATTTCATTCCTTAGCGGCTTGTTTTGCTGTGTTTGTGACTTTTCATGAACATGTTTGTAGTTTCTTCTTTTGTCACGAGTTGTATTTCTTTTTTTGTTTTTTTGTTTTTTGTTTTGTTTCTAAGGTTTCTTCGTAGTTACCTTCTCCACATCTATATTTGTCATCCAACTTCTGTAACTGTCCTTTTTAGAGATGTTCGTTCCTTTTCAAATGAGCAACCTGTTGTGGTTTTAAGTATCGCAGTTCCTACACCGTTAGGGAAACTTAATTGTAGCTCATCATTCCCTGGTATTTTAGTTTACTACTTCTTTACATGATGTTTCTTTTTGGCGAGTCTCTTAAACTTCAGTCTGCTCTTCATTATCACTAAATTTGATCTGAGCTTCTATCGGTTCCTCGGTACAATCCAACTGGATCTTCCCGTGTCTCTTTCTTTTTCGTTTTTTAAACAGTATATTTACTATTATTAGCTCAAAATTGATGCGGAACTCATTTAGGCTCTCTCCTCTCACATTCCTACTACCTAGCTGATAATCTCTAGCAACACTGTCTTCTATTCCCTCCCCTATTACAACGTTCCAATCTCCGTGATTATTGGATTACCATCTCCCTTTGCACAGTCTAGTATTAGTCTAATACTAATACAGTACATTTATTGTCCTCATACACTTTCTCAACCTATTAATCTCCTGCTTGTGACGTCGACATGTATACCTGAACTATAGTTGTTGGTGCTGGTTTTGCTGTTGGTGCAGATGAGAGTAATTCTATTACTAAAGTTTTCGCAGTAACTCACTCTCTGCCCTTCCTTCCTGTCCTATCTACCGTTGCGTTATCTGGCTTAAAGCTGCCGGACATTAGAACACAAATACGTTGAAAAATAGAGAAGTGAAAACAAGCAGTGAAAAGTGATGTAAACAGCAGATTACTGAGTCTTTTTATCACCTAGACGGCTGTCTTCGGGGCATGGACTTAGTGCATACTAGATACTGTCTAAAATCGGTATGCAGCCTTCCGCTTCCACAGATTACACGAGCCGGCACTGAATTTCACCGTTTTGGTTACGTGGAGATAACATGGACGCTATGAAATTAGAGTCCGTAACACTAATCTGTATTTACGCCCTGTATCTTCACTGATTATCTGGAGGTGTTGTCTTCTATAGATGCCTCGTGGTTGCCGCTTGTAGATATTAATATCCCAATTGGAGTCATCTTCTCAGTAGGTCGCGAGTACGTTGCTCCTGTACTGAGTGGAGCATCGACGAACAGTCATGAAAAATAAAATTCTAAATTATGACCCTGCCAAAATAAAAGAACGGACACTGACTTAGGATGCCACAAATACCTCTCCAAATTTATTGAAACTTTGCCGTGAACAGCCTCCAGACGCACAGAGCCAGTAAAAGTAAATTTTGAAACTTGAAATATTTCCTGAACACTGAATAACAGTCTCATTGGACGCAATATGCTTAAATATTTAGCCTATATATCTTCCGGTAATATCACACGAAACATTTCAGTGTCACACAGTGTCCTATCACCGGCTTTACACCTTTCAGCCCCGATCTCAACTCCTGCAGACGCTTAACCACAGTTTCGCATCTGTCTCCTCCTGCTCGCTTCTGATTGGTCCATCTCATCTTAAAACAACTAAATTTTCCCATAAAAATTATTGAAGTTGTTGAAATTAGAAGATCGTTCTCAGTACAGGCAAGACTACTGGTACGGTTGGAAGTCAAGATTTATCAATAACCCACAAAAGAAAATTGCCCGTGAAAGGCAAAGGTCCCGAGTTCGAGTCTCGGTCCGGCACACAGTTTTAATCTGTCAGGAAGTTTCATATCTGTGCACACTCCGCTGCAGAGTGAAAATCTCATTCTTGACACACCGTCCGAACGGTTGCTCTCTCGAGCGCTCTGAGGCGCTGCAGTCATGTACTGTGCGGCTGGTCCCGACGGAAGTTCGAATCCTCACTCGAGCATGGGTGTGTGTGTTTGTCCTTAGGATAATTTAGGTTAAGTAGTGTGTAAGCTTAGGGACTGATGACCTTAGCAGTTGAGTCCCGTAAGATTTCACACACATTTGAACATTTTTTTGGTTGCTCTCTATCGCTCCTTCGTAGGAAACCTCTCGAACGTTCCGTGTTCCCACACTACGTGACTATCTGGTGTCGCTTGATGTGAGATCAGTTACCGACTACCGACTATTGATGCAGCCTCGCTCTATACACTGCAGCCTACAGCGTTATGTAGGAATAAATGTTGGGCCAATGTGGCATAAATGCCACAACATGTTGTTTGAAATTTTCATGAGACATCTACAAATAAATACTTCTAAAGCAATCACTTGGGTACAAACAGAGCAAAGGGTCTTTATTCAAGCCTATATAATCTTGTTCAGAAGTAAGGGAATTTGGGAAACACTGAAGAGCCCACAAGTCTGAAATATACATTTGTACAGGTGCTGCCGCAAAGCTTAAGAATGAAAGCTTTGCGTAACTATCCCACTACATGTGACGAGAGGGCACCACCACGTGCTGTTTGCTTTGCCAGAACTTCTTGGTCACGACTGAGGAGGCTGGAGGTGCAGCCTCATCTTGGTGTGCAAACGGCGAGGGCCACGAGGACCACTCTATCGTGCGGAATGACTTGCGTTTCTCATTCACGGGTCGTTCCAGAGCCGCTGTAGTTGAATGAGTTGCCACGTTATTCCCTCACTTCTTCTAAAGGGAAAAACCAATCTACTGTACGTGGTCAAAAGTCACCGGCACCCACTGCTGTTCGTTCGATGCAATCAATAGAGATTCCGAACACCTTATTTTAATATTTATAGAATTAAATCAACGGTGACGGCTTTATGCATAATTTTACAAAGCGTTATATTTACCAAAAGCATTCAACAGCCAAGACCGCGCAAATATTTCTTTATTTAAAACGACAGTTTCGACAGACTTTGCTGTCATCTGCAGCTCTTACAAAATCTTTTTGTTATGAAACTTGTTTATTTTACGTTGGACCTCAAGATGTCATGTGACAGAGGTACAACTTAACAGGAACACGTTTCATCATAAAAAGATTTTGTAAGGCCTGAATATGGCAGCAAAGTATGTCGAAATCGATTGTTTTAAATAAATAAATATTTATGTGATTATAGTGCTCCCACCAGCCTGCATGTGTGGCGTCGTGTACGTTTTGAGCCGCCGTTCATGTCGCTGACGGCGTTTGTAGAGACGACCGTAGACGTCGTGCCGCTAACGTTTGATTAACCCGAAGAGCTGACAAGCTTCCATTGATCGACGGTCGAATCCCGAGGGTCCCGTGCCCACTGTCATTGTAACTGACGATGTCGTTAGGTCAACATGTGAACACGTAGGGGTGGTCTGCGGTGGAACTCCATGTTCAACAATGTACGAGGAACGGTGTGCTTCGAAATACTAATGTGTGCACCAGCATTGTGCCCTTTCGGCAGAGACGCTACAGATCACCATCTATCCTACTTTACAGTGACGACAAGGCTTCGAAACCCACTTTCTGAGAAGAGTCTTGGAAGTCCAACCATTTAGCGCCTAGTGGTAGTTTCACTGTCCTACCTCTTTCCGTAGATCATTGCAGCAGCACATGGACGTTGGACTAGCTTCGCCGTTTTCTACATACCCGTTCACAGGCTGTGCGTAATAATCGGATGCCCTTTGTCAAAGTTTCTTATCTCAATATACACTCCTGGAAATGGAAAAAAGAACACATTGACACCGGTGTGTCAGACCCACCATACTTGCTCCGGACACTGCGAGAGGGCTGTACAAGCAATGATCACACGCACGGCACAGCGGACACACCAGGAACCGCGGTGTTGGCCGTCGAATGGCGCTAGCTGCGCAGCATTTGTGCACCGCCGCCGTCAGTGTCAGCCAGTTTGCCGTGGCATACGGAGCTCCATCGCAGTCTTTAACACTGGTAGCATGCCGCGACAGCGTGGACGTGAACCGTATGTGCAGTTGACGGACTTTGAGCGAGGGCGTATAGTGGGCACGCGGGAGGCCGGGTGGACGTACCGCCGAATTGCTCAACACGTGGGGCGTGAGGTCTCCACAGTACATCGATGTTGTCGCCAGTGGTCGGCGGAAGGTGCACGTGCCCGTCGACCTGGGACCGGACCGCAGCGACGCACGGATGCACGCCAAGACCATAGGATCCTACACAGTGCCGTAGGGGACCGCACCGCCACTTCCCAGCAAATTAGGGACACTGTTGCTCCTGGGGTATCGGCGAGGACCATTCGCAACCGTCTCCATGAAGCTGGGCTACGGTCCCGCACACCGTTAGGCCGTCTTCCGCTCACGCCCCAACATCGTGCAGCCCGCCTCCAGTGGTGTCGCGACAGGCGTGAATGGAGGGACGAATGGAGACGTGTCGTCTTCAGCGATGAGAGTCGCTTCTGCCTTGGTGCCAATGATGGTCGTATGCGTGTTTGGCGCCGTGCGGGTGAGCGCCACAATCAGGACTGCATACGACCGAGGCACACAGGGCCAACACCCGGCATCATGGTGTGGGGAGCGATCTCCTACACTGGCCGTACACCACTGGTGATCGCCGAGGGGACACTGAATAGTGCACGGTACATCCAAACCGTCATCGAACCCATCGTTCTACCATTCCTAGACCGGCAAGGGAACTTGCTGTTCCAACAGGACAATGCACGTCCGCATGTATCCCGTGCCACCCAACGTGCTCTAGAAGGTGTAAGTCAACTACCCTGGCCAGCAAGATCTCCGGATCTGTCCCCCATTGAGCATGTTTGGGACTGGATGAAGCGTCGTCTCACGCGGTCTGCACGTCCAGCACAAACGCTGGTCCAACTGAGGCGCCAGGTGGAAATGGCATGGCAAGCCGTTCCACAGGACTACATCCAGCATCTCTACGATCGTCTCCATGGGAGAATAGCAGCCTGCATTGCTGCGAAAGGTGGATATACACTGTACTAGTGCCGACATTGTGCATGCTCTGTTGCCTGTGTCTATGTGCCTGTGGTTCTGTCAGTGTGATCATGTGATGTATCTGACCCCAGGAATGTGTCAATAAAGTTTCCCCTTCCTGGGACAATGAATTCACGGTGTTCTTATTTCAATTTCCAGGAGTGTATTTCCCTATTGGCAGCCCATATCTTCCCAAAGGTGATCCCCTGTTCTTGTCTGCTCCGCTTACATGCATTTGCTACCGCGTCACGGGCTCGCAACGCCACCAGGTGGCATCCAGCGTCGTGGTGGGCAGTGGTCATAACGTTTTAGCTTATCAGTGTATACCATTCCAAGCGAAATAACCGATTTAAATATACAGGCAAGTATGCTTCCTTCGCATAGCCATCCATGGCAATGCTTATTGCTTTCATTTATCGGACACTCCGTTTCCAGCTCTCGGACCATATATCGATGCAACCGGAGAGTAGGCCCTCACGGATCATGTAACGAGCCGCGCTTCTCACGAGCGACTCCATATTAGGAAGGTCGACGGCAACGGTCGCCTTCTAACGATGCTCCAAGACTTTCTACAATGATCACACGTACACGCACATGCTGGCCTCTGACGGATAAAGGGTCTACTTTTTGATTGTGAAAGACTGCGCCATTTTTTAGAGCTCACACTTCCAATTAGAATACCAAAGCAGGCAATGGCATCTACCTTCTTCATGCTCCAACTCCCTGTGAAAGAAGCTCCCAGTGAAACATAGACCTTCCGTATCCGTATTAGGTATACAGGTTGATTATAATGCTACCGCTGTAGAATTATCACCACTGGTTAGAATGACTTCAAATTGCAACGGAATATTATCGGAGAAGGGGGAAAACGTAAGGCAGAAGAAAAATAAATACGCACAAAATGTAGCAATAGATGGCGTTGTAAGCAACGTAATTTAATAGTGGTCGACTACAAATGACAAATAAATCATACAACAATGTCTAAGGTGTACGTTTGACATTAAACAAACTGTACTACTCAGTGTGTATGGCTGTACAGATGTGATGCAGTTAGTTAGTAAGCGCCTCAACCACGGTAAGGTCATATCACATCGGATGGGAAAAACCGGTTTTAATTGTCCTGAGGCCAAAAACTCATAAAAAGCATCACTCACATCGGTTTTTAATTGTCTTCAGGCCAAAAACCGCTTAAAAATCACCTAGCAAAATCAAATCAAATTAATTTCTGTGTGACTGCTGCAAAACATGTTCTGCAACAACTTGAAATCGGGAAACAGCATGTTCCACAACTGATCAAAGTGTTTCTGGGGGTGACGTTCAGAAAGTGGTGCGCAATTCTTGCCTTCAAAGCTAAGTCTGTAAAAAAAGAAAAAAAGCTCAAATGCCTCTCAGCACTATGAGACTTTAACATCTGAGGTCATCAGTCCCCTAGAACTTAGAAGTACTTAAACCAAACAAAGGACATCACACACATCCATGCCCGAAGCAAATTCGAACCTGCGACTGTAGCGGTTGCAAAGTTCCAGACTGAAGCGCCTAGAACCGCTTGGCCACTGCAGCCGGCTCGCTAAGTTTGCAGTCGGAACATTTAACACAACTTTCAGATAGCCCCACAGCCAGAAGTCACACGGATTAAAATCAGTTGATCGGGACGGCCAGGCTGTAGGGAAATGGTGGCTGATAATTCTAGCATTTCCGAAATGGCGCTTCGGCAGCTGCTTAACTGGATTTGCAACGAGCGGATGTGCTCCATGCTCTTGGAGAGCTGGAATGACGTGGTTGCTCAAAAGACACTATTAGCTGTAACGGTACAGGTAACAGGCCTGTATGCACTACTCTCTTCGAAAAAATATCGCCCTATGATTAATGATGCCGTAAAACCGTACCACACAGTGACCATCTCATGATGAAGTGGTACTGATTGATTTTCGAGTGGATTTTCGTTTCCCATATTCGACGATTCTGTGTATTGACATATTCTGTCAGATAGAAGTGGGCTTCGTCTGTCCTCAATATCTTCCACTACCATTCGAGCAAGAAATTCTAAAGCAAAGTCTCTCTTGCTGGCAGGTCAACAGGAAGCAACTCATGCACATGGGTAATTTTCAGTGGATAGCAAAGAAGGATGTTTCGTCGGATTTTACACATCGCGCTCACGGGTATGTCCAATGTTCGGGCAATTGTCCGTCCACTAAACGTTTGCACACCACCACTCGTCTCCTCCTGCATTGCTGTGGCCACTATTTCCACTGAAGTCGGATCAATTCGTTTCCTCTCTAAACCAGGTTGCTCACCAAAAGAGCCAGTCTTTTCGAATTTCCGAATCATTTTCTCCAGACCCAAGGCAGTCATCGGACAAACGCCTTTTTCCAAACCTCTCAGTGTCCGGAACTTCTGCAGAGCGACGTGTGCACAGTCATCTTTCTTGTAATACCGCTTTACACGCAGAGCGCGATCCTGGATCGAGACAGTCATGACGAGAGGAAAAGCCGTGTAGCCGGCGTGTTTATACCATATTTAATGGCACGTGAGAATGACATGAGTTTTCTTTTACGTATTCTGACACATACAGCGCCATCTATTGATCAATTTTCACACTTTTTTCTTCTTCTTCCACACTTTTCCCCCTTCTCCGATAATATTCCGTTGCAATTTGACGTCATTCTGACTAGTGGTGTTATTTCTACAGCATTTTGAAAGTTTAATTATAATCACCCTGTACTTATATGCACATATCTCACCTGGATTTAGCCTTTATCTTTCAATTTTTTCATGTTACTCTTCTTCGCTAAAACTTGAGGTATTTTATATTGGCTTTTAACATCGACCCTCACAAGCGACGGACGGTAATAACTGACGGGAAGTCATGAAGTAAAACAGAAATACTTGGTGTTCCCCAAGGATGTGTTATAAGGCTTATGCTCTTAATATCAACATAAACTCCTCTTAGAGTGTCTGGAGATCATGCTGTCATTTAATGTCTTATTAAGTCATCAGATGATTAAAACCAATTGCAAAATCATTTAGATGAGATAACTACATGGTGCGAAAAGTGGCAATTGACTCAGAGTAACTAAAAGTGTGTAGTCATCCACATGAGCTCTAAAAGGAATCCGCTGAATTTTGAGTTACACGATAAATCACGCATACCTAAAGGCTATAAACTCAACTAAATACTTAGTGATTACAATTAGGAATAACTGAAATTGGAACGGTCACATAGATGATGTTGTGGAGAAAGCAGAGCACACAGAAAATACAACAGGTCTACGGAACGGACTGCTTACACCACGTTTGTCCGCCCTCTTCGGAAGTACTGGTGTTCGGTGTGTCATCTGCATCAGATAGGAGTGACGAAGGACATGGAAAAAGTTGAAAGGACAGTTTGTTTTGTATTATCGCGAAATAGGGGAGAGAGTGTCACGAAT
This sequence comes from Schistocerca cancellata, assembly GCF_023864275.1. Lineage (NCBI taxonomy): Eukaryota > Metazoa > Arthropoda > Insecta > Orthoptera > Acrididae > Schistocerca > Schistocerca cancellata. The sequence continues at coordinate 334,150,737 of NC_064634.1, forward strand.
ATGATAAGCGAATTGGGATGATAATCATTAAGACAATGGCGTTTTTATTTGCGATGGGATTTTATAATGACATTTCAATCACCAACTTTTTCCTCCGAATGTGAAAACATCTCTTTTGCACCCACTTTCCTACGGAGAAACGATCATTTGAATTAAATAAGAGAAATCAGAAGTCGCGCGGAAAGATTTAAGTGTTCGTTTTTCCCGCTCGCGGTTCGAGTGTGGCCGGTAAAGAAATAGCTTGAGGGCGGTTAGATGAAACCTCTACCAGGATAATGTACATCTTGATGTTAATGAAAATTAGTAACGATTTGCACAGAGCAGAGTGACATCTTACTAGGTCCTCTAGATGAACATTTCTGCAGCTGACAATTTTTAAGTGCATGAAAAAAGCTGGCCCGTTCACCTCCTACTGTGAGGCTTTACAGGTCGTGCGAAACAGTTCATTACAGGTACGCTAAACGAAAATTTAGTCTCCCTCAGAAGACGCCACGCTAATATTGCATAATACCGCCTCTAGATTCGATAACGGTCTCAAATCGGCGAGGAGGAGGGGACCAAAAGCTTTTTCAGGTATACCGTTTCTAGGTGAGGCTAAAGCTCCTAAACTGTGGGGATGCTGACTCGCATTTCACTCTCCATTCCATATAGCACCATACATTTTCAATGAGACTGATATCGAGTGAACTGGTCCAATCGAGGTACGACAGGTTGCTTGAGGGTTCGTCAAACCAGAAACGTATGCAAGCAGCGCTTAAACAAGGCTGTTGTCGTCTTGGAAAACGGGACTCTCCATAGCGTACTCATCATGAGGACTTAGAAGACAGGGCCACACTTTCTCATCATGTACCATGAAGTAAATATCGTGGTTCTTATTCAGGGTGACCTGAATGTGTTTTGGTTGGCAGGAGAGCCAACACCGTGTTACTAGGAGGAGGCCGAAAGGCACGCGTTTGCGCAGGCTTGCGTGAGGTCTGGAACAGGACAAGGAAATTAGAATTTAGAAAAACGGACGTAGCTGATGGAATACTTAACTTTAATCCGTTAATGAAGAACGTCGGTCTTACCGGTACATGATTCACAATATCAATGCTAACTGGTAATGGCGCCTTGCTAGGTCGTAGCAAATGACGTAGCTGAAGGCTATGCTAACTATCGTCTCGGCAAATGAGAGCGTATTTTGTCAGTGAACCATCGCTAGCAAAGTCGGTTGTACAACAGGGGCGAGTGCTAGGAAGTCTCTCTAGACCTGCCGTGTGGCGGCGCTCGGTCTGCAATCACTGATAGTGGCGACACGCGGGTCCGACGTATACTAACGGTCCGCGGCCGATTTTAAGGCTACCACCTGGCAATTGTGGTGTCTGGTGGTGACACCACAGAATGAATGGGATCAAAGCATCCCAGAAGCCACAGAACCACCTCCGGCATCAACTAGACCTTTCTCACACTCCAAATTAAGCTCTTCATTGGGCCCTGGGTGTACTCAGCGTCTAGCAAGAGAAAGGCAGACTCGAGACTCGTCGGAGCACATGACGTGCTTCCTGTCACCTCGAAAGTAATCTGTTTAAATTTATTTTAGTAAAAGCATATCTGTAATGTTGACTGTGTTAAACTTTGGGCTTCATGTTGAATATGGTGGGCATATCAAACTTTACAGCTTATAACTGTGTAACACTGTGTTGATCTCAAAACTCAACTGCGAGAATTCATAGAGAAATCTAACTGTGAAATTCCTAAAGCAATCATGCCCTTTCTGAAACTTGCCACAAAATCTTACTGTGAACTTTGATGAAGAACTCATTACTTTGAAACTACTCTTGGTCCCTGTGAAATTTAATTAAAGAAAGAATCTGTCTCGTAGACTATTTGGCTTCCCTGGCCCGCATTGGATGACACTGTGCAAACTGCCATCGTAGCTAGGGGGCTCCTCTATAACAGAGTTGCAAAATTTAACTACTGAGATATGCCAGGTTTGAATGCGTTCCCTAAAAACATTTCTATCATTCTTGGTTCACGATTTTTGATGAACAATTGACTCTTTGGATATGGAAAATGTCTCTCGGTTAAATGATCTCAATAGCAATTTCGTATCATTTGACTTAGTAATATTTAGTGTAACTTCGACAACGGTTAAGCTCGAAATCACATAGCTATATCAAAGAATTACAGACATTAAACTTCAGATGTATAATATTTCCGTCAGCAAAATTCCGAAACCTAATTCTTTCACAATGATCGATAAATCCTAAAAAGATTCTGGATGTCTGGCGAACCAAGCATGCTGCATTATCAAATCGCTGCCACAAATAAAACAAACTTAATCGTTATCTGTAATCCATTCTTCACAAAGAATATAATCGTACCACAGTCACAATCAATTCTTTTTCTTTGCACAATAAATATTTTATTAATCCATAATATAATTCATAAAAATCTCCATGGTTTACTACTTGCTGCTAATAAACCAAAATTCGACTGTTCACATATAAAACCAAAGCTGAACTGTCTGTCTACTCTCAACAAGTAAATCTTTCACGCATCTTCACAAAGATCACCTCTAACTCATATCTGTGCACCGCAACTTCTCTACCGAGGCTTTGTGCGGATGTCTAAGGAATTGAAACTCTACGGGCGCGACTCCAGACATCCAAAACAAGAAAAAATTCTAAACACACACCTTTAAACCTACAGTCCACTTTCCTTGTTGTTTGGCCCATTGAAGACGTGCAACTAGCTGTAGGTGACGCTCTGGGAAATAGCCTATCCCGAGGTACCCGGCTTCAAATGTCCATTGCGTGCACTTCCCTTCTCAGGGTTCGCTCTTACTCTTTGAAATGAATGTGCTTCACGGACAGCAATAATCCCTGTCAGGGCAGAAAGCGATTCTCATTACCATTACTCTCGTTTAAAGGTGCTAGCTGAATTGGATGGGAGTTCTTGAGGAGTTTATCCCCATAGCTTTATCTCTGACTGCTCATATCGGCTTAGTGATAGCTGTTTCATTCCATTTTTCACTTTCCCTGCAATATAAGTTTCGGCTTTGTTATTGGCGTTCTAAAACGAAAACGGTATACCTTAGGCGTATTGAGAAAGCGGTCCAAAATCCGGCTATGGCTCAAATTAGATTATACTAATTTAGACCAATACTACAAGTAAAATTTAGGTTAATTACAAAACAATGAGAAATAGTAGCTGTTAGCCCTAAAGGCGTACTTAAGGCTATGATTACACTTAAGAAGACATATTAGAGAGAAGACTATTCGTAAAAACAAAACTGCATGAAGGAATACTGAATCCATACTTGCAAAAGTTTTAAGATGGTCGAAATTGAGTTAATGTTGACTACAGTCGCATGCGACAATCTGCTGTTGTGGCGGTTTACAGAAGAACTGACGAGGGCTGTTTTACATTCTTTCCGCTAGGCTACAGCACGTCTCAGTACCAACGATCTAGCTAACCCAAATTTAGACCTTTGCCGAAACTTGGACCACTTGCTGTACTGATAATATGCCAAAAATTGTGTTTTCCAGAGTATTTAAATTGTTATACCAAATTACACAAGCCTTTAGTTAATTCTGCACGAGCTACGAAACAGGACGCTAACTAAGATGTTCAATTATCTGCTATAGGGCTGATCGAACATTTTGTCGCTGTCATACGATTCGAAACTTTCTTCTCATTCCGCACATTGAGGAAGACGAGAGGGCTGCCTGTTTCGCAAGCGGCCGCATGTAATCCTCTGCAGGTGTGGCGGCCTGCAGCTGGATGTCGCGCAGGCGTCGCGTCGGTTACGAGATGCGTGTACGGCAGCCTCGAGGCCGGAGTTTCTCTTCCAGCTCCCTGCCGTGTACTGTCGCCGCTGCATACGTCGTACTGCAATTTGGCCCTCTCTCTCTCTCTGGCCATTGGCGTTAGGCAATGTCTTCTACAAGGCTCCGCGTTGGCTGCGGACGGACATGCATTCAACAAGTGGAACCAACACAAACAGTTAGTAGGCGGCAGAATGAAGGGAAGACCTCTGAGAAACTGATTTACGTCCGTAAAAAGAGACGGCATGTTAATGCAAGATTACTGCATGACCAGTAATTCAGGTCCACACACAGTTGGAATGAAGAGAACGATGTAAGTACGAGACCTTTGGAGAAAAGAGAACCACTTGTATGAATATCAAGGGCTCAGATGGAAACCCAGTTCTAACCAAAGAAGGGAAAGCAGAAAGGTGGAAGGAGTATATAGAGGGTCTATACAAGGGCGATGCACTTGAGGACAATATTATGGAAATGGAAGAGGATGTAGATGAAGATGAAATGGAGATACGATACAGCGTGAAGAGTTTGACAGAGCATTGAAAGATCTAAACAAGGCCCTGGGATAACATTCCATTAGAACTACTGACAGCCTTGGGGAGTCAGTCCTAACGAAACTTTATCATCTGGTGAGCAAGATGTATGAGACAGGCGAAATACCCTCAGATTTCAAGAAGAATATAATAATTCCAATCCCAAGCCGGCCGGAGTGGCCGAGCGGTTCTAGGCGCTACAGTCTGGAATCGCGTGACCGCTACGGTCGCAGGTTCGAATCCTGATTCGGGCATGGATGTGTGTGATGTCCTTAGGTTAGTTAGGTTTAAGTAGTTCTAAGTTCTAGGGGACTGATGACCTCAGAAGTTAAGTCCCATAGTGCTCAGAGCCATTTGAATCATCCAATCTCAAAGAAATCAAATGTTGACAGATGTGAAAATTATCGAACTATCAGTTTAACAAGCCATGGCTGCAAAATACTAACACGAATTGTTTACAGACGAATGGAAAAACTGGTAGAAGCCGACCTCGGGGAAGATCAGTTTGGATTCCGTAGAAATGTTGGAACACGTAAGGCAATACTGACCCTACGACTTATCTTAGAAGAAAGATTAAGGAAAGGCAAACCTACGTTTCTAGCATTTGTAGACTTAGAGAAAGCTTTTGACAATGTTGAATGTTGACTGGAATACACTCTTTCAAATTCTGAAGGTGGCAGGGGTAAAATACAGGGAGCGAAAGGCTATTTACAATTTGTACAGAAACCAGATGGCAGTTATAAGAGTCGAGGGACATGAAAGGGAAGCAGTGGTTGGGAAGGGAGTGAGACAGGGTTGTAGCCTCTCCCCGATACTATTCGATCTGTATATTGAGCAAGCAGTAAAGGAAACAAAAGAAAAATTCGGAGTAGGTATTAAAATCCATGGAGAAGAAATAAAAACTTTGAGGTTCGCCGATGACATTGTAATTCTGTCAGAGACAGCAAAGGACTTGGAAGAGCAGTTGAACGGAATGGAGATTGTCTTCAAAGGAGGATATAAGATGAACATTAGCAAAAGCGAAACGAGGATAATGGAATGTAGTCGAATTAAGTCGGGTGATGCTGAGGGAATTAGATTAGGAAGTGAGACACTTAAAATAGTAAAGGAGTTTTGCTATTTGGGGAGCAAAATAACTGATGATGGTCGAAGTAGAGAGGATGTAAAATGTAGACTGGCAATGGCAAGGAAAGCGTTTCTGAAGAAGAGAAATTTGTTAACATCGAGTATAGATTTAAGTGTCAGGAAGTCGTTTCTGAAAGTATTTGTATGGAGTGTAGCCATGTATGGAAGTGAAACATGGACGACAAATAGTTTGAACAGGAAGAGAACAGAAGCTTTCGAAATGTGGTGCTACAGAAGAGTGCTGAAGATTAGATGGGTAGATCACATAACTAATGAGGAGGTGGAGGTATTGAGTAGAATTGGGGAGAAGAGGAGTTTGTGGCACAACTTGACGAGAAGAAGGGACCGGTTGGTAGGACATGTTCTGAGGCATCAAGGGATCACAAATTTAGCATTGGAGGGCAGCGTGGATAGTAAAAATCGTAGAGGGAGATCAAGAGATGAATACACTAAGCAGATTCAGAAGGATGTAGGTTGCAGTAGGTACTGGGAGATGAAGAAACTTGCGCAGGATAGGGTAGCATGGAGAGCTGCATCAAACCAGTCTCAGGACTGAAGACCACAACAACAACAGAACGAGTCGACCACCTACTGTCGATTAAACCCATCCAAGCGATAACAGAGTCATCTGGCGAGGAATGATTGCGAGCCAGACACACGCACGGTACACGTAGTATCAGTGAAAGTGCTGTCCATCTGTAGAATGGGGAACGCGCAACCTACCTGAGTTCAACCGAGGGCAGACTGTGATGGACCGAAACCACATCCAGGCATCGCGGAATGGGCAGCCATTCCCCAGTTACACATGTCGGACGTCGTAAGCTGGGCGAAGTGGTAAACCAGGACAGGCGGCGAACTGTGGTGAAAGTGACATCAGACTTTGATGCTGGCCAGAGTACAAATGTGTGCGAACACACAGTGCACCGAACAATCCTAACGATGAGCCTCTGCGGGCGACGACCCACGCCATGTGCCAACGTTAACACCACGACATTGGAAACTACGATTGAAATGGACACGTGACGATCGGCACTGGACGTTGGCGCAGTGGTACAACGTTGCATGGTCTGATGAATCCCAGTACCTTCTTCATCAAGCCGGTGGGACGGCGCGAATCCATCGTCTTCCAGGGGAACAGCTCCTTGAAACTTATACTGCGCGACTTAGACAAGCTGGCGGCGGCTGCGTTATACTCTGGGAAACATTCATGTAAGCATCCATGGGTCCAGTGGAACTCCAGCAAGCCACCACGACGGCGAAGGAGTATCGCACACTGGTTACAGACCACGTACCTCCCTTCCTGACGACAGAGTTCCCCGACCGCAGTGGCATTTTTTGACAAGATAACGCGCCGTGTCACAAGGTCAGGAGTGTGATGGAGTTGTTAAAGGAACACAGTGAGGAGTTTCAGGTGATGTCCTGTCTCCCCAACTCGACAGATCACAACCCGATCTGGGATGTGATTGAGGGTGGTATCAGAGCCCATCGCCCAACTTCCCGGAGTTTATGGGACATACCAAAGCCTCATTGCTTCCATGCCACTACGTGTCGCCGCTGCTGTCTGTGCCAAAGGTGGCCATATCGCTTATTAGGTAGGTAGGTGGTCATAATGTTCCGGCTGATCAGTGTATACAGAAGTAATTGCTACAATGAACTACAGAAGGCAACTGAAAGAAATGCACAATGAGGTAGATGGATACGACACGGTTATTCAAAGAGAGTGAACGTTCTCTCCATGTGTAGAATCGGGAACGCGCGACCTATCTAAGTTCAACCGAGGTCAGACTGTGATGGACCAAAACCACATCCAGGTGCCATGGAATGGGCAGCCATCCCTCAGACATTATTGCGATAATTGATGCCCTCTGGACATCACGAAAGGCAGGACATTATTCTCAGTGGGGTGTCTGATGTAATGTGGAAGTACCATCGGAAATTCATCTCAGTTAACAAATTTTACCATATCTTATAAATACTGGCCAGGTGTGAATTGCTTTTTATAGGTATATTCTGCAGTACATGTTTATTAATGTTTGATAGCTGTCTGGCACTATTTTTCCATAATTGTAAGTTTTCATTTGTGTTTCCACTTATTTTCAAATTTAGATCTTACTCAAAAAAATTAAATGTCAAGTAATTAACAGAAAATACTCGAACAATAGATATACTTTACTTTCGCTATTTTTACAATTAGTTTTAAATGCATACAAGACATATATTCCTGTTCATACTCTTATTTATTTTACTATCGCTATGTAATATATATTAAATCGTAACTGGAAGTTTCTGCATTTTATATTTATAAAAACGTTGTCATTTGGTATAATTGCTAGAAATCTTTACACAAATACATATCTTCTGAAAATAGTATCTAACACAAATTTCGTAAACAATCTAGAAAACGGAAGTGATACTATTGTTAATTTGACTAATATTATTCTGAAATGTTGTAGAAAATTACGCTCCTCATATTATGTTGGTTTTGGCGTCAGTTTCGTCAGTCTTGCCTAGTCTTGTTAAGTCTGTAGCCTTTATTAGCCTGGCGTCATCTTGTTTTGTCATGGTTTGAAGTAATATCAAGGGAAGTTCTCTGGAAAGGGGTATAGACAAAAAAAAAAGAACTCCGAAATGTAGGTTTCGATGTTTATCTGTGACACTTTGAAAATGTGTGAAATTCTTTGTGGAAGTATAAATAAACAATGATTTATTGCTGAAGAAGTTACTCCAGCCCGTATCATTCAAAAAGCCTGGACCTATATATGACGCCTTTTCGGCACGTAAAGTCTGATAAGTCGAAAACGGAAAAGACAGTGGAAAATCCAATGAAGCTTTGCGCAGATGTGTAGTGTCTGTAATATACCTGTAGATCGCACAACGTCGTTCTTTTCCGTTCTGATCACACTGTGATCACACAAAGATGCCTAGAACAATCTTCGTACATCCATATTCAACCTTCACGCGCTCGCGCGGGCTGTGAAGTGACCGCCTTTTTGCAATTTCGTCTCATACTTACTCCACAAAGGTAACGAGGCGGCGGGAGGGACATGTATTCTCTAGTTGCACCTTTTTACGACAGATGCTGCTCAAAGATCGTCCAAGTCGCACCTCTCTGCCTCTCAGGACAAGTTCAAATACACTCCTGGAAATGGAAAAAAGAACACATTGACACCGGTGTGTCAGACCCACCATACTTGCTCCGGACACTGCGAGAGGGCTGTACAAGCAATGATCACACGCAAGGCACAGCGGACACACCAGGAACCGCGGTGTTGGCCGTCGAATGGCACTAGCTGCGCAGCATTTGTGCACCGCCGCCGTCAGTGTCAGCCAGTTTGCCGTGGCATACGGAGCTCCATCGCAGTCTTTAACACTGGTAGCATGCCGCGACAGCGTGGACGTGAACCGTATGTGCAGTTGACGGACTTTGAGCGAGGGCGTATAGTGGGCATGCGGGAGGCCGGGTGGACGTACCGCCGAATTGCTCAACACGTGGGGCGTGAGGTCTCCACAGTACATCGATGTTGTCGCCAGTGGTCGGCGGAAGGTGCACGTGCCCGTCGACCTGGCACCGGACCACAGCGACGCACGGATGCACGCCAAGACCGTAGGATCCTACGCAGTGCCGTAGGGGACCGCACCGCCACTTCCCAGCAAATTAGGGGCACTGTTGCTCCTGGGGCATCGGCGAGGACCATTCGCAACCGTCTCCATGAAGCTGGGCTACGGTCCCGCACACCGTTAGGCCGCCTTCCGCTCACGCCCCAACATCGTGCAGCCCGCCTCCAGTGGTGTCGCGACAGGCGTGAATGGAGGGACGAATGGAGACGTGTCGTCTTCAGCGATGAGAGTCGCTTCTGCCTTGGTGCCAATGATGGTCGTATGCGTGTTTGGCGCCGTGCAGGTGAGCGCCACAATCAGGACTGCATACGACCGAGGCACACAGGGCCAACACCCGGCATCATGGTGTGGGGAGCGATCTCCTACACTGGCCGTACACCACTGGTGATCGTCGAGGGGACACTGAATAGTGCACGGTACATCCAAACCGTCATCGAACCCATCGTTCTACCATTCCTAGACCGGCAAGGGAACTTGCTGTTCCAACAGAACAATGCACGTCCGCATGTATCCCGTGCCACCCAACGTGCTCTAGAAGGTGTAAGTCAACTACCCTGGCCAGCAAGATCTCCGGATCTGTCCCCCATTGAGCATGTTTGGGACTGGATGAAGCGTCGTCTCACGCGGTCTGCACGTCCAGCACGAACGCTGGTCCAACTGAGGCGCCAGGTGGAAATGGCATGGCAAGCCGTTCCACAGGACTACATCCAGCATCTCTACGATCGTCTCCATGGGAGAATAGCAGCCTGCATTGCTGCGAAAGGTGGATATACACTGTACTAGTGCCGACATTGTGCATGCTCTGTTGCCTGTGTCTATGTGCCTGTGGTTCTGTCAGTGTGATCATGTGATGTATCTGACCCCAGAAATGTGTCACTAAAGTTTCCCCTTCCTGGGACAATGAATTCACGGTGTTCTTATTTCCATTTCCAGGAGTGTACGTCCGAACACGTTCGGCGGTCAGTTTACCGCCTTGCGAGCGCTTACGGCACTTACAAAAACAGTCAGTTACCGCCTTGCGAGCGCTTACGAGACTTTGTTCTACTCGTCTACTTCGGAATTTAAGTATTTCTTTTTGTAATTCCCCTATAATTCCTCAATTTTATAGACTCTTCCAATTCTCTAGTGAATGTGTATGTGCACCAGAATTTCAACATCAAGAAGAACACAAAGGTGGCCTGCATGTATATTTTTCCGCTTACTTGACTTGGCAGGAATAAATTCGTTACGCATTTTTCAATTCAACACAGGTAATATGAAAGAAAAAATGAGAAGAAAATTCTTACATGCGTCATCTTTGGAAATGATGAGCGAAAACCTGAAAGAAAGAGCTAAATTGAAGCATTTACCAAAGATTTGTTAGTATTTTTGGAAAATTACAGAGAGAGTGACGTAGTTTATCCAGCTGTATCGATCCCTACAAGGAGAGGAATATGTTATTTGTGTGGCTCAAAAAAGAATATAAAAACAAAGCGAGAATGCGGTGAATGTGGAAGAAACGTCTGTCTACGACATTCAACCACGACAGTTACGTGCAATAATTGTTGTCAGCCTCAAAACGAAAATGAAATGCATGCAGGCTGATCAACATTTTTATCTGACAGAAATGTTTGTGACGTTTTCAATCAAAAATTCTTTTTTCAAAGCAAAATTAGCTTTTCTAAATTGGCTCTGAGCACTATGGGACTTAACTTCTAAGGTCATCAGTCCCCTAGAACTTAGAACTACTTAAACCTAACTAACCTAAGGGCAGCACACACATCCATGCCTGAGGCAGGATTCGAACCTGTGACCGTAGCGGTCGCGCGATTAGCTTTTCTTGTGACGAGTTAAGACAGTGAATAATTCTAGTCTTAAGTATTACATTGTATAGTCTCAAAACATTACAATTAAAAAAATGTTCTCATATTTCATTTGGGTATTTGGGTTCCTTTTTGTATTCCATTGTATATTTTATTGTTAAATAAATAATTTTGATTACACATTTGTTTGCAATATTGTGTGAGATATCCAATGTCGATATTTTATGGAAATATGACCTTTAAAAACGGAAAACCTCAAGAGATTGATGAAAACTCTCGGTCGGTCGGCCGACCGCCCGTGCGAGCGCTTGCGTGACTATTTCTAGCGCGAGTGCATGAAGGTTAAGGTGGATGACGATGGCACACAGCTGGTATAATTTTTCTTAAAAATGAAACTCCTCCAGCTGTACTTAAGATTTTACATTTATTTGGCTACTAGTTTCGACGTTGCGTCAACGCCATCTTCAGGCCCGTGCTCTTTGACGAAGTCAATGTGTGGCTGAGTACTAGAAGTCCTCGGTGAGTACAATACGTGCTCCAAGTGGATGGCGGGCAATAACACTAGTTACAATAACTGCATGTGCATGAAGATGGCGTTGACGCAATGTCGAAACTAGTAGCCAAATAATACGTACAAGTAATACGTGGAGCACGTATTGGACTCACCGCGGACTTCTAGTACTCAGTCACACACTTTGCTTTCGTCAAAGTGCACGGGCCTGAAGATAGCGTTGACGCAACGTCGAAGCTAGTAGCCAAATAAAAATAAAATCTTAAGTACAGCTGGAGGAGTTTCAGTTTTAATAAAAAAAAGCCTAGAACATCGGTGTCTCCCGCCAAGTATGGGTGGCACCTGTGAAGTTGCGCCTGACTTCTTGGGATTCCACATAATGTACCTGTCACGCTTTTCCCTCTTCGTGACAATTCTCGGCCGCACACTGCAGGGGCAAAGACGCTGTCCAGCAGCGTTTTCGATGGGAAGTGTTTGATCACCCACCTTACAGCCCGGACTTGGTTCCTTTGACGTACATCTCTGCTCACATGAAAGGCTGACGCTGAAGACAACATTTTGGCTCTGATAACAAAGTGCCACCAGAGAGTTGGCGGAAAGCGCAGGCGGCTGCCTTCTACAGCGAGGATATCGGAAAGCTTGTAGAACGCTACTTACAGTGGCGGCTATCTAGAAAAGTAGCGTCTGTTACAAATAAAACAATATTGATGTCCACTGTGGTTTCCATTTCGCGATCAGTCGGACTTCACTTTCCGAGTAGCCCTCGTGTGATCTTATGACACGTACTGGCACCTCTGGTCACTGACGCCGATTTAAGAAGCGAAGTGAACCTTTCACTAGTGTTTGATGTTACTTCTCCTGGACTTAAAAATACTTTTCTGCAAAACAATTTCAGTTTTGAAGCTGTTATGGCTCCATGCTTGTCGTCAATTATTGTGTCCAGCTTTGTCGTCAAATATGTGGTGTCTAGGAAGTCAGCATAAAACATTCAAACAAATCGTATTAAAGAGTTTTATTATAAAATGAAAAGAGACAATACTTGACTTTGACAATTACACAGATGTGTAGCAAACATAGGGCGAGATACGAAATAATGAATCTTCTTTAGTATAATCACAAGTCTGAGCTACATACACTCCTGGAAATTGAAATAAGAACACCGTGAATTCATTGTCTCAGGAAGGGGAAACTTTATTGACACATTCCTGGGGTCAGATACATCACATGATCACACTGACAGAACCACAGGCACATAGACACAGGCAACAGAGCATGCACAATGTCGGCACTAGTACAGTGTATATCCACCTTTCGCAGCAATGCAGGCTGCTATTCTCCCATGGAGACGATCGTAGAGATGCTGGATGTAGTCCTGTGGAACGGCTTGCCATGCCATTTCCACCTGGCGCCTCAGTTGGACCAGCGTTCGTGCTGGACGTGCAGACCGCGTGAGACGACGCTTCATCCAGTCCCAAACATGCTCAGGGGGGGACAGATCCGGAGATCTTGCTGGCCAGGGTAGTTGACTTACACCTTCTAGAGCACGTTGGGTGGCACGGGATACATGTGGACGTGCATTTTCCTGTTGGAACAGCAAGTTCCCTTGCCGCTCTAGGAATGGTAGAACGATGGGTTCGATGACGGTTTGGATGTACCGTGCACTATTCAGTGTCCCCTCGACGATCACCAGTGGTGTACGGCCAGTGTAGGAGATCGCTCCCCACACCATGATGCCGGGTGTTGGCCCTGTGTGCCTCTGTCGTATGCAGTCCTGATTGTGGCGCTCACCTGCACGGCGCCAAACACGCATACGACCATCATTGGCACCAAGGCAGAAGCGACTCTCATCGCTGAAGACGACACGTCTTCATTCGTCCCTCCATTCACGCCTGTCGCGACACCACTGGAGGCGGGCTGCACGATGTTGGGGCGTGAGCGGAAGACGGCCTAACGGTGTGCGGGACCGTAGCCCAGCTTCATGGAGACGGTTGTGAATGGTCCTCGCCGATACCCCAGGAGCAACAGTGTCCCTAATTTGCTGGGAAGTGGCGGTGCGGTCCCCTACGGCACTGCGTAGGATCCTACGGTCTTGGCGTGCATCCGTGCGTCGCTGCGGTCCGGTCCCAGGTCGACGGGCACGTGCACCTTCCGCCGACCACTGGCGACAACATCGATGTACTGTGGAGACCTCACGCCCCACGTGTTGAGCAATTCGGCGGTACGTCCACCCGGCCTCCCGCATGCCCACTATACGCCCTCGCTCAAAGTCCGTCAACTGCACATACGGTTCACGTCCACGCTGTCGCGGCATGCTACCAGTGTTAAAGACTGCGATGGAGCTCCGTATGCCACGGCAAACTGGCTGACACTGACGGCGGCGGTGCACAAATGCTGCGCAGCTAGCGCCATTCGACGGCCAACACCGCGGTTCCTGGTGTGTCCGCTGTGCCGTGCGTGTGATCATTGCTTGTACAGCCCTCTCGCAGTGTCCGGAGCAAGTATGGTGGGTCTGACACACCGGTGTCAATGTGTTCTTTTTTCCATTTCCAGGAGTGTAGAATGTACAGTCCGCCCCGATAGCTGAGTGGTCAGCGTGACGGATTGCCGTCCTACGGGCCCGGGTTCGATTCCCGGATGGGTCGGGGATTTTCTTCGCTCAGGGGCTGGGTGTTGTGTTGTCTTCACCATCATTTCATCCCCATCCGGAGCGCAGGTCGCCCAATGTCGCGTCGAATGTAATAAGACCTGCACCAAGGCTGCTCCGGAAGGGGCCTCCCGGCCAATGACGGCAAACGCTCGTCTGCCTCGTGATGACTTGGTGTTGTGTGTTCTTCATCATCATTTCATCATCATTGACGCACGAAAGTCGCCGAAGTGGCGTCAACTAAAAAAAGAACTTGCAATACGGCGGCCGAACTCCCCCGCATGGGGTCTCCCGGCCAACAATGCCATACGATCATTTTCATTACAAGCAAAGTAGCTAGTGTGACGCTAGTTTACAACTGCCTAGTCTTGCAGCTACTACTGGACGTCGCCAGTCGATCGCGGCGCTTATGTCCTCCTCACACAGGGGCCGCTGTTGTCGCGTCGTCCTGGAGAGGCGTCGATCAACGTGCGACTGGCTGACGTCTTCTCACAGCCATCTCTCCTCTACCATTCCCGACTGGCGTGCCGGCGCTCGATTTTACGCCGTAACAGAAGCAATGTTTGTCAAATTTAGATTTTAAAGGATATATAAAAAGAGAAGTACGTCTTAGTGATCACCAGGGACGATAATGTATGCTCTGCAACGTGCTTCCGTGCTCACCACGTGGTTGGTAAGGAGTTCTGTGGTGAAGCATTCCATGCATGCACTAGCACGGTCGACAACTTCTGCACAGTCAGTGGTGGATATGGATGTGCTGCAGTATGCTTTACACACACACCACTCGTGCTCGACGAGATTTGACTCCGGGGGAACAGGTAGGCCTGTTCATGCACCGAACATCCTCTGTTTCCAAGAGCTGCTCCATCTGCGCTTTTGCGCACGGTCGGTCATTGTCGTCCATAAAAATGAAGTCAAGGCAAATTTCCCCCTGGAGAAAAGCAAATGGGGAAGGAGTATAGTGTCACAATACTGTTGACCTTTGAGTGTACCGTGTTCAGAGATCTGGAGGTCAACATGACCACGAAACATTATGCCTCTCCACTTAATAACAACTGGACCATCAAGACGATCACGTTCGTCAATATTCCTGGGTGCATTACGTGTTCCCACCTCATGCCATATGAGGGCACGTCCAGATTCTTCTCTCATCTGAGAACAGCACTCGATCCTTCTCCTCGTTGGTCCGGTCCCTACGCTCTTCGCGACCAGCGCAAACCGTGTCGCATGTAGCTGTAGCTGCCAACGGAGTACGACGAACTGGCCGTCGGGCAAAGAGATCACGCCATGTAGTCGCCGAGCCACTGTAAAGAGTGAGGTTCCGTATCTTGCAGTCCTGCTAAAAATGGATGTAATTGCACGCGCTGTTAGACGTGGCCACATTCTTGCCTGTTGCACAATGCAACGGTCATTTGCTGTTGTATGTGACCATTGTCAACCGTCGACGTTCGGGCAGCAGTGCCTGTGATTGGGAATGGCACCCATGCACGTGAAACAAAAGCTGTGAGAAATACCAAATTCCTGGACTACACTCTTCACACTTTCTCCTTTTTTCCCGATGATTCTTTCCCCGTGTGAGCCGGCTGGTGTGGCCGTGCGGTTCTAGGAGCTTCAGTCTGGAACCGCGTGACCTCTACGGTCGCAGGTTCGAATCCTGCCTGGGGCATGGATGTGTGTGATGTCCTTAGGCTAGTTAGGTTTATGTAGTTCTAAGTTCTAGGGCACTGATGACCACAGATGTTAAGTCCTATTGTGCTCAGAGCCATTTGAACCATTTTCCCCATGTGAAGCCACCCAAACGTTGTCTCCAGGCCTTGTTGTAATGAAGATCATCACTACAGTACAACGTACCTCTTCGCTGATTGAGTCATACTGAGTTGCGTGGCCAGCCCCAGCTGGCGTTATAGTGATCCTGATCTCAGGCCTTGGGTCGTCTAGAATTAAGTGTGCGAGTGGGAGACCTCTGGCAAAACTCATTTGCACCGAGTAGCTAGTATGTTGTGTTACTTTATCTATCTTATCCTTATGTTTTGCAGAGCAGTGAGCGGATATATGTTTTCAGAATCAAATTTGTTGTTGTTTTAAAGCTCTGAACTTGACGAACTTCGTTCCCGCAGCAGTTGTACTTGTGCTGAAACTTGAGAAACTCCACCAAATTTTGAGTTTCTGCAAATCAGAATAAATTACTTCTTCATATACTAGCTTTGTACATTTTATTCAAATATTACATCGTTTCGTAACAATGCTCGTATCAACATCTTGACATCTGGCATTTGAATCAGACATTAGACGAATGTTTATCTATACATTCTGTTCTGCCTTGACACCACTCCGCAATGTGACGGCGCGTTCTTTTACTTGGTTGTGCAACGCGGCACATCAAACCACGACGTCGACTCACGGATGGTATACGAAGCTCAAGCGGTACCCCAATTCGTGGTAATACAGCGTCTATCCGTTAAGTCATCACAAGAAAAACAGACAAAACCTCCAAACAGCGGCCTGCTCTTAATCATTGAAATATTAATACAGTTTAATGATCGCGGCCGGCATTGGTCTGGTAGTTGAACGTTACACATCACACTGCCGGAGTGACATGTTATACCATATCTTATGTTTGCAGCAATTTTCTTGTTTGGTGAGCTCAAAAATTTCTCAGACGTGCTGATAACGGGCTTGATTCCCTCTTCTTCTGTGGTCGAAGGGCTCGTACGGGGTGCACTTGGAGTCTACAATTGTTAGTCTGCTTGAATGAATAACTAGCAAAATCAAAGTGAAGCAGCAGAAGCTAGAAATCTAAAATCTTCCATAATGCTGGGAGGCATATGGCATGTATTTAGCTAACTGACAACAACTGTTAAGGAGAAGCCAGTGTAAATTAAAACCCGACGAGAACCAGTCTACTTCACGTCAATTTCATAACGTAAAGGATACCTCCTTATGTACTGCTGTGTTCAGGTGTTCAGTGGCCTAGTGCAACAGACGAAATACCCATTTCAGTGTGATGTTAAGACACAAATTCTAAATCTACAAATATATCTGGAAGTGACTGTACAATATTTGGTGGAGGGTACTTCGTACCAGTATTAGTTGTTATTTCTTTTGCGTCTTGAGCGAAGGGGAAATTATGCTTCTCCATACGCACTACTCTTCCTCGTCGTATTCCCATGATCACTTCAAGAGGTGAAAGACGGCGTCAGAATGGACACCAAGTGTTCATACATGTGTATGGAACAGGGTTTTGAGGCAACATCACCTGTCTTGCAGCGATTCCCACTGAAGTTCGCCAAGCATCTGTACTGCACTTTCAGACGCTCTATAATTATCAGTTATGGTTCTGGCGGCACGTTTCTGCATTCGGTAGACTTACGCTAGAACAGTTCTCAAGAAATCGACCGGTATGTGACTTCCGATACAGTTGCACTATATTTTCCCAACACCTTTTCAGACTAACCCATTTCTTCAGTTTTTTCCCCTATCATTGATTTTACATGTTCATCTAATTTCTTATAGCTTCTTAGTATCGCTTCTAAACATTTAAACGAATCGACGTGGTCTGAATTATTACCATTAATCTTCTAATCCAATAATTTAGGTTTTTGTCTCCGTTATAGGTATTTTATTGTATGTACATAATTTATAGTGGGCTGACATTCATTACACCAACTATAAATCCTGTCCAAATATTTCACCATCTGCGTAAGATCGTCAAATGACGATAATCTCCTCTAAGCTACAGCATATGTGATAGAGCTGGAGGAAGAATTGACCGCCATTCCTCCACAGACCTTCTGATACCTCATTGAATGTGTCCCCAGTAGAGTTCAAGCCGTCATAAAGGCGACATATTAATGTCCATTTGTAGGTGTCCTGGTACTTTTGAACACATAGTGTAATTTAAATATAATGAGCTCCTATTACGATTGCTCCAGTCAGAGCCGAAGTTAAAATAGTTGCTGCTGAACATTCGCTGTCCAGTACAACGTTCTGAGTTATCTTATTCAAATATTCATCGTGTATACCGCATATATGTGAAGGTACTCCATACGATCATATCTTGGCTGTTTGTCGAACAACTTTCGGAACTCTAGGAAGACAGAATCTACTTGTTCACTTGCATCCGGGATTTGCAAGATGACGTGTATAAATAAATCATGCTTTTTCCCTGTAGACGTATTGGATCTTTGAAATTTCTTTCTTCTAGAAGTCACGCTGTACAGTTTTTCTAAAAGATATTCTGGGGTAAAATCACGACAACCTGCTAAATTTTATAATTACTGTGCAACTGGTCTTGAGATTAAAGTCACGGTCTAGTAGACTTTAAATTTTTTTATCATGTATAGCACATGTCTGAAAATTTAACATATGTTTAATACGTCCAGCAACGTAATAGTGCATGAGCTTAGAATATGCTCAAGGGTCCTGCAACAGAGAGATTTCAGGTATATTGGTCTACAATCATGTGCTTGCGTTCTTTTACCATTTTCGTAAACAGAAGTGAGCTGTCCTCTTTCCCAGTCATGCAGGACTATTTGATACGTAGAACAGTCTCAATCAGTGTGAGACAGGAAAGGAACCATAAAGAACCAATTCCGCAACGTACTCAATAAAAAATTAATTCTATAAGGGCCTGGTGGATTGTTCGCTTTGAGTAAATAGTCTACAATATTGGGTGTCGTTACATTAATGTTTTTCCTTATGGTTCTGTGGGGCGGCCACACACTGGCAAGGTAGTATACACAAGCGTAAATAGATTTTTGATTACGGAATTTAACATTTCTTCTTTCTGTCTGTCATCAGTTTCAATACCAAACTGATTCACTAAAGATGCAACGTAATTCCCAAGATTTGTGGAACTTTAAACAATAATTTGGAGTGTGTTGTTGTTGTGGTCTTCAGTCCTGAGACTGGTTTGATGCAGCTCTCCATGCTACTCTATCCTGTGCAAGCTTCTTCATCTCCCAGTACCTACTGCAACCTACATCCTTCTGAATCTGCTTAGTGTATTCATCTCTTGGTCTCCCCCTACGATTTTTACCCTCCACGCTGCCCTCCAATACTAAATTGGTGATCCCTTGATGCCTCAGAACATGCCCTACCAACCGATCCCTTCTTCTGGTCAAGTTGTGCCACAAACTTCTCTTCTCCCCAACCCTATTCAATACTTCCTCATTAGTTATGTGATCTACCCATCTAATCTTCAGCATTCTTCTGTAGCACCATATTTCGAAAGCTTCTATTCTCTTCTTGTCCAAACTATTTACCGTCCATGTTTCACTTCCATACATGACTACACTCCATACAAATACTTTCAGAAATGACTTCCTGACACTTAAATCTATACTCGATGTTAACAAATTTCTCTTCTTCAGAAACGCTTTCCTTGCCATTGCCAGTCTACATTTTATATCCTCTCTACTTCGACCATCATCAGTTATTTTGCTCCCCAAATAGCAAAACTCCTTTACTACTTTAAGTGTCTCATTTCCTAATCTAATTCCCTCAGCATCACCCGACTTAATTCGACTACATTCCATTATCCTCGTTTTGCTTTTGTTGATGTTCATCTTATATCCTCCTTTCAAGACACTGTCCATTCCGTTCAACTGCTCTTCCAGGTCCTTTGCTGTCTCTGACAGAATTACAATGTCATCGGCAAACCTCAAGGTTTTTATTTCTTCTCCATGGATTTTAATACCTACTCCGAATTTTTCTTTTGTTTAATTTACTGCTTGCTCAATATACAGATTGAATAACATCGGGGAGAGGCTACAATCCTGTCTTACTCCCTTCCCAACCACTGCTTCCCTTTAATGTCCCTCGACTCTTATAACTGCCATCTGGTTTCTGTACAAATTGTAAATAGCCTTTCGCTCCCTGTATTTTACCCCTGCAACCTTTAGAATTTGAAAGAGAGTATTCCAGTCAACATTGTCAAAAGCTTTCTCTAAGTCTACAAATGCTAGAAATGTAGGTTTGCCTTTCCTTAATCTTTCTTCTAAGATAAGTCGTAAGGTCAGTATTGCCTCACGTGTTCCAGTATTTCAACGGAATCCAAACTGATCTTCCCCGAGGTCGGCTTCTACTAGTTTTTCCATTCGTCTGTAAAGAATTCGTGTTAGTATTTTGCAGCTGTGGAGTAATATTCTCATTTCGTATGTAAATACTCACAGGAGGTTAGCGGTTGCACTGCCAAACGAAATTATTGGCCTGGCTTTGTCGGCGAGCTCTTCAGGACTGGTCACAATCGTTACTGTAGTAGTGTCGTGGTCTGTAATTTCCGTTACTTAGATGACGTTCTCGAAAAGGCTGCAGCCGTTTATCACCAGGACGTCTAATTTCTCTCCAGAGGCGGTTGCCTCAGTTGCACGTGACGTTTGATAATGCGATCAATATTATATCGCAAGCCCTTCGTTACCAACTTTAACTTACGTTAACTTTTTTCCCGACCAGTGCTAGTGAACTTGTGACTCATTTCTACTAATGTATAGCCATAACATTCTCATTCTATCGAAATCAGGTTGACTTTGAATCTGGCGCCAGTTAAAAGCGTACACAGCAATCGGATTCCTTTTGGGCCTTACTATATTCAATATTTCTGCTTCCTGCCGTAAGCACTCCACTTCCGGAGGAGCCTAGTATATCTTCCTTATCTATGTTGCATTCCTTGTCGTTAATTTCCCTACTTTATATTTTAGTTTTCGCCTAACTTTCAGTTTTTAGCGTTAGCTGAGGGCTACTGCTTACTTGGACAGATGTACGCTATTTGTTGTATTAATATTTATAGAAGAAAATGAAAATTGATGTTCCGGTACCAAGAACTATTAATTTCGTTAGCCAAAGTCCAGTGTGTTTCAAAGGCATGTCATTTCAATTACTGCATGTGGCAGTACTCTTAGATGAACGAAAAGGAAGGAAGGAAAATTAGCAATTGCTTCATCGACGTCTGAGTCTTTTGCATTTAGCTTCATTGGAAAAGTTTAAAGGAAGTTGAGAGCCTGTTTAAAGGGACACGCAGACTTTCTCTGTAAGGATTTTAAAAAATCCTAAGCAGGATGGTAGAACGAGGAATTTAAGCCCGCTCCTGTCGAATGTCAATCCCGAAGGAAGATAACAAGGAGGTAACATTAGATGACAAACGTGAAGATTATATAAATGGGAAAAGAAACGGCGTCTGAAAATTTTAATACAAGTCAAGCGTGCACGGAAAGAAACTACAAAAAGAAGAAGTGCCGCATCGTTTATCAGTTCTCCAGTAGAACGGCTTTGGTGCCCACATGAATTTGACTACGAGAGAAAGCGCGGAGCGTCACGCAAACTACGGTTACTGCTCTACAAATTCCATTCGACATATTCGCAGCTGTAGCACGAAGCAACTTAAGTCTCAGCAGACTTGTTTAACTTAAGCTAGGCTTCCGTGACCGGACAAGCTTTCTCATTACGTTCACTCACGAGAGTGAAAAGCTGAGAATATGACGCCAGCAGTCCTGAGAGAAACAAGAATGAAGTCACACTGCAGGTTCGCGAGTGAGAGTGACGATTTTCCTCAACTCCCACAAACTGCTCTGGTAGTGTTCTAATTACCGGGTGTGGCACCGCATAGTTTCCACATTCGTTACTTCCACTGCTACTTACAGAATCCATTTACGGATTTAATATTATCCATCAAGTTCCTGTTCATCTCCTGTCAGAAAAGCATATGATGTTATTACAAACCTCGTGTCTTCCATTAAAAGTTCATATAAACTGCTATTCTCATTTATGCTGACGCTGTCTTTCTTCACCTCCGTTATATCCACACACGATCTCAAACTAAAGCCAGTCGAAGCAGATGGTATCAGTAGTAGACGAAAAGGTCCATGGTTTTGTTTTAATATTTTATCTCTGCATGAAAGACGACAATAGCAACAAAAATCTAAAGACAACGTCCATTTGTGTCTTAAAAATGCATACAGCTGTAAAGTGCTTACACCAATTGATTCTAGCCTAACGAAAGAATGGAGGTAGCCACCCCTCTCTCTTTTCTTTTCGTTTGTTTTATCCCGTAGAGTTCATTATGTATTGGGTATCCATATGGGCTCAGCAGTTGCTTAATTCATTTTGGGGAAGAATGTTCCTTTTCACGTAGCTGAATCACTTTCATTGTTGTTATATTCATGCATAATCGATTTCAAAACGAAACAGTCTCATTATCAGATACCAAAATGTGACTCAAAAATCGAGTCTCATGTCAAGACCGTTCGACCAGAACAAGAGAAGCCCACAACGAAATTCATCCAAACTGCAGAATTCAGGTTCAACAACAGCTGCCTACAGCAGTAAGTACTGAAGAAAGAAATGCTAAATGTCTCGTGATATTTAAGTGGGGGAAATTAGTTTCAATCAGATCTCTACAGCCGGCCGGAGTGACCGAGCGTTGCTAGGCGCTTCAGTCTGGAACCGCGCGACCACTACGGTCGCAGGCTCGAATCCTGCCTTGGGCATGGATGTGTGTGATGTCCTTAGGTTAGTTAGGTTTAATTAGTTCTAAGTTCTAGGGGACTGATGACCTCAGATGTTAAGTCCCATAGTGCTCAGAGCCATTTTTGAGATCTTTACAGATTTCCACCTAGTGGCTTGGAGCAGCGAATAAGACACTATGTGATCTGTGTACAGACCACTGTCCACCTGTGGAATATCTATTTAAAAATCACCGGAATTTCACTGTGACTGGTTTAAGATAACTGTGGAAAACCTGAGTCCGGATAACTATTTCTCTAAATCATTTATCCCGACCTCGTAATGCATTCTCTCTGTAAAATATTCGATGCCAATTAATCGCAAACCTCAAAGAGTACTGTGACAGACCAATTTTACGTCTACCAGAAATGAAATGGGCTTAGTTGTAATAGAAATTATTTGCAGAAGTAGTTCCACTTGAAATGTTACATTTGTCCGGTGTCACAGAGCGATTCATTATCAACATATTTCAAAGATTACCAACTAATTTTATGTGACAGCACAGTAGCTAACTGAATGAGAACAAAATGTATACAAGATACCATGTCTCTCTGCGGTGAGTATTTGTTGTTCGTCAATATGGTATAACTGGGACCTCAGAACAGAACATCCCTTTACGGAATCCATCAGCAATTGAGTAATTAAAATGACGGGGAAGGGAGGCACAGGTGCAGGCAGATTGAACAACATAATTGTCTCCAGTCTGCTGCACTGTAAGAATGAGCGTTAACTTACAATGCTATCGATTTCTGTGTATTATAACTTCATCCTTAGAGGCCATCTGATGTCAAGTGCACGTCTGCACCGATATAAAAGCAGTTCTATCCTTAAGTCAAACACAAGCTCCGCTTACATAGTGAAACAGAAGTTGAAGGGTTCACAACACCGTGTAGTCCAAAAAACGTAACAGTGTTTTTTATAGAGCACCCAGTAGAACGTACTTGCTATATTTTTAGTAAGTCATCATTGTTACGTTTAAATGTAGTATTCATATAATTTACTACTGCTATTTTAACTTTTTAGGCATTTTCAAGCTGAACAGAGAACGTTTCTAAATCTACAATATTACACTGAAAGTCCCGCAAGTGTCTGACAGATGCTGCACATAACACCTTTTCATATTGTTTCTCAGACATTCATATCTAGAATAGCACGTCAGAAAAGTGAATATCTAAATCTTTCTACGTGAGCTCTGATTTTCTTTATTTTTTTTACGACTGTCACTCCTCTTTATTTAGATGAGACTTAGCAACATATTCTGGCATTTGGAGAACATTGGTGACTGAAATAATGTACAAAGATCTCGACGTAACGGAAAGCGCTTCTGATGATCGCCTTCCCTGCTAGCTTGTCATATTCGCGACATTCTCTCCATGTTCTGTGAGAGGACAACTTGAGCTGTCTTTGATCTTTTCCAGTGTCATTCGGCAACCCTATCAGTTAAGGACGCCATAACGCGCGGCAGTACTCCGGAAGAAGACGGACAAGCACAGTGTAGTCAGTTCTTGAGAACATTTGTTCCATCTCCTCAGTTTTCCCCAGTAATAGCCAGTCTTTGGTTTGCCTTCCCCACAATATTTTCTAATCTTTGTAAATATTTTCATTTTATTTCAGTTGATCGTACAACCATTTTAACAGTCGGAAAAGGACATCGTCCTCTGCAAACGATCAAAGAGCGCTGATTAGATTTTCTCCTAGATCACTTACAGGGTAACAAATTATTGAACTACACTCCTGGAAATGGAAAAAAGAACACATTGACACCGGTGTGTCAGACCCACCATACTTACTCCGGACACTGCGAGAGGGCTGTACAAGCAATGATCACACGCACGGCACAGCGGACACACCAGGAACCGCGGTGTTGGCCGTCGAATGGCGCTAGCTGCGCAGCATTTGTGCACCGCCGCCGTCAGTGTCAGCCAGTTTGCCGTGGCATACGGAGCTCCATCGCAGTCTTTAACACTGGTAGCATGCCGCGACAGCGTGGACGTGAACCGTATGTGCAGTTGACGGACTTTGAGCGAGGGCGTATAGTGGGCATGCGGGAGGCCGGGTAGACGTACCGCCGAATTGTTCAACACGTGGGGCGTGAGGTCTCCACAGTACATCGATGTTGTCGCCAGTGGTCGGCGGAAGGTGCACGTGCCCGTCGACCTGGGACCGGACCGCAGCGACGCACGGATGCACGCCAAGACCGTAGGATCCTACGCAGTGCCGTAGGGGACCGCACCGCCACTTCCCAGCAAATTAGGGACACTGTTGCTCCTGGGGTATCGGCGAGGACCATTCGCAACCGTCTCCATGAAGCTGGGCTACGGTCCCGCACACCGTTAGGCCGTCTTCCGCTCACGCCCCAACATCGTGCAGCCCGCCTCCAGTGGTGTCGCGACAGGCGTGAATGGAGGGACGAATGGAGACGTGTCGTCTTCAGCGATGAGAGTCGCTTCTGCCTTGGTGCCAATGATGGTCGTATGCGTGTTTGGCGCCGTGCAGGTGAGCGCCACAATCAGGACTGCATACGACCGAGGCACACAGGGCCAACACCCGGCATCATGGTGTGGGGAGCGATCTCCTACACTGGCCGTACACCACTGGTGATCGTCGAGGGGACACTGAATAGTGCACGGTACATCCAAACCGTCATCGAACCCATCGTTCTACCATTCCTAGACCGGCAAGGGAACTTGCTGTTCCAACGGGACAATGCACGTCCGCATGTATCTCGTGCCACCCAACGTGCTCTAGAAGGTGTAAGTCAACTACCCTGGCCATCAAGATCTCCGGATCTGTCCCCCATTGAGCATGTTTGGGACTGGATGAAGCGTCGTCTCACGCGGTCTGCACGTCCAGCACGAACGCTGGTCCAACTGAGGCGCCAGGTGGAAATGGCATGGCAAGCCGTTCCACAGGACTACATCCAGCATCTCTACGATCGTCTCCATGGGAGAATAGCAGCCTGCATTGCTGCGAAAGGTGGATATACACTGTACTAGTGCCGACATTGTGCATGCTCTGTTGCCTGTGTCTATGTGCCTGTGGTTCTGTCAGTGTGATCATGTGATGTATCTGACCCCAGGAATGTGTCAATAAAGTTTCCCCTTCCTGGGACAATGAATTCACGGTGTTCTTATTTCAATTTCCAGGAGTGTATATGAAGAAAACGTAAATTAGTTACAAACTACGATGTGCACACATTTTATTCAACATATAAACGTCGCTACAAATATTCGAATTTAGGTTATGACGTGTACGATATGCCTGCCATCATTGGCGCAGACGAATAGCAAAATTCTGCATGACCCGCTGACGTGTCAGAGTATCGATGTCCTCATTGACCTCCTGAATGACTGTTTTGAACTCAGAAATGGTTTTGAAGTTATTGCTGTGCACCTTGTCTTTAATATAGTCCACATGTGTTCAGATCCGGAGAACATGGCGGCCAATCGAGGCCCTTGCCAGTGGCCTCTGAGTACCCCAGAGCCAGAATGCTGTCGCCAAAGTGCTCCTTCAGGACATCAAATACTCTCCTGCTTCGATGGGGTCGAGCTCTGTCTTGTATGAACCACATCCTGTCGAAATCAGGGTCGCATTGGATAATGAGAATGAAATCAGCTTCTAACCCTTCACATACCGTTCGACAGTCACTGTGCCATCAAGGAATATCGCACTGATTATTTCGTGACTGTACATTGCACACAACACAGTCACCCGTTGAGTGTGAAGAGACTTCTCGATCGCGAAATGCGGATTCTCAGTCCCCCAAATGCGCCATTTTTTCTTATTGACGAACCCATCAAAATGAAAGTGGGCCTCGTCGCTAAACCAAACTATGCGTACGCATAGTAATTCCCATCATGCCCCGCGGCCAATCACGCAGTTTTAACGTCCTAACGCAAACCGTTCAGAAATTATGACAATTTTATTTCATATAGTTCAGTAACTCTGTACATAGATTAAGAACAGCAGAGGGCCTGTAACGCTTCCTTGTGGAAGTCCAGGTAGATAACTTCAGACCATTTACTACAAACTGTGACCTTTTCGTCAGGAACTGACGTATCGTACATCTGAGACGATATTTCACAAAAAAAAAAAAAAAAAAAAAAAAAAAAAAAAAAAAAAAAACGGCTCGAGCACTATGGGACTTAACATCTGTGGTCATCAGTCCCCTAGAACTTAGAGCTACTTAACCCTAACTAACCTAAGGACATCACACACATTCATGCCCGAGGCAGGATTCGAACCTGCGACCGTAGCGGTCAAGCGGTTCCAGTCTGAAGCGCCTAGAACCGCACGGCCACACCGGCCGGCCGATATTTCACAGGCTAGCCGCTTGTGAGGGACGGGTTTTGGAAATCTAGAAATACGGAATAAACTTGCGATCCCATGACAGCTCGCACTCACTATATTTTCTGAATCCGTGCTGTTTATGTGTCAATAAAGCGTTTTCTTACAGGTATTGAGTAATGTTAGAACGCAGAATATATGTACCAAGATCTAACTACTGATCGATGTCACTGATAGGTCTATAATTCTGCGAATTGCCTCTAATTCTTTTCTTACGTATTGGTATGGCCAGCGCAACTTTCTAATCTTTCATCGATTGAGCACTTGTCCAGTATGGGCAAAACAAAACTGTCCCAGAAACTATTTCATGCTCCTTGAGATAGGCTATCCAACTTACATCATCTGCCCCAGGAACAGGCCATGTAAGTTGGACTGCCTTCCAGACGAATCATGTTGACAGCTGTTTGCGATAAGACTTCTTGTATATTTATTGCGTCTTCTTTGGTGACAAGATTTCGGAAAACAGTGTTCAGTAATTCTGCTTTTGTGGCACCATTACCATTGCTATTGCGGGGTTATTGATTATGTCTTGCTGCTGGTTACCACTTCCGCTACTTGAGCCAATGTAAACGGAAAACTATTTACGGTATGGGTACACAGCTTTTAGAAATGGTATAGAGGCTGTGCGCTGCAGTATTTGCGTTCTTAGTAGCTTTAGTGCCATGACTTGCCGTTAGGTGCCGGTACTGATAACGGTGACAGAGTTGAAACACAAGCATCAGCGCGCGTTATAGTTGTAGGTAGTCAACATCGGTCTGAAAAGCTGAGCAGGGCTTTACTCTTGAAGCTGCTATACCAAAACAACAGCAACAGTGCTGCTGCTATTAGCGAGTATCGACGCA
Source organism: Schistocerca cancellata (assembly GCF_023864275.1). Classification (NCBI taxonomy): domain Eukaryota; kingdom Metazoa; phylum Arthropoda; class Insecta; order Orthoptera; family Acrididae; genus Schistocerca; species Schistocerca cancellata. Next base: position 334,178,464 of record NC_064634.1, read on the forward strand.
GTAAAGCAATGCAGAGACGTCCTATTTCTGCACCAGAGTTGACGAACATGGTAAGTAAGTTAAAATTAACTGGCCATTTGCGAAGTGCTCCTGCGAGACGCCGATGGTCAACTGCGTCGTATATTGTTGAAGAACTTATTGTTACGATGCCTCAGCATGCTGTACACAATCTGCCATCTTCGAACAGTGCACGATTTCACGACAGCAGAAGATTCATGGTCCGCAGTTCGAAAAGGGGACGATTGTGATATTGTATCTCGAGCGCGGTTTCTGGCTGTCGTAGATGCGTATGGTCGCCACACTAAGCAACGTTTGTAACCTGGAACGTGAACACTGTACGCAGTTAACAAATTCATGAAGAAATTAGAAGAATTTTTTTCAATGGTTTATTTGTTAGTCTTCCGCATCTCCTTAGAAATGTTTCCACAAGGTTTCATTAGCCTACGGCCACTCGTTTTACATGGGGGCCTTCTCAAGTATCGCAAGTTGAGTTCTAACCACCTTGTAGTTTACATAAGACCAAAACCTCTCTGGGTTTAATGCCAGCTCTCGAGGCCGGAGTTTCGTTGTGCAACCAATTAAAAGCATTCTGCTCTGAAGTCTACACTCAACTTCGACTGTCTGTAAAAGCGTCACCAGTCCTGGATATTAAATGTGGCATACTTTTATCGTTGTTTCTGCAACGGTGTGCACCATAGGGGATCTGTTCCATCTCTTATTAATTTGCTTTAATGAATTTCATATTAACGTGAATCCCAGCCCCCGATTTTGATGGTATCTGAATAAATACGGTCTATTCAAATTCATAAAATAACAACTTAGTTACCATTTTTGGAAGATGACTATTAACAGCCGTCAAGCAATGTATAAAATGCATGTTTGACTATCAGCTGCTTTGTTATTTAAAAACCCAAATATCGACTGATTTCATTCACAGATAATCTTCACAGATGAGGGCTAAAATACACACATCAAAAAAAGTCTTCCTCACCCCAGTTCCCAAAACTCCTTAAGATACACTTTGACTGGATATTTTATCACAGGCACAGTCCCTTTGACTGTTCAGAGATGTGACTAAACTCCTCCCAAAGTTGTAAAAAAACCATGCATGAACAGCGCCTATTGGACGGAGGGAATCCGACAGCCGATCAGTTCCAGTCATTCTACCAGGAAGGGGGTACACGGCTCGTGCTGTCTGTCGTTCAACAATGACTAGACGCTCAGTACCGTGGTCCGATCCCGTTAGCATTGTTACTTTGTGCCAGGAAGAGCTCTCAACAAGGGAAGTGTCCAGGCGTCTCGGAGTAATCCAAAGCGATGTTGTTCGGACTTGGAGGAAATACAGAAAGACAGAAATTGTCTATGACATGCCTCGCTCAGGCCGCTGAAGGGCTACTACTGCAGTAGATAACCACTACCTACGAATTATGTCTCGGAGGAACCCCGGCAGCAATGCCACCATGTTGAATAATGCTTTTCGTGTAGCCACAGGACGTCGTGTTACGACTCAAACTGTGGGAAATTGGCTGCATGATGCGCAACTTCACTCCCGAAGGCCAAGGCGAGGTCCATCTTTGCAAACACGACATCATGCAGCGCGCTACAGATGGGCCCAAAACATTCCGAATGAACTGCTTAGGATTGGCATCATATTCTCTTCACCGATGAATGTCGCATATTCCTTCAGCCAGACACTCTGCCTAGCGAGTGCAGCAACGTGGAGGTTCCCTGATGTTTTGGAGTGGCATTATGTGGGGCCGACATACGCCGCTGGTGGTCATGGAAGACGCCGTAACGGCTGTACGATACGTGAATGCCGTCCTCCGACCGATAGTGCAACCATATCGGCAGCATATTGGGGAGGCATTCGTCTTCATTGACGACAATTCGCTCCCCCATCGTGCACATCTTATGAATGAGCTCTTTCAGGATAACGACATCACTCGACTACAGTAGCCAGCATTTTCTCCAGACATGATCCCTATCGAACATGTCTGGGATGGATTGAAAAGGGCTGTTTATGGACGGCGTAACCCACCAACCACTCTGAGGGATCTACGCCGAATCGCCATTGAGAAGTCGGACAATCTGGACCAACAGTGCCTTGATGAACTTGTGGATGGTATGTCACGAAGAATATAGGCATGCATCAATGCAAGAGGTTCAAATGGCTCTGAGCACTATGGGACTTCCTAGAACTTAGAACTACTTAAAAATAACTAACCTAAGGACATCACACACATCCATGCCCGAGACAGGATTCGAACCTGCGACCATAGCGGTCGCGCGGTTCCAGACTGAAGCGCCTAGAACCGCACGGCCACACCGGCCGGCTCAATGCAAGAGGACTTGCTACTGTGTGTTAAGGTACCGGTGTGTACAGCAATCTGGACCAACACCTCTGAACGTCTCGCTGTATGATGGTACAACATGCAATATGTAGTTTTCATGAGCAATAAAAAGGGTGGAAATGATGTTTATGTTGATCTCTATTCGAAACTCTCGGAACCGAGGAGATGCCAAACATTTTTTAATGTTTGTAGTTTATGCCACAACGTCACATCTGTCATTATTTAAATTGTGGCCACGTCTCATGTGTAGAGCATGTCTTGAATTCCAGTACACGACAAATGACTTTTAAAAGCAACCACACAAATCTCTGGGTTTTTAAATGAAGAAGGAGCTCATGGTCAAATATCCGTTTTATACAACAATTTAGTAGCCTTGCAGCCAATCATCTGATGATGCTTTGTTTCCATAGTTCCTTCTGGGTGCTGACTTGCGCCGCTCTGTGTGATCCGCAGATGAACTGCAACTGCCCCGTGTCGCAGCCGCCGGGCCCCACGCTGGCGTCCACGTGCGGCGGCTCCAGCTTCATGCTCTTCATGGGGCTGCTCGAGGTCTTCATCCGTTCGCAGTGCGACCTCGAGGACCCCTGCGGCCGACCTACCAGTCGGCGGCGACCGGACGTCGAGTACGATTTCGTGGTACGTTCGTGCATCAATAGTAAGTGTCTATCCATATGTGTAGGTATTCGTAACAATACCCTCAGCAAGAAGACAGGCCTTCGAAACTAAGATTACATCTATTTCCTCTAGTCCCTACCGTATACTACTTACACATCGGATCGGACACGATTTTCATTCATAATGTTTTGTAAGAGCGTGCAAAAATTTAACGGAGGATGCTCTAGTGAACGAATTGAGGCAGATAACCTGGGGTTGGAGAAGCCAGCTTAAGGAGATTATAGGAATGAAATCACAATAACGTGTAGCGCTTTTTTTATTTATACACTACCGGCCATTAAAATTGCTACACCAAGAAGAAATGCAGGTGATAAACGGGTATTCATTGGACAAATATATTATACTAGAAATGACATGTGATTACATTTTCACGCAATTTGGGTCCATAGATCCTGAGAAATCAGTACCCAGAACAACCACCTCTGACCGTAATAACGGCTTTGATACACCTGGACATTGAGTCAAACAGAGCTTGGATGGCGTGTACAGGTACAATTGCCCATGAAGCTTCAACACGATACCACAGTTCATCAAGAGTAGTGACTGGCGTATTGTGACGAGCCGGTTGCTCGGCCACCATTGACCGGGCGTTTTCAATTGGTGAGTGATCTGGAGAATGTGCTGGCCAGGGCAGCAGTCGAACATTTTCTGTATCCACAAAGGCCTGTACAGGACCTGCAACATGCGCTCGGGCATTATCCTGCTGAAATGAATGGTTTCGCAGCAATCGAATGAAGGGTAGAGCCACGGGTCGTAACACATCTGAAATGTAACGTCCACTGTTCAAAGTGCCGTCAATGTGAACAAGAGGTGACCGAGACGTGTAACCAATGGCACCCCATACCATCACGCCGGGTGATACGCCATTATGGCGATGACGAGTACACGCTTCCAATGTGCGTGCACCGCGATGTCTCCAAACACGGATGCGACCATCATGATGCTGTAAACAGAACCTGGATTCATCCGAAAATATGACTTTTTGCCATTCGTGCAACCAGTTTCGTCGTTGAATACACCATCGCAGGCGCTCCTGTCTGTGATGCAGCGTCAAAGGTAATCGCAGCCATGGTCTCCGAACTGATAGCCCATGCTGCTGCAAACGTCGTCGAACTTTTCGTGCAAATAGTTGTTGTCCTGCAAACGTCCCCATGTGCTGACCCAGGGATCGAGACGTGGCTGCACGATCCGTTACAGCCATGCTGATAAGATGCCTGTCGACTGCTAGTGATACGAGGCCGTTGGGATCCAGCACTGCGTTCCGTATTACCCTCCTGAACCCACCGACTCTATATTCTGCTAACAGTCATTGGATTTCGAGCTACGCGAGCAGCAATGTTGCGATACGATAAGCAGGAATCGCGATATGCTACAATCCGACCTTTATCAAAATCGGAAACGTGATGGTACGCATTTCTCCCCCTTACAGGAGGCATCACAACAACGTTTCACCAGGCAACGCCGGTCAACTGCTGTTTGTGTATGAGAAATCGGTTGGAAACTTTCCTCATGTCAGCACGTTGTAGGTGTCGCCACCGGCGCCAACCTTGTGTGAATGCTCTGAAAAGCTAATCATTTGCATATCAGAGCATTTTCTTCCTGTTGGCTAAATTTCGCGTCTGTAGCACGTCATGTTCGTGGTGTAGCAATTTTAATAGCCAGTAGTGTGTTAGTTGAAGGTAAGTGCAAACACCGTCTTTCAAACAATGGAAGTACCATTTGTACTGTATCTTACAAAACGTGCTGAAACTGACGGCCACCAACCTAAATGCAATCATGACATCAGCAAAGAAGTATGTGAAGTTCATGTGTAACAGTTAAAAACGGCGATGATGATATTTGGTTTGTGAGGCGCTCGACTGCGTGGTTATCAGCGCCCGTACAAATGCCCAATCTTTTCACTGTCCAGTTTTGCCAGTTTCGCAAATGATGATGAAATGACGACAACACAGATATCCAGTCCCCGGGCGGAGAAATGCCCCACACGGCCAGAAATCGAACCCGGAATCGCGTGATCCAGAGGCATCAACGACGGCCGCTAGACCACGAGTTGCAGGCGAAAAAATAAATAAAAAATACGGTGTTAGCATAAGAAATATTTGTTTTAGCACGTTTGAAATAAGGGAAGTAAGGGCATAGAATCAGCAGCGGAAGTAAGACGCAACTAACGCAATGTAGAGGTTTTCAGTCTGAAATAGATGAAGAACAGATGATAAGCTGTAGAATACAATGTAAATATCTGACAGCGTAATTTGGGGTATGGCCAACGGCCTTGCCGCAGTGGTAACACCGAAATTAAGCGCTGTGGGGCTAGGCTAGCACTTGGTGGGTGACCATCCGGTCCGCCGAGCGCTGTTGGCAAGCAGGGTGCACTCAGCCCTTGTGAGGCAAACTGAGGATATACTTGATTGAGAAGTAGCGGCTCCATTCTCGTAAACTGACATACGGCCGGAAGAGCGGTGTGCTGACCACATCCCCTCCATATCCGCATCCAGTGACGCCTGTGGGCTGAGGGTGACACGGCGGCCGGTCGGTACTGTTTGGCCTTCATGGCCTGTTCGGGAGGAGTTTAGTAATTTGAGGTATGTGGACAACTGTATATCATATTTCCAAATGAGTATCCTAGATCTTATTTAGAGCACAGCATAAACGTACAACATTTAATGCGTCAACTCTGGGGCAATTTCATGTAAGCAAACGTGATTTTTAACGTCTACTTATCACATGTAAACAGATGCAAGTCGAAATTAAAATAACCTCGAAAAGATGTTAACGTGTCATAATGATTTTCATAAAACAATAAAACCCAAGGAAGGTAGCTTAGAGAGCGTCCAAAATTTTTGGTAAAACAAAAATAATCAGATAGTGTCTAGCAAAATGCGGAATTTCTCTCCAAACTTTCTTGGCAAGCGCGGGAAGTAAGGCGACAAAAGAACGAGATTATCGGTCCATCTGACGAGGGAAGGTTGGGAAAGGAAATCGGTCAGGCCCTTTCAAAGAAACCATCCCGGCATTTGACGGAAGCAATTTAGGGACACTAGGAAAATCTAAACCAGGATGGCCGGACGCAGGTTTAAACCGTCGTCCTCCCGAATGCGAGACCAGTGCGCTAACCACTATGCCAACGCGCTCGGAGAAGTAAGAAGACCTACACTACTGGACTTTAAAATTGCTTCACCATGAAGATGACGTGCTACAGACGCGAAATTTAACCGACAGGAAGAAGATGCTGTGATATGCAAATGATTAGCTTTTCAGAGCATTCATACAAGGTTGGCACCGATGGCGACACCTACAACGTGCTGACATGAGGAAAGTTTCCAACGGATTTCTCATACACAAACAGCAGTTGACCGGCGTTGCCTTATGAAACGTTGTTGTGATGTCTCGTGTAAAGAGGAGAAATGCGTACCATCACTTTTCCGACTTTGATAAAGGTCGGATTGTAGCCTATCGCGTTTGCGGTTTATCGTATCGTTACATTGCTGCTCGCGTTGGTCGAGATCCAATGACTGTTAACAGAATATGGAATCGGTGGGTTCTGGAGGGTAATAAGGAACGGCGTGCTGGATCCCAACGACCTCGAATCACTAGCAGTCGAGATGACAGGCATCTTATCCGCATGGCGCCGGCGTGAGTGGCCGTGCGGTTCTAGGCGCTACAGTCTAGAACCGAGCGACCGCTACCGTCGCAGGTTCGAATCCTGCCTCGGGCATGGATGTCCTTAGGTTAGTAAGGTTCTAGGCGACTAATGACCTCAGAAGTTAAGTCTCATAGTGCTCAGAGCCATTTGAACCATTTATCCGCATGGCTGTAACGGATCGTGCAGCCACGTCTCGATCCCTGAGTCAACAGATGGGGACGTTTGCAAGACAATAACCATCTGCACGAACTGTTCAACGACGTTCGCAGCAACATGGACTATCAGCTCGGAGACCATGGCTGCGGTTACCCTTGACGCTGCATTACAGACAGGAGCGCCTGCGATGGTGTACTCAACGACGAACATGGGTGCACGAATGGCAAAACGTCATTTTTTCGGGTGAATCCAGACTCTGTTTACAGCATCATGATGGTCGCATCCGTGTTTGGCGACATTGCGGTGAACGCACATGAAAGTGTGTATTGGTCATAGCCATACTGGCGTATCACCCGGTGTGATGATATGGGGTGCCATTGGTTACACGTCTCTGTCACCTCTTGTTCGCATTGACGGCACTTTGAACAGTAGACATTACATTTCAGATGTGTTACGACCCGTGGCTCTACCCTTCATTCGATGCCTGCGAAACCCTACATTTCAGCAGGATAATGCACGACCGCATGTTGCAGGTCCTGCAGCGGCCTTTCTGCATACAGAAAATGTTCGACTGCTGCCCTGGCCAGCACATTCTCCAGATCTCTCACCAATTGAGAACCTCTGGTCAATGGTGGCCGAGCAACTGGCTCGCCACAATACGCCAGTCACTTTTCATGATGTACTGTGGTGTCGTGTTGAAGCTGCATGGGCAGCTGTACCTGTACACGACATCGAAGCTCTGTTTGACTCAATGCCCAGGCGTATCAAGGTCGTTATTACGGCCAGAGGTGGTTGTTCTGGGTACTGATTTCTCAGGATCTATGCACCCAAACTGCGTAAAAATGTAATCACATGTCAGTTCTAGTATATTTTTCCAGTGAATTCCCGTTTATCATCTGCATTTCTTCTTGGTGTAGCAATTTTAATGGCCAGTAGTGTATAATGTCCAAAAGGTGATTCTTGGTGACTGTGCTTAGCATAGAGTGTCCCGCTAGAGGCAGAGCGGTTTCGCTGATGGTGCGCCCGTCGCCAGGTGGTGGGCGGCGGCAGCGCGGGCTCTGTGGTGGCGGCGCGGCTGTCGGAGATCCCGCACTGGAACGTGCTGCTGATCGAGGCCGGGCTGGACGAGCCGACGGGCGCGCAGGTGCCGTCCATGTTCCTCAACTTCATCGGCAGCAGCATCGACTGGAACTTCCGCACCGAGCCCGAGGAGATGGCCTGCCTCAACGAGAACGAGCGCCGCTGCTCCTGGCCCAGGGGCAAGGTGAGTCGCCGCTCAGCCATTGTTACGGAATCAGACAACTGGAGCTGAAGTCATTACTTGTGGAGTCGATTGATTGAGCATACAATACAAGGTCAAATTTATTGATCAAGTTGCACAGTAATGCCTCCAAGTATGAAAAGCATGAACAATACAACGTACTGACTGAAAGTCGTTATAAGAATGACTAAAAGGATAAAGCTACTAAAAATTGAACTTCTGCATCCAAATCTTATCAAAAAAACACATTACAACTTTAACTTCCGTAATATACCTTGTGATAAAGACTTAACAGGATGTTTGGTAAGAAAAGATTACTTAAAAACATCAAATAAAAAATCCATTCTTACTACTGTCATAAAACGATAATAAAATCTTGATTCATCCCCCCTATCGATGAAACAATTATTATGGAACCCACTGCTCATCGAAACCAGGTTAGAAACTAGTAGGTGAACACTTTTTACAACATCATTTACAGAAACAAGGAAATCTATAAAGGATACAAAATTATGCTTCCCTTCTGTTGCAACACGCCTCAACTGCTGCCACTATCTTGCCCAGTAATTTAGCAGCATAGAACATGTATACGGCGTTTTTTCGTTTCACAGAAGCAATATTAGATGGATATATGTGGTGTCCGTTCTGTCGGACATGTGTGAAAGAATAGACACTATTTTGATCCAGTAACAGTAGTGAACTAAGACGTAAAGGAATTAGGGATACTGAATGCGAGTTGGCATTGATTTAAATCAATGGAGAGTTGAGAATTAGCGCCGGACCGGGATTCAAACTGGAGGCTCGTGATTACTAGGCAGATGCTCTGATCATTGAGCCATCCAGACACAGTTTTCATTGCAAATTCACGGAATACCCTAGCACGCCTTCCTTCAGACGCAGCATGTCCGAAAGAATAGACATCACTCACTCACACACACACACACACACACACACACACACACATATATATATATATATATATATATATATATATATATATATATATATATATATATATATATATATATATCTTTACCCTTAAAGAGCGCAGTTGGACTAAACAACATGGCCAATTCCTTTTGCTGCCTTCCTTGCTGCCCAAACTTCCCTCATTCGCTCGCTGTGTATCTGTTTCCGGTCCTCTGTCCATGCTCCTTGTCAGCTTCGTGTCTTCGGCTTCATCTTGATTGCCTTTTTCGTTGCCCACATTTCTTTTTTCTTCCATTTGTGATCTTGCTTGCGTTCTTCGGTCCATTTTACGCCTGTTCGTTTGTCACAGTGTATATCATGTAGTTTACTTTTCTTAATGATGTTTCTGAATTTTATGCTGTCGTTTATTGTGTCTGCTCTAATGTTGAGTTGGTTCAGGTTGTTTTTTACCTCTGCCGTCAATTTGTTGTTTCTAGTGGCTATCCAATCAGAGATTTTTGTGGTCAGTCTGTGTGATGGCATTCTGTATAGGTGTCCATAGAATTGTAGTCTGCGTTTTCTAATCTTTTCTGTGATTGTCTCCGTATGTTTGTATAGTTCTTCTGTAGATTTCTTGATCCATATTCCATTGTTGTTAGTTATGCCAAATATTTTCCTAAGTATTTTCCGTTTCTACTTTTTCTAGTTGTCTGATACGTGTATTCCCTAGTATTAGTGTGGTCTCGGCTGCATATAGTGCCTCTGGGAGCACCACCGTGTCGTAGTGGCGTAATTTGGCTTTTTGTGAGATACACTTCTTGTTGTAATGATTCCACACTACTTTGTATGCCTTGTCCAGTTTAGTTTTTCTTTCTTCGTTTGAGTCTCTGTTATGCTCACTCATTTGTAGTGTTTCACCGAGATATTTGAAGTCTGCCGTTTTGTAAATCGTGCCGTACTTTGTGTTCAGAGATGGGAGTTTCATTGTGCTCATGAACTGTGTCTTTTCGTAAGAGATCTGTAGTCCAGTTTTGGAAGCGATTTCCTGTAGTTTTTCAATAGCGTCTTTTGTTTCGTTTATACCTTTAGTGACAATCGCCAAATCGTCTGCAAAAGCCAGGAATTTAATCTCTAGGTTTCCTATGGTTTCGTTTATACCTTTCGTGACAATCGCCAAATCGTCTGCAAAAGCCAGGAATTTAATCTCTAGGTTTCCTATGGTTATCCCCTGTTGTGACATTTCCCATTCTTCTATTACCTTATCTAACACTAGATTGTCCCGCAGCTCGTGGTCGTGCGGTAGCGTTCTCGCTTCCCACGCCCGGGTTCCCGGGTTCGATTTCCGGCGGGGTCAGGGATTTTCTCTGCCTCGTGATGACTGGGTGTTGTGTGATGTCCTTAGGTTAGTTAGGTTTAAGTAATTCTAAGTTCTAGGGGACTGATGACCATAGATGTTAATTCCCATAGTGCTCAGAGCCATTTGAACCATTTTTTGAACACTAGATTGAAAAGGAGAGGTGAGAGGCCATGTCGGTAACCTTTGCAAATTTCGAAGGGCTCTGATAGGTCCCCACAGAAGTTCACTTTAGGGGTTGTGTTGGTCAAGGTTTGCTCTATGATAGTCGGTGTTTTGTTGTCTACTTTGTATTCAGCTAGAATTTTGAAGGGAATTTTCCGGTTGATAGGGTCCTACGCCTTTTTGAAGTCGACAAAGGTAACGATCAGGTTCTGTTTGTGTTGTAAAATCATTTTCAGGTTCCAAATTTGTTCCGCACAAGACCGCCCTTTACGGAAGCCTGCTTGGTATTCCCCAATCAAGTGGTCGGTCTGGCATTCTAGTCTGTTTAGTAAAGCTTTAGAGAGGATCTTGTATGTGACCAGTAGTAGGGATATTCCTCTGTTCGGGTCAGTCTTGTCGCCTTTTTTGTGTAGTGGGTGTATCAGGGCAGTTTTCCAGTCGTCAGGAATTTTCATGGTCTCCGAGATATCTTCCAAGTTCCTCTGGATGTCTTTGGTGAGTTCTGGGTCTTGTAACTTCCAGATTTCCGCGATGATACCGTCTTCTCCTGGTGCTCTACGATTCTTGAGTGACTTGATTATTTCTTTAACTTCTTTTAGAGTTGGAGGTTCACTATCAGGATTGTACTTGCTCGTTTCTGTCATGATTTCTTCCATAGGGGGCTCCGTATATACGTATATATATGCTTGAAGATCTCTCCAGTGCAGATGCACATCAGGTTCGAACTCTTACGGGAATCGACGAAATGCCGCGGGAAATGAGGATAATGGGCAAGGGGCACTCTATTTCTTGTGCGTGGATAAGTTAAGAATTTGACTGCCTAGTAAACAGAAGATCCGGGGTAGAATCCCGGTATGGCACAAGTTTTCAACTTTCCCCGTTGATTTAAATCAATACACACTCGCAGCCGATGTCTGTAATTCATTTGTGTCTTAACATCACATGGAGTTCATCAGCACAGACTGTGCCCCCGTATACGAAGGACTTAGACACGGCTTTCATTATCCTGCAATATTATACATTGGGAACAACGTTTCATCAGCTTAACAAATGATAAGCGAGCACTTGTTACGAGGTCAGTAGCGTCAGATGGCTACAAAAATTATTGGATAAACACTAGTCTCTTATTCTGGCGCCTTATTAGGATACCTTTAGTAAACTTTTTAAATTATCATGGACATATTGCAAAGGACAGACCAGTATTAAATTCAGCACCTTGTATCCGAACCACAGACGGAACTCTTGTCTTTCACAAGACAGCAGAGGTGAACAGTAGCAGGAGGTTTCTTCAATAACCTCTCGACAGAGGCACGGTACAATTATACCTTAATTAAAAGGTCGTATTCATAGATGCTTACGTCGCCACAAATGTAGCTATCTCGTTTTCCGATCAAACATTGATGCTTCTGCTTGAGCAGGGCTTCGAGCACATCAGTTGTTCCCGACCAAATCTCTCGGCTCACGGCTCACTCCTCGCCCGCCGCGTTTCTGACCTCTCCCACTCCAGTCAATCAACCCTCCCTCGCGGCCGACCACAGTGTCAGAGAACCTCTCGCATTTCCCGGCCCGAAGAGAGGTCATTGCCCCTTGACGCGACTATTGATAACTGCCAGCATGGCACGCCGCTTAAATATGTCTTACAGGATTTTCCAAGAAAACGCAGGCGCGCGCACGCACACACACACACACACACACACACACACACACACACACGCACGCACGCACGCGCGCGCGCGCGTTCGCGCGCGCGCATACACACACATCAATAAACAGCTACGACTGTGTGATTGTGCACATAACACACATACCACGCAAGCTCTATGTCCGGCGTTGCGCAGTCATCAGCACCACGAGAAGCAGGCACGAGCTCAGTAGCGTATCACTTTCATCCATTCAGCTACAGCAGCAGCAACAGCGGAATATGAAGAATAAGAACAATAAGTAGAGGTAGATTGGTTTAGATACTGTTGCTCGACATCATTATTGCAACGGACTATTGCGGTATGTGCATGGAAGATTAGTTTGCCATGAAACGCTATTTTTTCTTTTGAACTATGATTGCATCCGTTGGAGTACATGAAGTCACAGAACAATCGACGTCGGAGACCTGGAAAAACTTATCTATCACATCAAGAGAAATTATATGAACGAAAACAGGAAGCTGTTTGGAAATTACTGAATGTAGATTATGAAACTGATATTTTTTCACCGAATCTCAACTTATGATAGGTATGTGGCCAAATGGAAAGATAAGAAACTTAGAAGTCGATATTTTTGGTGCAGGGAAGCAATTTGAATCGTAAGTCCTCCGGTGCACATTGGATGCCAATTACACTCCTTTTGGAGTGCGCTCATATAATAGCGCAATACTCAACAAGCATGTACAACTCTACTTAGAGACGAAACTTTCACAATCAGAATAGTAATCGAGAAAGGAAATAGGGGTAATCCGCTGAATTACAGCCCCATACACTGACATCGATTTGCAGTAGGATTTTGGAGCAGATATTGTGTTATAACGTAATTAATTACCTCGAAGAAAACGACCCGTTGACTAATAACCAGGACAGAAAACATCATTCTTGTGAAACACAAGTAGCTTTGTTATTCCCAGGAAGTAATGGGTGATATTAACAGAGAATGTGAAGTTGGTTCCATATTTCTGCATTTCCAGAAGGCTTTTGACACATTTCCTCACAAGCTTCTAACTAAACTGTGTGTCTATGGGGTACTGTCTCCTTTGTGCGACTCGATTTGTGATTTCCTGTCAGAATGGCCGCAATTCGTAGTAAGTAGTTGAAAGTCAGCGAGTAGAATTATACCTGGTAAGGCAGTGTTATAGGCCCTCTGTGTTTTGTTTATCTCTACTATTTAGGAGACCATCTGAGAAACACACTTAGATTTTTTGTAGATGTTGCAGTCCTTTACCGACTGATAAAATCATAACATCAATCACAATTTTTTTAAAAAAAGGAAAATATTTGGTGAAGATAGTTACATAGTGCGGAATGTCAAAACTGACCCGGAAAAAAGCGTAAAAAAAGTACATCAAGCTTCAGTTACAGATGCCTCACACAAGTTTCAGGGTTGTCGGTTTAAGTAAATGTCTAGAGATTACATTTACGAACAACTTAAACAGACATCATCATGTAGATAATCTTGTGGGGAAGGCGAACCAAAGACTGCGTTTTATTGTCAAAACACGGAGACGCAACAGATCTCTTACAGATACTGCACACACTATGCTTCTCCGTTTTCGTCTGTAGCATTGCTGTGCATATGGGATGCTTACCAGATACGATTGACGAAGAACATCGAAAAATTTCATTTAGTATTAGCATGAAACAGAGGAGAAAGGGTCACGAATATGATACGCGTGTTGCGGTGGCAACCATTAACAAAAAGGCGTGTTTCGTTGCGGCGAGATCGTTTCACGAAATTTCAACCGCAAACTTTCTCCTCCCAATGAGAAAATATTGTTAACGCCCACAGACTTAGGGAGAACTGATCATCGTAATACAATAAGAGAAATCAGAGGTAGCACGGAAAAATTTAAGTATTCTTTTCACTGCACGCTATTCAGGAGTGCAAAAGTGCAGGGATAGTGCGCAAGTGTTTCGGTAAAACCTGTATACAGGTATTTAAGTGTAAAAAATTGCTGAGTGATACAGATGTGGATGTAGAAACAACACGCAATACTTGAAAACTAGTCACCTTGTGATACCACATTTCTTTTATTAGTGAATTATGCTACAAATTAAAATAAAAAAAAATTTCATTTGTTCCTGAGACGAGAGTGGAGACGGAAATTCCTTAAAATGGTTCTCTCTGTACAGGAGTAATTTTGGGAGAATTTAATTTTAAGGCATTATCTTTCAAATTATAGTTATTGGTAGTCACCACGGTGGCGGTGAACAGCAGAGAAGCTCCTTGGTTTGCAGAAGGACGCCACGTGCTCGAGGATACATTCCTGGGAGGCAGCTGGTGGTCGGACCAGCCAGGTAGTGGTACGTTACAGATCTGAGGGTGTACCTCAGAACTCGTTGGTAAAACAACGTAGCTATATGTAGAAATGGCTGTTTATGGCGGAATTAGAAAATATTGCCTTCCTTGACAGTCTGCTGTTTTCCTGCTGGATCCGTTTTTTAATAAGACCCAGCAGGGTCACTCGGTCTCACTTTTGGTGTTGTCATGGAGCAGTCAACACGTTGCGTTCGTGTTCATCACAGAGGACCTCGTGCACAACCACCCTCCACCGCCGACACAAGGCGAGTTACTACGTCTTATAGGCTCCTCGTTGCTACCATTTCTCTCTCTAGCTCGTCTAAAACCCATAGAGGTCACGTTCTTTACATTTTTGTATCTTTTATTTCACCTGATGGTCCATTGCTTATGAAACTATGCATTCTTACTTCCAAATTATAGTGCTTAATAATCGAAAGAATCAATGTGAAAGTAAGACGGGTACTGAAGTACTAAGGAATAATGATACATGTTTGAAGCTCCCTAAATATGTAGATACTGCTGCGATAAGGTAAAACATAGCGGGCAGTGCAGTTGAAGGTCAATGGACGTATCTGAAAAGTGTAATAATAGAGAAACGTACGATTAGTCGAGCGAGAAATAGCTAAGATCTTAGATATTCTGAGAAAAGTAGGGGTAAGCTATAGGGACAGACAGGTAATATACAATATGTACAAGGACCAAGAGGGAACAGTAAGAATGCACGACCAACGAAGAGGTGCTCGGATTAAAAATTGTTTAGGACAGGGACCCGGCCTTTTCGCTCCTACCGTTGAGTCTGTTCAACGAAGAAGTAATTTTGTTGTTTTTGTTGTGGTCTTCAGCCAGAGACAGGTTTGATGCAGCTCTCCATGCTACTCTATCCTGTACAAGCTTCTTCATCGCCCAGTACCTATTGCAACCTACATCCTTCTGAATCTGTTTAGTGTCTTCATCTATTGGTCTCCCTCTACGATTTTTACCCTCCACGCTGCCCTCCAATAATAAATTGGTGATCTCTTGATGCCTCTGAACATCTTCTGACAACCGATCCCTTCTTCTAGTCAAGTTGTGCTACAAATTTCTCTTCTCCCCAATTCTATTCCATTCCTCCTTATTAGTTATGTGGTTTACCCATCTTATATTCCGCATTCTTCTGTAGCACCTTATTTCGAAAGCTTCTATTCTCTTCTTGTATAAACTATTTATCGTCCACGTTTCACTTCCATACATGGCTACACACAAATACTTTCAGGAACGACTTCCTAACATTTAAATCCATACCCAATGTTAACAAATTTCTGTTCTTCGGAAACGCATTCCTTACCATATCCATTCTACATTTTATATCCTCTCTACTTCGACCATCATCATTTTGCTCCCCAGATAGCAAAACACATTTACTACTTAAAGTGTCTCATATGCTAATCTAATTCCCTCAGCATCACCCGATTTAATTCGACTACATAACATTATCCTCGTTTTGATTTAGTTGATGTTCATCTTATATCCTCCTTTCAAGACACTGTCCATTCCGTTCAACTGCTCTTCCAGGTCCTTTGCTGTCTCTGACAGAATTACAATGCCGTCGGCAAACCTCAAAGTTTTTATTTCTTCTCCATGGATTTTAATTCCTACACTGAATTTTTCTTTTGTTTCCTTTACTGCTTGCTCAGTATTCAGATTGAATAACATCAGGGATAGGCTACAACCATTTCTCACTCCCTTCCCAACCAATGCTTCCCTTTCATGACAGAAATAAAAGAAGGTTTCAAGAGTAGGATTAAAATTCAAGATAAAGGTTATCAGTGATAGGATTCGCTGATATTGATATCCTTAGCGAGGACAAAAAAAAGATGATAGGACATGGATTAAGATATCCGGAATTAATTTCTATGGTACTTGAAGGAGCTGTAGAGGATAAAAACTGTAGAGAAAAAAACAGATACTGGAAAATATCTTACAAATAATTGTGATGAATGTTGCAAGTGCTTCACTGAGATGGATAAGTTAACCCAGGAAAGGAATTCGTGGGAGACAGCATGAAAAAGACAAATGACTAAAAAAAAAAGGTCGTTTTCTCTTTCCTTGTAAATTTTGAAAGCAGAATATATCGCAATTAAGAGGTCGTAATATGGCTCTTCCATTGTTATGATTGTATTATTGCCTTCCTGTTCACCCCCATCCGCATGCTTCCACGCCATACGATATGGCATCGCCTTCAGTGGCTGCCTCTTGGTAGCAGGAGCGGTGGATTAGCGAAGTGTAACACCAAAATCCGGTTTCACAAGACTGTATCTCGTGTGTGAAAGTAGATAGAAATGTGGAGAAAATTTTGGCTAGCGCATCAAAACAATAAATTTACTGTGGCGCCAGCTGCGAGCAGCTGGTTCATGTGGTTGCCGCTAGGTGTGTCCCTGGCTGAGCTAGACTAGAGAGCCTAAGCTAGACCGCAGAGTGCGTCGCTATGTCAGCAATACAGCGTTTTGCGTTCTGTGTTTCAACAGGAGCAGTTCAGTTACACTGTGCGGTGTGATTTTCATCGAGAGGACGACACAACAACTCGTCCAGCGTAAGGCGCGTACAGATCTCGTATCGCACTACTGACCTCCAATCCCGCGGTATGTGCTTTCGTTTTGAGGGATTTTGTGAATGACTTCGTCTATGTGCCTCCTCTTGCAACAACTGAGAGTGAAATGCGATGCCGCATAGGAACAGTAATAACGGCACTATCTCCACAAATCCTCGCAAAAGTATTTGATGTGTTTGACCTCTGGATGTTTGACGCGCGTCTGGTGGAGGGCGCATTAAATCTTTGTGAAAGAAAACTCAAAAATTTTATCCTAAACGTAGTTATAAAAACGTAAACGTACACACATGTAATAGATATAACCCTGTGAAATCGGGCTGATATTTGAAAATAGCAGTTTCCTTGCTCTATGAGTAAGTAAACAATTACCTCAAGTTTCTATATTCATACATAACGTAGTTTTGTGAATAGAGGCGAAACTTTCGAAATAATCCGTACACTGCAACCTTGAGTCATAGAACTCACCTCAAACGCAAAGTCCCAGTGTTATTTAATGTACAGTAATGAAAGAGAGACGCCACCAAGGCATTTGTAATACTATTACGAGTTCTCGGTGTTTTCATACTTTCGTCAAAAATAATTGTAGTGCTGCTACATTAGGTAACAACAGTGTGAATCACAACAGAATGAAACGGCTTATATTTCTCATCACAAAACGAATTGTTTGAAGAATAGTGAAACTCAGGAAGAAATGACGTGTATTAGCATATAAACTGTGTAGGAGAAATTTTGTGAAGTTTGGAAAGTAGGAGATGAGGCACTGGCGGGAAGTAAAGCTGTGAAGGCTGGTCGTGGATCTTTTATGTGTAGCTCAGTCGCTAGAGCACTCACCCCCAAAAAGCAAAGGTCCTTGGTTCGAGCGCCGGGCCGGTACACAATTTTAATCTAGTAGGATGTTTTAGTAATGGTCCTGTCCCACTAACTTTTTTAGTAAGCGACAGTGCGAGACGGTGTCAAATGCTTTCCTGAAGTCAACAAACACAGAATCAACCTAAATGCTGTTGTATACAGCTCTATGGATCTCACGGAGGAACAGAATAGCAGAGTTTCGCTAGATCTCTGTTGACGGGAATCCATGAAGATTTTTACAGAGATTTTCGTCCTCCAGAAACGCTGTCATACGTTAGCATAAAACATGTTCCATAATTCTCCAACAGACTGACGTCAGCGATATAGGCGTAATAATAATGTTCGTTTGTTCTACGTCCTTTGTTACAAACGGAAATGACCTGCCCTTTTTTTCAGTCGCTTTGTACTCTTCGTCACTCCAGTGACCTAAGATAAACTTCTGCCAGAAGGAGAACAGGTTCTTTCTCATAATCTCTCTAGCATGTTACAAGTATCTTATCCGATCCAAACTGCTACGCGATTGCGCTCATGATGGTGGTACCGTGTAAAGTAATTGGAAGATCAGCTGAACGGAATGGACAGTATCTCGGAAAGGAGTTATGAAATGAACACCAACAAAACTAGACTGAAGATCACAACAACAGCGAATGCGTGTACACGCACAATAAATGCGTATCACCATAGCCCAGAAAGAACTCGTACGAAAACAGCTACGTTATTGTAACAAGTGACTCCATAGTGATTTGTTTGGAAAAGATGGGAGCCGATGCTCACATAATTGACGTAGTGTTGTCGCTTTGGGTTAGAGATGATAATGATGCTGGTTTGTGGCGCGCTTAACATCGTGGTCATCAGTGCCCTTGCTAGTTCCAATCTTCCCATTTCCAGCCTCGTCACTACCCGAATGATAATGAGATGATGAAGACAACGCAAACACCCAGTCCCAAGACAGAGAAAATTCCCGACGTGACCAGCAGTCGAAGCCGGGACCCCGCGATCTAGAGACAGCAACGCTAGCCACTACACCACGAGTTGCGTACTGTCTCAGAGAAACTACTCTCGCTTTGACAGCTACATGCAAAGCTTTGTTGTTAGAAAGTAGTGATAGTGAATGTAAAGACATTTGACCGGTTTACTTTGAAGTCCGTAGCACTTTTCATAATTGATACTTTCACTTAAATCACGCTCTACGAATGAATGTTTCATAGCAAGGTTTCTTCAGACACAGCAACGATACTTCTAATGGTGTACGGCATTCAAGGGGAAATTATAGACTAACTCGATTTGTAGAACGGCGTTTATGGATAAGGTTTATCAAGGGATAAATGGTTCAAATGGCTCTGAGCACTATGGGACTTAACATCTGTGGTCATCAGTCCCCTAGAACTTAGAACTACTTAAACCTAACTAACCTAAGGACATCACACACATCCACGCCCGAGGCAGGATTCGAACCTGCGACCGTAGCGGTCACGCGGTTCTAGATCGAAGCGACTAGAGCCGCACGGCCACACCGGCCGGCGTTTATCAAAGGAGCCGCCAACTATTTTAATAATAGAACCAACTCATTCAATCGGATTCCGTGAACTGATAGGAATGTCCGTCTAAATTCACAAGATCTGGCACGTAGGACACCCACATGCGTGATAATTAATTTAAAGAGATCCGCTTCAGTTGTACTAATATTTATTTAAACCATGACCACTTTCGAGATTTATATCCCATCTTCAGGCGTGGGAAGTTACAGTATTTGGTAATACATCAGATGCGGTCGGGCCAGTCAGAGCAGAGTTACAATCACTGCATGATGGCGGAACCTGTCTGCCGCTGAGCAGCCGCACGGTTTGAATGCCAACCACTCCTGCGTGGAGGGCCACGCCAGAGGCCTGGAAGCGCTCTGATTGGCGTTCCTACAGTGCGGCTGCCCAGCGGTGGAAAGTTTCCGCCAGCAAGTAGCGACCGGAACTCTTGTACTGACTGGCTCGACCGCATGTGACGTACACTGAAGCGCCAGAGAAACTGGTATAGGCATGCATGTTCAAATAGAGCAACGCCTATATAAGACAACAAGTGTCTGGCACCGTTGTTAGATCGGTTACTGCTGCTACGATGGCAGCTAATCAAGATATAAGTGAGTTTGAACGTGGTGTTTTAGTCGGCACTCGAGCGTACGACCATTTCATGAGTGTGCCGTGAATATCATGAATCCGGTAAAACATCAAATCTCCGACATCGCTGCGGCCGGAAAAGATCCTGCAAGAAGGGACAAACGACGACTGAAGGGAATCATTCCAGGAGACAGAAGTGCACCCCTTCATCAAATTGCTGCAGATTACAATACTGGGCCATCAACAAGTGTCAGCGTGCGAACCATTCAACGTAACATCATTGATGTGGAGTTACAGAGGCGACACTGCACGACACAAAGCTTTACGCCTCGTCTGGGCCCGTCAACACCGACATTGGACTGTTGATGACTGGAAACATGTTTCCTGGTCGGACAAGTCTCGCTTCAAATTGTATCGAGGGGATGGACGTGAACGGGTATGGAGACAAGCTCATAATCTATAGACCCTTCATGTCAGCAGGGGACTGTTCAAGCTGGTGGCGGCTCTGTAATGATGTAGGGCGTGTGCAGTTGGAGTAATATGGGATGCCTGATACGTCTAGATATGACTCTGACAAGTGACACGTACGTAAGCATTCTCTCTGATCACATGCATCTATTCAAGTCCACTGCATTCTGACGGACGTGGGCAATTCCAGCAGGACAGTGCGACACCCCACACGTCCAGAATTGCTACAGAGTGACTCCAGAAACACTCTTCTGAGTTTAAACACTTCAACTGGCCACGAAACTCCCCAGACATGAACATTATTGATCATATCCGGGATGCCCTGCAACGTGCTGTTCAGAAGAGATCTCCAATGCCTTTAACTCTTACAGATTTATGGACAGCCCTGCAGGATTCATGGTGTCAGTTCCCTCCAGCACTACTTCAGACATCCCACGTCGTGTTGCGCCACTTCTGCGTGCTGGCGGGGACCCTACATGATATTAGGCAGGTGTAACAGTTCCTTTGGCTCTTCAATATATTACCAAATACACCTGAAGATGGGATTTTAAAATCTCGAAAGTGATCGAGGTTTAAATAAATATTGCTACAACTGAAGGTGACCTCTCTAAATTAACTACATCTTTTAATATAACTTGAAGCAGCAGTGGCACCTGGATGAGCGAGAACAAATATCAATGGGAGAGAGATTTTTTATTGGAGGACAACTTAGGGAATAAAACGCATTGTAATTCTGGCGTGAAATACAAGCCTTTTGACATGGAATCACAGGCAGTAAATTTAGGATGGACCAAAGGAGAGAAAATAAAGGTCTACAGAAGCGGATTTCATTAATACAGTATATGAAATTAGTTACGAAATTACACATAAAGATATCATATTTCGAATGTTCCTCATTTAATTGTCTCAGCAATAGCATTTGCTTCTTTTAAACTACCAAATCATCGAAAGGTGGTTAAGTATACAAGCTGTTGACCGCACTGTCTGTATGTCCTCGAAAACTCATGGAAAAATCCGACTGCAATTAAGTTGCGATTATCATTATTGAGTAATGAAAGTTAGGATGTTTTGATGATATCATGTTCTTAGTTGCACAGAATATAGTTCTGTCACGTCTGCGTCAACATTCCATAAGCCACTGTACAGAGCTCAGGAGAGGGTAATTAGTACCATTTCAATCATTAAATAACGTGTGTCACTCGCAATTGAACGAAAGAAAAATTATTTCTTGTAAGGTAGTGGATTGGCACTAATCTCCCTAATTTTATCCTTACTGTCCTTACTGGAGACGAAGAAGAGGAAATTCACGAACACCTGACGTTAAGCACGCTATTTCTAGTAAAATACGTTTACTAAGCAAGTAAATGGCTCCCTCTGCCTAACGGTAGTGTCGATGTCTAACAGTAAAACGTCCTACGTCCTAAGTTCCATCTCATCCACTGTTTGAATTTTGAATAAAAGTCATCGGGATAAAAAGAATCATGCTCGTCCTACCAAGTACATAGCCATGTAGGGTGGAGGTGTTTCTGACAACCTTCTGCCCTTGAGGTGGGAAATTAGCCCTACAGACGCAAGATTCAGCCTTGATCAACGGTTTGAAGACGTAAATGGCAATGCATTAACAACATGTAGAGTACCCACATAACGTGTGACCCATAGTGGAATAACTCTCATGATGACTGACCTCTCCATTGGTAAAAAGTTCCTGATTAGTCCGAACCGTCTCACCCCCCCTCTCCACCACCACCACCACCACCACCACCACCATCATTCGGATCTCAGAACCAACAGCAAACCAACGCAAAGAACAATAGTTTATGTACACATGATAACGGCACGAGGAAGATAATGAGGTAGTGAAAGTGTATGACATATTGAACAGGCAACTCATTATGCAGCAGGAAATGATAAAGTAATAATTATGGAGCATTGTAACGCTGTAGTATAGAAATATAGGCTTAGCGGTAGGAATAGATTTCGCTAGTAATAGCAAAATACCGTTCATAATTCACAAGAGGTGGAGGTATACATAGAAAAGACCCAGAGACACAGCAAGATTCCATTGGATTATATCAAGGTCAGACAGAGATTTTGTAATGAGATATTGACTTGTAGGGCGTAACTAAGAGTAGATATAGATTTCGACCACAATGAAGAAGAGGATGAGGTATAAGAGCCTCGTCCACAAAAATCAATTGGCTAAGAAGTGAGACACCGAAATACTATGGAACGGTGAGACGCGTTCTCCAAGGAGATGGATATTGTGATAGTTCACTTCAAGAGGGATCACTGAAAAGGGCAAAACATAGGTAAAAGGAAGTTAAGTCAGAGAAAACCTTGGGTAACAGAAGTAGTACTAAAACTGATCGATGAAGTACGAACACGATCAGGGAAAGACAAGAGTACAACATTACAGATCACTTAGGAATGTAATAAACGGAAGCGCACGAAGGCAAGGCGAAATGGTCATCGGAGAACTGGTTCAGCATATTAAAAAAGTAAAAAAATACCTTTGGTGCAATTGCAAGGAAGGGCATCAACATTAAGAGTGCAATGGGAATTCCTCTGTCAAATGCAGAGGAGAGTGCACGTAGATGGAAAGAGTACACTGAAGGACCCTAGGAGGGGAAGGGCTTGTCTAATCACATGACAGAAGAAACGGGACGCAATATGAAAGACCTAAGTGATCCAACAGTACAGTCTGGGTTTAACAGACGTAAGGAATACTTGCAGAGGGAATAGACAACATTCTTTTGGTACTTCTAAAATCATTGAGGTAAGTAACTGTTGAAGTTGGTATGAGGCCAGAGACATGCCACCAGCCTTTCTGAAAAATATTGTCTTCACAATTCCGAAGATAGCATGGGTAGGTAAATGCGAGAACTATGGCACAACCAGCCTAACAGCTCATGCATCCACGTATACAGAATAATGAGAAAGAAAATTAGGAACGATCAGTTATCTCTGGAAAAGCTAAAGGCAACAGAAAGGCAGTTCTGACATTGTGCTTGACAGTGGAAGCAAGATAAGGAAAATCAAGACACCCTCATAGGATTTACCATCCTAGACGAAGTTTAGGAAATCCGATACCTTGTAAGCAAAATGAAAACATGGTGGGCGAAGCTAGAAGGACATAAAAAGTATATTAGAAAAGGCAAAGATACTATTCCCAATCAAGAGATGATAGGCCTAGCTTTCAAAAGACACTTCTGCGAATTGACGTTCAGAGTGGAGCACTGTGTAATTATGAATAATGGACTGTGGAAAAAACGGGATAAGAGGAGAATCGACACTTTAGATGTGTGCTATTAAAGGATATTGAAAATTAGGTGGACTGATAAAATAGGGAATGTGAGGGTTCTCCGCTGAATCAGTATGAAAATAAACGTATGTGAAACACTGACAAGAAAAAAGGACATGATGATAAGACTTTGTTATACGACATCAGCGAATAACTTGCATAGTACTAGAGGGAGCTATAGAAGGTTAA
The DNA here is from genome assembly GCF_023864275.1 of Schistocerca cancellata. Lineage (NCBI taxonomy): Eukaryota > Metazoa > Arthropoda > Insecta > Orthoptera > Acrididae > Schistocerca > Schistocerca cancellata. The sequence goes on from NC_064634.1 coordinate 334,202,485, forward strand.
AACTATAGGGTAATACGGAGGTTGGAAAACATCCAACAGGAAACTGAGAACGTGGCTGTACGTACTACTCTGAGAGGTGTGCACTAATAAGGGATTTATGGTGGACCGCTCCTAACAGTGCTACCAAACCACCCCCAACTTTGTTTCTTGTATGTTCATCCTTGTGGATGAAGACCTCCGGACCTTCGGCCGTTCACTTATGTAATAAAACGAAACGCTTACAGCCGTCTTTTTGATGTTATTTTCCTGGTGTCAATGTAATAAAATATCATCAAAACGATAGCGCCAACTTCGTTCAGTGTGTTCAAGACATGAGACAGCGCTCCGGAGGTACATGGAATCGCGAATTTGCACTGAAAGTCGGGCGGCGCTTTAGCCTTGCACGCTCCGATGAACATCTGGCCGGAACAGACAGTGAATGTTTTTCTAAAGCGTTTCACATCAGTAGGTGTGTGCGGAATAAATCGGACCTTGCCCATACAGTTCCCACACTGCGATTACTACTGAAGGTGAACTAACCACAGCTAGCAGAACAATGGCAGCGAACGAATGTCTTAAAAGAGCTCTTATGATCAAACCGAACCCGAAACAGGGTATGCTACATGACTGTCGCTTCCACAGATTCCATGCAATACATATTACGGCACACGCAAAACAACATACTATGATATCAAGATGTATGAAGTAGAAGTTTCCCTATAGAAACAGATACTTAGCAACGCCATTAGTTGTTGTAGCTGTACAACTAATATGCCCACGAATTCTTTCAAGAGTAGGAATACAAAAAGGTCCCACTCCCCAAAGGGGAAACGAGCGTAGTTTATCTTACAGGCGTCAATGAAGCTGTCAGTTGGTACAGTGATAAATAAAGACTGTCCATACCACAATCATAACACCGGGAAGAGCACAAATTTGCCTCGATAATGGAAATAAAGGGTGTAACGAATAAAGTGCAGACATTTTTATGTATGTTGGTTGTTTCTTCTGTACATAGAATTCTTCCCACAAACGCGTCATATACTTTACGATCTTAACTACACTTGTCAGGCTGCACTGTACCAGTAAGTGGCAAGATTACCTGTGGTATTGGTAGCGATGGTAGGAAAAGAAAAAAAAAAAATACGTGACAGGAATTGGAAGCCGACGACTTCTTTTCGTGTTTTGACCGATTGTTTAGCGCATAATTACAACCCTACGTCGTTCAGTCTTAGACCAGTGTGTATTTTATAGCTTTACAAAACATTAATTTCATTTTATAACTGATAAGAATTAGCTGATCGCTTTTATGTAACTAAAGCAATTACCTTTGTCCAGGCGTAGTTTACATACACAAACATAAAAAAATCTATTTTGTACTCAATAGAACCTTCTTCACCGTGATCAAAAGCAAGAATTTCATGTTATTATTGATAAATGCGGAAGATGTTTATGAATAACAGAAACATGTTTTGTGTAAACCGGATGAAGTAATTTTTAAATAAATCGCGTTTTCTAATTGTATATGATAAATCTGTCATTTTTTTCAATTTTTACTGTAACATCCTTCTGTTTCACAATTTTCAAATTAATCCTGAATTAAACATTGACAGTTTCAATTTTGTTAAAAATATTGTTTGTTTCCAAGTAACAGACAGGACTACAGCTATGTAGAACACAAATGTTCCATAGATTATGTAGCCCTTTAGAAATACTCACTCAGTTTCTACACGGTTCACCACAGCCAGTTTCTGGGAGGATCTCATGAGACACTCATGGCATATGCAAACAAGGCGATCGAAATGAAGTAAAACCCGACAGGTATGCAACACACCTAACGTACAGGTAATATGGTTACCATCTTCACTGACCAAAACTGCAACGAAAAATACTATACTCTACACTTTTTTACTTTAGTCTACAATTGTCTTACAACTCAAGTCTTGTCATATGTACTCGGAGGTACTAGTCAACGTACAGACATACAAGTTTAATAACTATAATTAAGAGTGAAAAAATGAGGTAAATACGATGTAATGTTGTTCTGTACACATTCCTCAGTCACAAATAGAAATATCTGCACTCATACCCGTTACAACCTCTAAGTTCTGTACCGAATATTCGCATGTCCTTAGGAAAAGAATATTTTGCACTGAAACTGTAGGAAAACAATGCACAGAGTCGATCACCAAACCTAGTTTGTTAACAAAATCATTTGTTTTTTAAAAGAAGAATTCTTAATATTAATACAGTATGAAACTTGGAAAGCTGATGCAGGGTTAGGCCACAAAGAAAGAAATACGAACAATGATAAACAACAGTAGATGTCGTTACATCAGATCTGTAGCGTACACTGTAGTGTCTTGCAATAGCTTAAGCTGTGTAATGTATGGAAATAAGTTTAGCCTCGCCAACGGTAACAGTTGCAGTCCGCATTGTAGGCTGTCACTAATTTTCTGAATGGGTGATCTCTCAGTAAAATAGCTTCACCAGCATGGCTCCCAACACGAGGTAATACTGGGGCAGACACTGAAAATACCATGACACAACACTACCTGAACTTTACGGATCCGCTACCGACATTTATCTGCCGGTCAAAGCTGCAAAATTTTGCGAATAGAGGTGAAGATAAAATTTCTATGTGTCAGATACGTACCGCGCTTATGTGAAATCGCAAGCTGAATTATAATATTATTGTTCGTTCATGAAAGGGCCACGTCCTGTCAAGTTTGTAAAAAGTTTCGTTTAAGCTATTGAAGTTTTCCCCTTTTACAAATCTGTAGATTGGTAACGGAAAGATACTGACAGAAGGGGAATGTTTATTAAAAATGTGCGTCTCCTCCTGGAACATGAAATAATAAATTAAAGCTGTTTTGTAAAGTAATAAGCAGTGCGGCTGACTTCGGCAGCACGTTTCCTTTGTCTCTAAAAAAAAAGGTGTAGCTCTCTTCTCTGCGCTGTTAATTGCAGTGCCTCTGCTCACTGCGTTACCGATATCGCGCTGGGAGGATATTTAGAACCCAAGAAGCTGCTTTTGACATTGTACCGCTGCAATCTGCAACACTCCTGTATAATGTTTGAGTATACGAGCAACTGCAATGATTTACCGCCAGTGGATGGTGAAGGCTAGTGCGGACCACGAATCCCACCGTCTTTTGTCGTTCCATGCCACCTTTGTGACATCGGGCAAAAGAAAATGCTTTTTGTGGTACGATCTTCTTAGAGCTGCCACGTAACGAAGGCGCACGTGTTACATACAATAGACTGCTGGGGATTGTTCAACGACAAAAACAGACAGGAGGTAATGGAAACCTGACGACCGTGAAGCAACACAGCAAACGGAGCCGATCCCTCAGAGGCCTCACATTCTCGCTGGGAGGTATGGCCGAACCCCCCCCCCCCCCCTCCCTGCAGAACAGGACGCTGTTGTTATAGTAGCGGAATAAGGAGTAGGAGTTCTCTGCTTCCTTCATTCGAAGAACTGTCTCCGTACTGTACCATTAGTGCCAGCTAGTATACTGCGTGTCGATTAGCACAGTAAGGACAATACTGTAGCACTGCAAGTGTCAGTACCCTCCAACGGCATTTTAGTAAGGGTTGCTCTATAAAGTGATGAACACTGACCTTGATACGTGTGTACGTTGTCTGTGTTTCTGAAGGGACTACTGTTGAGATTCAAGCTAGATATATTACCACAGTCATTTCCTTCCATCACATATCGTCTATTTTGTGTTTCGAAAAAGAGACCAATGTGGCTTACTAATTGGACGCGTATTACAAGGGTGCAGCCGAGAAGTTCGGTGATTGGTAACAAAAAATAATCTTCGATGGTTTTATAACCGGTCAGAAGTGTGTTGTAGCTAATGTTGATTTCTTTGAATGCCAGTGAAGGTATTAGACCAGACACCACATTTTTCAGAGCACCTTCTATTTTTAGATAACAATGAGATGCGAGTGAAAAGTGTTTAAAGGTTGTGTGCGTTGTCTGCAGTTCCATCAAAACCATTATGTAGGATATCTAATGACTGCTTCATTCCTTTATTTTATCTTTTTGTTCACTCGCATTTGAAAAGCTCGCTCGATATTTTGGCTTTCCTGCCTTTTGAATGGCAGAAGCTTATCCCATCGAAATACCAATCAAGATTTTAGCAGATAGATCATCGATGAGCTAAACGTTCAATATGCAGGAAAAAACTCATCTTTTAGAGAAAGACAAAGAGCAGTAATAGAACAAATAATTGAAAGCGTTGGGCTCAGATACCCATCTGAGATGGACTTAACAACCTGAGGGGATAACGCTGGTCCAGCAAACCTGTCAGAAGCCTCGTGACTAGAATCAAAAAATGGGAAGAAATGCCTAATATTTAAAGTGAACAATAAGAAGGCGAAGTGGCGATTAGAAAGTTACCGTTAAAAGGTGCCTATATGTCGGTGCTTTTATATCGGCATCGTAGTCGCGCTGGGTTGCATATACTCCGCAGCAACGCCCTCAAACGGAAACGTCTCTATCGCCCCTCATAGAGTGTTGTCTGTGGAGGCAGTCAGCACCAGCGGACTGCGTGTCCGATATCCTCCCAACAATGGCCGTGTTCACAGCTCACTTTTCCAAGAGTCCATTGAGAGCATCACGGTTCCCAGGCCCGCATGAGGAAGCTATACCTGGTATATTATGTTCCACTGAAGCTCACTAACTTCAGATGGATTTTCACTGTTTCATACAATTTCATGCAGAAACTGCGCAATGTTTCGATAAATAGTCATTACATTACCACTTTTCAACTTACAAAGGTCGAATGGCTGCTTAACCTTGCAACAAAAATTTTTCATATAAGAACCTTTACACTACACTGCCAGCCACAAAGGCTGCAATACCACGAAGACGGTGTGCAACAGACTTCAAGTAGGCATGAGGTGTATTACGCTCTTGGATATGCAAATGATTAGAATTTCAGCGAAACCGCACTTCATGCCATTTTACTTTTGTGCATGCCAAATTGGTCGTGTTGCAACTTTAGTGGCCAGCAGTGTACACTTCATTTTAGGAAACTGCTAGAGTCGGTCTAATAAATTTTGCTTAGTTTGGATTAGACTCTGAGACATTTCACATGCATCAGTTTCAAAATCAGAATCAGTTGAAAGTGCCGTCGGTGGCTGGTGCCTACGTTTATGAGAATGCTTCTAAAGTACTGCTCAGTGAAAGTGACTAACTGAGACTTGCATCTAGGACAATGTTTGTGAGTTACTGAATTGTACAGAAAATAATCTGACTCTTGTAGGAAACTCACTTCAGTGAATGTAGCTGAGGCCCTAATCTGAATTAAACTGAATACACTGAACTCATTCCTGGAAGAATGAACTGAAAATTAAAACACCTGCAGCCGTCTGTTTCGCATTTTACTTACTTAAGCAACCAATTCCGGTGTTCCATTACACCAACTTCAGGCTTCTTGATCAACAAATTCGGAGGAATCCAGCCTCGTGTGCTGTCATAACAAGAGCTATTCTATCTATCTATCGTTTGCGCCTTCGTCCCGCATTTTTACGCGGGGTTGGCGTGGTTAAATCGGATTCGTCACGTTAATGTGAAGGGGTGGCCGGATGCCTTTCCTGCCGCCACCCCGTACCCCCCGGGACGGAATCAGACTACCCCATCTGTCTGCACCCAGTGTAAATCATGGAAAAGTGCGGATGTGTTGAAGATGTCTGTGAGTCGTGTAACTGGAGCGGGGCGTGGGGACCAGCCCGGTATTCACCTAGGGGAATGTGGAAAACCACCTAAAAACCACATCCACGCTGGCCGGCACACCGGCCCTCGTCGTTAATCCGGCGGCCGGATTCGAACCGGGGCCGGTGTGCCGGCCAGCGTGGATGTGGTTTTTAGGAAGCGTCCAGGAAGCAGCGCATTAGTGCTCTCAGCTAACCTGGCGGGTCCTGTCATAACAAGAGCCAATGTTAAGTAACCAGTATCCTATATTTCCGGTTTACAGGGCACTTTCCCTTTGTTCAGCAATTGTTTGATGAAATACGAAAATCAGCCACTTTCGTATAGCTGTGTTTATGCCAACATGCCTTCCGGATTTTCTTCCACAATTCGGCGATTGCTAAAAGTGTTTATGCTATCCATATAAATGAGGAAAAGGACTTTAGAGTTACAGTATAAAAAGCAGCTGCTGTGTTCATGATGCAGTCAGTAAAATGTTGTACTAACGAACATGTACAACCTGACAATAAATGTTAAGCACCTAGAACCAGAGATGTACATGGAATGAAACTTCGAGGCTTACGAGAATGCATGATGTTATCCCAGGGATTATAAAATCGACTCTAGTTTACAAAGGACTTGGCAGAATGAGCCGACTTATTACTATGAAGTGGCACACCCCACTGGTCTAGATGAGTGCAGTGATTCGAACGGTAACGTTCTCATAAAGTCGTCCTGTTCTCCCTTGAGAGAAACTGGCCCACAACTACTATAGCTGGTCTTTGATAGCCTGGATGATAGTACACTACTGGCCATTAAAATTGCTACACCAAGAAGAAATGCAGATGATAAACGGGTATTCATTGGACAAATATATTATACTAGAACTGACATGTGATTACATTTTCACGTAATTTGGGTGTATAGATCCTGAGAAATCAGTACCCAGAACAACCACCTCTGGCCTTAATAACGGTCTCGATACGCCTGGGCATTGAGTCAAACTGAGCTTAGATGGCGTGTACAGGTACAGCTGCCCATGTAGCTTCAACACGATACCACAGTTCATCAAGAGAAGTGACGTATTGTGACGAACCAGTTGCTCGGCCGCCATTGACCAGACGTTTTCAATTAGTGAGAGATCTGGAGAATGTGCTGGCCGGGGCAGCAGTCGAACATTTTCTGTATCCAGAAAGGCCCGCACAGGACCTGCAAAACGAGGTCGTGCATTATCCTGCTGAAATGTAGGGTTTCGCAGGGACAGAATGAAGGGTAGAGCCACGGGTCGTAACACATCTGAAATGAAACATCCACTGTTCAAAGTGCCGTCAATGCGAACAAGAAGTGACCGAGACGTGTAACAAATGGCACCCCATAGCATCACGCCGGGTGATACACCAGTACGGCGATGACGAATACACGCTTCCAATGTGCGTTCACCGCGATGTCGCCAAACACGGGTGCGACCATTATGATGCTGTAAGCAGAACCTGGATTCATCCGAAAAAATGACGTTTTGCCTTTCGTGCATCCAGATTCGTCGAGTACACCATCACAGGCGCTCCTGTCTGTGATATAGCGTCAAGGGTAACCGCAGCCTTGGTCTGCGAGATGATAGTCCATGCTGCTGCAAACGTCGTCGAACTGTTCGTGCAGATGGTGGTTGTCTTGCAAACGTCCCCACCTGTTGACTCAGGGATCGAGACATGGCTGCACGATACGTTACAGCCATGCGGATAAGACGTCTGTCTTTTCGACTGCTAGTGATACGAGGCCGTTGGGATCCAGCACGGCGTTCCGTATTACCCTCCTGAACACACCTATTCCATATTCTGCTAACATCCATTGGATCTCGACCAACGCGAGCAGCAATTTCGCGATATGATAAGCAGCAATCGCGATAGGCTACAATCCGACCTTTATCAAAGTCGGAAACGTGATGGTACGCATTTCTGCTCCTTACACGAGGCACCACAACAACGTTTCACCAGGCAACGCCGGTCAACTGTTGTTTGCGTATGAGAAATCGGTTGGAAACTTTACTCATATCAGCACGTTGTAGGGGTCGCCACCGGCGCCAACCTTGTATGAATCCTCTGAAAAGCTAGTCATTTGCATATCACAGCATCTTCTTCCTGTCGGTTAAATTTCGCGTCTGTAGCACGTCATCTTCGTGGTGTAGCAGTTTTAATGGCCAGTAGTGTAGTCGTACGGCGTTGACGTCTGATACGGTTTCATTCATGTTCTGTCCGGGGCAGATCTGGGGAACTTGCTGGCTGCAAGAGTACCTCATCAGACAGTTCATGGACACGTGTCATGTTCGGACGAATATTTTCATGTAGAAAAATTGCACAGTGATAAGGATTTGTCCTGACGTCCCGTTCAGTTGTCAGATTCCCTTCAGTCACTACCATCCGTGACCTGAAGCCACCCTGATGGCTCCCACACGAAGACGCCACGAGTATCACCTCTGTAGCCTCCCAAAACATTGGAGGAGTAGGACGTCTCCCCAGGTCGCCGTCATACTTGCCGACGATGGTCATCCAGTGCAGTGCATATCCTCGATTCAAGGGTGAACATATTGTGACGCAGTCCGGCACCACCCCAGACGCAGGCGTTTGTGTTGTGGTGTTATCGTCAGAATACGCAAGAAACTCTAATTACGTAGTGAGGCTGCTGATAGTCTGCGACAAATAGTGCGGGGTGACACATAGTATAGGCACGAGTCCACTATTTGTTCTCAGATGGCAGGGACAGACGTTTCACTTTTTTCGGTCAGGCAGCTGAAGATGGGTGAAAGCCCGAAATGCGTCTCGGCAGAAATCGACAGATGTAAAGGTAACATAATATCCTAACACAGGGAAGGGCGATAGGACCGTTGCTGTTTACAATGTATGTAAATGATCTAGTAGAAAACGTCAGATGCTCTTTAAGACTATTCGCGGGTGATGCAATTGTCTATACCAAAGTACCAACACCAGAAGGTAGTAAAAATTTACAAAACTACCTGATGAATGGTGCAGCCTCTGGCAGTTGACCCTGAACGTAAATAAATACTATTGCACATACATAGAAAAAGAAATCTACTACTGTACAACTAAATTATTGACAACAAACAGCGTCTGCCGTAAAATATGTAGGTGTAACTATCCAGAGCGACCTTAAGTGGGATGAGCACGTAAAACAGTGAGAGAAGCAGACACCAGACACAGATTCATCGGAAAAATCTTAAAGAAATGTAACTCATCCATGAAAGAAGTGGCATATAAGGCGATTCTCGAGTATTGTTCATCTATCTGGGATCCCTATCAAGTAGGACAGAGGAGATCCAATTAAGAGCGGCGCGTTTCATCACAGGATCGTTTAGCTGGCGAGAGAGCGTTACGCAGATGCTAAACAAACTCCACTGGCAGAGAGGAGGAGATGCGTTGTGCATCACAGAGAGATTTACTATTGAGATTTCGGAAAATCACTTTTCAGGAGGAGTCGGACAACATATTACTACCCCCGCCCCCCTCCCCCCCACCCCCCACCCAACATACATCTTGCGTGTTGACCACGAGGAGAAAATCGAGAAATACAGAGGCTTACCGACAGTCATTCTTCCAACACACTATTCGTGAGTGGAGCAGGGTTGGAGAGATCAGATAGTGGTACGAAAACTACCCTCCGCCACACACGATTAGATTGCTTGCGGAGTATAATGTACATGCAGATGAAATGAAGCTATATTAGTGGTTGGTTGCTGTATTTCTTCAAGAGACCTCGGAAGACCTAAATCTGTATGAGCGGATGGGGAATCTAGCAGCCAGCCCCGTGAGTGTGATTCCAGTGTCTTACCACTGCGCCATCTCAGTGTATACGTAGATATTGAACATCGAGTTATTTTGACTGCGCATCGAAGCATGCGAAGACAAGAATGGAGATCGAAGCCGGCCGGAGTGGCCGTGCGGTTCTGGGCGCTACAGTCTGGAGCCGAGCGGCCGCTACGGTCGCAGGTTCGAATCCTGCCGCGGGCATGGATGTGTGTGATGTCCTTAGGTTCGTTAGGTTTAATTAGTTCTAAGTGCTAGGCGACTGATGACCTCAGCAGTTGAGTCGCATAGTGCTCAGAGCCATTTGAACCATTTTTTTTGGAGATCGAAGATATGCATCTCCAACCGTGTGCAGTCATGAAGATTGCTGAAGGGAGGCCGGCCTGGGTGGCCGAGCGGTTGTAGGCGCTACAGTCTGGAACTGCGCGACCGCTACGGTCGCAGGTTCGAATCCTGCCTCGGGCATGGATGTGTGTGGTGTCCTTAGGTCAGTTAGGTTTAAGTAGTTCTAGGGGACTAATGACCTCAGAAGTCCCATAGTGCTCAGAGTCATTTGAACCATTTTTTTTTTTTTTTTTTTTTTTTTTTTTTTTTGCTGAAGAGAGCAGCAGTCAAATGCGACGCGGATGCAGGACAGAGCGTGCACTGCGCAAGCATGTCTGGGGTACGCGACGTTTTCAGGAGGCGAACCCGCGACGAAACGCCTGGAGGACTCACCCGAGGTCGGCACGCTGGTGTCCTCCACGCGGAGAAACTCGTTTTCTAAGTAACTGCGGCGCGCTTTATCGTGCGCCACCGACTTGACATATGCCCACATGATATGTGTCGCAAATTGGCAAGTTTGTACTGCCAGGCGTAGTCCACACGCAGGTGCAGTTACAGCAATGCAGAAAACATCAGGTCGTAACATTTGTGATGTGTTTGTTGGAAGACTGTTCGACACAGACGGAAATGAGCCACCAAAATAAATGCTTCAAATAGCTCTGAGTACTATGGGACTTAACTACTGAGGTCATCAGTCCCCTAGAACTTAGAACTACTTAAACCTAACTAACCTAAGGACATCACACACATCCATGCTCGAGGCAGGATTCGAACCTGCGACCGTAGCGGTCGCGCGGTTCCAGACTGTAGCGCCTAGATACGCTCGGCCACTCCGGCCGGCAAATGAGCCAACACACTGAAGTGTGTATATATTAAGGAACCACACATAAGGAGTATCAGTGCCAATACTGTAATCATTGTATCTTATAATTTAGCCACTTCGCTGTGTTAGTTGCTTTTTCTCTGCACTTAATAGCTTCCAACAAACCCGACACGCACTTCACGACCTGACGTTTCTGCGTGGCTGTAACTGCTTCTGCGTGGTTGCTCCTGTCGGTGTAGACAACCCGTTTTGCGTCCACGTTTCCACATTCAACACCTAACCTGCTCCTCAGGGGAAGAGAAGTACTAATGGCTTGCTCTCTCCAAATGTACGTGTAGTTACTAACCTACCTAAACACTTACTGTTCCTAATATAATTATTAGTCCGCAAAAGAAGTAAATACTGTTGTAATACTGCTCAGTACGCTGTCCTCAGTTACGAATAAATATATCACAACTACTATCCCTTACACCCGTAGAATAATAGCTCAGTGGTCAAAAATGGCTCAATGGACAAGTGAAAGTCCTTGTGTTGGATGCCAGTATGGAGAGTTGCATGTCCCTAACCTATCCCACTTATCCAACTGGGGAAAGGTGATCTACAGTTTAACGTTGTTTCTGGAGACTCGTCGCTTCGCTGAGAGGTGAAGACTGGGTTAAAACGAAGACTAAAATTTCCGTGGCCCCACAGGAACTAGATTTCAACAACCTCTTGCTTTCCGGGCTGCATTTTACCACTAAACCATCATGTTTGTAGATGAACTCATCTACAGGCAAAAGATACCGGAATAGTCCCCCTTTCGGATCTCCGGGAAGGGGCTGCGAATGGGGAGTTGACCACAAGAAAAAACTGAATGATCAACAATTGGGTAACATGTTACATGTCAGGACGTCGAATCTCGGATGTTTCAACAGATACCATACGACATCGCTTTACTTGTGGACGCCATACGGCAAACTGATGTTGGATTAGGACACCATTGGCCTTCCTTACCCGATCTTTTGAGACTGTGTACAGTACGGATATCATATTGCACCCAGATTCTTCTTTCTTTGCACGGTCGAAAACCCAAACCGTAATGCGGTTGCTGGGACACTACGTTCATTACGTTGTAGAAGGCAGGGGACGACCACATGGCCTTTCGGCGGTATATGATCACAGATTATTGGACATGCTTGCGACTGTCTCGATATGGCAACCTCTTCGCCAAGATGTTGAATCTTTTTTTTTCAGCCCGCAAGGTGTTAGCTAATTTCATTGGTTAATTTCATTTTCCAGATGATAGTTGTATTCTTTGTTATGTATGTTTTGCTTCGGCTTCATCTCTCCGTTTTCCTGCTCATTTTGTTTTTTGTTTCGTCTCGTTATCGCTCCAATTGTAATATAAAATGTGCGTAGATGTATATACAAACATGAGCGTATAGAATCGTTGCAATCAAATTGGATTTTGTCGCTACAGGTAAGGCTGAGTTTGCTGTTTTGAATATAATCTGATTTAGTTGTCCTTCTACTTTTAGATTCTAAATAATACCTAATATATAAATTAACAAAATAATAAAATGTAAAAATTAATAAAAAGGATTGTTGTTACATAATATGAGAGCTTGGTAGAGGTACGGTTTTTTTGCATTCTCTTTTTATCTATTATTGTGTTATCATAATTAATTTTAAAAATAAAAAGGAGTAGCGTCTTTGATCAGTAATTAAAACGTCCTCAGACCCGGGTTCGAAACTGCCACGGCTTGAATTTGGATTAATAATCTGCATTGGTGGCCGAAGACTTCCGGCAAAAGAAGTCACCCTCAATCTGTCAATGGCCATGTCAAAGACGGCGGAGGAGCGGACAGAGGTTTAGGGCACTCTCTTGTCCTTGGGGTGGGAAACTGGACCTAGGCAATGGAAATCACAGCATTAAAAATCATTAACTTGCATCCATATGACACTGAAAAAGTGTTATGATGATCTCTCCATTGGCAAAATGTTCCGGAACAGTCCCCCATTCGGATCTCCGGGAGCGGACTCCAAATGGGGAGGTGACCACGAGAAAAAGATTGAATAATCAACGGAACGATAACGTTTTACGATTCGGGGCGTGGAATGTCAGAAGCTTTAATGTGGTAGGGAAACTAGAAAATCTGAAAAGCGAAATGCAAATGCTTAATTTAGATATAGCTGGGTCAGTGAAGTGAAGTGGAAAGAAGGCAAGGATTTCTGGTCAGATGTATGTAGGGTAATATCAACAGCAGCAGCAGAAAATAGCATAACGGGAGTAGGATTCGTTATGAATAGGAAGGCAGGGCAGATAGTGTTCTACTGTGAACAGTTCAGTGAAATTGTTGATCTTATCAGAATCTACAGTAAACCGAAGCCGACAACGATAGTTCAGGTATACATGCCGACGTCACAAGGTGAAGATGAAGAGATAGAGAAAGTGTATGAGGAACTTGAAAGGGTAATACAATACACAAAGGGAAACGAAAATCTTAAAGTCATGGGGACTGGAATGCTGTTGTAGTGGAAGGAATAGAGGTAAAGGTTACAGGAGAATATGCAGTTTTCTTTGGAGGTGGAGCCCCTCCACGCCCACACCGGCATGATGGCCAACTCAAAACGTTTACTACAATCTCTGCATAAGGGCTACTGCGATGTTTGCGTACGTATGGTTAAGGTTAACCATTAATACGCTCTCATCTGGAGACAGATTTGGTCGAAAGTTGGACGAAGGGTAGCGGTTTCAAGGGCAGAGGGAAAGAAGTGCCAGTGCAAGCGCCAGTGGGAAAAAACCTCTGCGGTAGTTAGGTCGAGTAGTAAGAGCAGTAGCGGAATCTTGGTGACTGCGACAGGTCATGCAAAGATGGGTTAAGTTAGAAGTGGGTATCATGCAAGCAGATACCATGTCAAGCCGTATGTTCGTCATAAGAGATCAGTCCGTTACGGTGCTTCAGCACGCTGTACTACGGTTTGGTCTGTGAGAGCCCCCTGTCGCGCTGTGTCACTGGTAACTTGGCGCGGGGGAAGACCCTAGTCGCTCATCGATGTCTAGTGTGCGAGCGTCGAAGCCAAGCGCCCGGACATATGTGGTCACGTAGTGGCACCACTCCTCACTCGTTGGCTGCTCTGACAGGCTCAGTAAGGACCGCGGTTGAGTCTTCCCTTTGTAGTGGACGACGTAGCCGATATCCTTGAGCTCCCTGATCGCTCGTCGGAGCAGAGCTGCTCAAAACCGATGGTCTTCGGCGTTTTTGCGGCGGCACCCGTGTTCTTCTTCGACGTGTCCGTCGCGCTGTGTTTTTCCATCGTCCGCTCCATAAGGGGAGCGGCGGCAGGTGTCTTCTCTTCACCTGTGACGCCCGCACAGACGTGCGCCAGCTGCGAGCGCAATTGCCGCAGTTGGCTGCACGCCTCCTCCGTCTCTGCAGACGGGGTGGCCTTAAAAGCTGCCCTATCTGCGTCCAAGGCGCCTCTGAATGCCGCAATCGCCTCCTCCGCCGCGGCCGCCAGCACGGGGCGCATCTTCTGCGCTTGCGGCGCCTGCTGTGCTACCGTCGGCGGTCGCTCCCCCGGGCCACTCTCACTGGCGCGGTATTCCGGCCGCCTGCGGGCATTGGAAGCTGTGTGGGCGCTTACTGCGCCATCGTTGTTTCTTCTCAGTTTGCGCCTTGTCTCAAGCGTAGCCGTCGCTGCAAATGCCGTGCAGCCACCCCAGTTTGCCACATGTGGCCCGCCGCAGGGAGCACAAGTTGGCGCCTCATCTCGTAGTCGGTCAGTCGGCCGTTGGTGGCCGAGCGGTTCTAGGCGCTTCAGTCTGGAACCGCGCGACCGCTACGGGCGCAGGTTCGAATCCTGCCTCGGGCATGGATGTGTGTGATGTCCTTAGGTTAGTTAGGTTTAAGTAGTTCTAGGGGACTGATGACCTGAGATGTTAAGTCCCTTAGTGCTCAGGGCCATTTTTTTCGTCGCCGGTCACAGGCGCGGGTCTCGTGCGCGCCGGCGCACTTGACACATCACGACGAACTGTTGCAGTATTTAGCCATACGACCTTCAGCTTGGCGCCTAAAGCAGTGGGGCTTAGGGTCCATGCCTAGGGGATGGTTTCGACCGTCACAGGAAAGCCTAAGAGCTGCTGCCATCCGTCGCAGTTTCCACTACGACAATATACAGCGGCGGCCTCTTCATATTCGTCCGATTGTGCAGCTTTGTAGTTGCACCCCGCAATCCGGCACGTAACAGCCCCTCTTGGACCGTCTTCTCATCACAGATCCAAGGCAGGCCCCTGATCAGAGCCTTGGATATCTTCTCGCGCTCTTTCGACGCGGTCTTCCACAGCAGGTGGATCAACTATGTGGGCGGCTACAGCGCTCTTCAATGCACGGTGGACGGCCAACCTCGCTGCCTGCCAACTGGACGATGGAGTCTGAGTCAAGGGACTGTACGCCTACTTCTTCCCTGCAGCAGTTGGCTATGATATCATACACTACTGGCCATTAAAATTACTACACCAAGAAGAAATGCAGATGATAAACGGGTATTCATTGGACAAACATATTTTACTAGAACTGACATGTGATTACATTTTCACGTAATTTGGGTGCATAGATCCTGAGAAATCAGTACCCAGAACAACCACCACTGGCCGTAACAACGGCCTTGATACGCCTGGGCATTGAGTCAAACAGAGCTTGGATGGCGTGTACAGGTACAGCTGCCTATGCAGCTTCAACACGATACCACAGTTCATCAAGAGTAGTGACTGGCGTATTGTGACGAGCCAGTTGCTCGGCCACCATCAACCAGACGTTTTCAATTGGTGAGAAATCTGGATAATGTGCTGGCCAGGGCAGCAGTCGAACATTTTCTGTATCCAGAAAGTCCGGACAGGTCCTACAACATGCGGTCGTGCATTATCCTGCTGAAATTTAGGGTTTCGCAGAGATCGAATGAAGGGTAGAGCCACGGATCGTAACACATCTGAAATGTAACGTCCACTGTTCAGAGTGCCGTCAATGCGAACAAGAGGTGACCGAGACGTGTAACCAATGACACCCAATATCATCACACCGGGTGATACGCCAGTATGGCGATCACGAATATACGCTTCCAATGTGCGTTCACCTCGATGTCGCCAAACACGGATGCGACCATCATGATGCTGTAAACAGAACCTGGATTAATTCGAAACAATGACATTTTGCCATTCGTGCATTCAGGTTCGTCGATGAGTACACCATCGCAGGCGCTCCTGTCTGTGATGCAGCATCAAGGGTAACCGCAGCCATGGTCTCCGAGCTGATAGTCCATGCTGGTGCAAACGTCGTCGAACTCTTCGTGCAGATGGTTGTGGTCTTGCCAACGTCCCCGCTTTTGATTAACGGATCGAGACGTGGCTGCGTGATCAGTTACAGTCACGCGGATAAGATGCCTGTCATCTCGACTGCTAGTGATACGAGGCCGTTGGGATCCAGCACGGCGTTCCGTATTACCCTCCTGAACCCACCAATTTCGTATTCTGCTAACAGTCATTGAATCTCGACCAACGCGAGCAACAATGTCGCGATACGATAAACCGCAATCGCGATAGGGTACAATCCGACCTTTATCAAAGTCGGAAACGTGATGTTACGCATTTCTCCTCCTTACAGGAGGCATGACAACAACGTTTCACCAGGCAACGTCGGTCAACTGCTGTTTGTGTATGAGAAATCGGTTGGAAACTTTCCTCATGTCAGCACGTTGTAGGTGTCGCCACCGGCGCCAACCTTGTGTGAATGCACTGAAAAGCTAATCATTTGCATATCACAGCATCTTCTTCCTGTCGGTTAAATTTCGCGTCTATAGCACGTCATCTTCGTGGTGTAGCAATTTCAATGGCCAGTATTGTACATCGCTCCCCACGGCAGAGAAAGGACAGATTCACGACATTCATCGCGCTTCCGTTCCGCATTCCTTGTGGGTTTCGGTGTCGGAAGCTTCTTCTCAGTGTCTGACTTCTTCTTCTGGCCGTTTCTGCCCATAATGTGGCGCGAAAAACGTGACAGTTTTGCTGTGTCTTAATAACGACGCACGACAATTCGCACTGCGTCACGCCACAGTCCGTACACGGCTTCGCAGCTCCTCTTCTGGCCAAGCACAGGTTGCGCGCTGTACCAGTCATGCGCACGTCGCCACTGCTCGAGCGCATGGAAAGAGTACATGAAGGCTTTATGAGGGAGGATATTGATGTGATAGAAGAAGAAACAGTAATCGACTTAGAAGAGATGAGGGACCCAGTATTAGAATCAGAATTTAAGATAGCAGAAGGGATAGATGACATCAGAATTTCTAACATCTCGGGGAAATTGGTGTAAGTAGGCTGTTTAGCTTTTAATGTTGGTAATGTCACGTAGTGCTCTGTATGAAAATCACTGGCTGTGCTGTGTGCAGTCTGTGGCTGGTTGGCATTGTTGGAATATCCGCTATTGTAGTGTTGGGCAGCGCGTAGCGTTGTGCAGTTAGAGGTGAGCCGCCAGCAGTGGTGGATGTGGGGACAGTGATGCCAGAAAGAGGAAATTTTGTAATACTGGATATCATGAACTGATATATATATGATGACTTTTGAACATTATTAAGGTAAATACATTGTTTGTTCTCTATCAAAATCTTTCATTTGCTAACTATGCCTATCAGTAGTTAGTGCTTTCCGTAGTTAGAATCTTTCATTTAGCTGGCAGTATTGGCGCTCGCTGTATTGCAGTAGTTCGAGTAACGAAGTAAGGTAAGTGATTCATGAAAGGTATAGGTTATTGTTAGTCAGGGCCACTCTTTTGTAGGGATTATTGAAAGTCAGATGGAGTTGCGCTACAAATATTGTGTGTCAGTTTATTGATGATCAGAATAAGTAAGGAGAGAAATGTCTGAGTACGTTCAGTTTTACTCAACTTTCTCTGTATCAAATAACGTAGAAGTTTACCAGCATAGTAATTCATAATTTCTTTAAGGGGACGTTTCAGTGGCAATAAACCGATTATTCAGGTTGGTGGGGAGAATGTATGAGTCTGCCGACATACCATCTGACTTTCAGAAAAACATCATTCACACAATTCCGAAGACTGCAAGAGCTGATGCGAGAACTGACGATCAAATAAAGGGTTCTGAGCACTATGGGACTTAACATCTGAGGTCATCAGTCCCCTAGATCTAACCAACCTAAGGACATCACACACATCCATGCCCAAGGTATTCCGTGTCGTCTTAACGGATTTCTTACAATCCTGTCCCTTTTTCTTGTCAGTGTTTTCCAAATATTTATTTCCTCCCCGATTCTCCGGAGCATCCCGTCATTCCTTTCCCTATCATCCACCTAATTTTCAACATTCTTTTATAGCACCACGTCTCGAATACTTTAATTCTCTTCTTTTCCGGTTTTCCCACAGTCTATGCTTCGCTACCATACAGTGCAGTGATCCAAATGGACATTCTCAGAATTTTCTTCTCAAATTACAGCCTATGTTTGATATTAATAGTAATCTCTTGGCCAAGAATGCCCTTTTTGCCGGTACTAGTCTGCTCTTTATGTCTTCCTCGCTCCGTCCGTCATTGGTTATTTTGCTGACCACGTATCAGAATTGCTTAACTTCATCTTGATCACGAATCCCGATGTTAAGTTTATCGCTATTCTCATTTCTTCTACTTCCAATTGGACTGACGACCTTAGCAATTAAGTCCCATAAGCTTTCACATACACTTTCAGTGAGGGTAGGTGCGTCACCAACGAATCTTAACATTAATATCTTTTCATCTTGAATTTTAATTCCACTCTTCATGCTTTCCTTTATTTTCGTCATTGCTTCCTCGACGCACAATAGGGACGAAAGGCTACATCCCTGTCTTACACCCATTTTAATCCGAGCAATTCTTTCTTGTTCTTCCACTCTTATTGTTCTTTCCTGTTTCTTGTAGATAGTGTATATTACCCGTGTTTTCCTACAGTCTACCCCTGTTTTTCTCGGACTTGCGAACATCTTGCACCATCTGACTTTGTCGAAAGCCTTTTCCAGGTCGACAAATCTATATGATTCTTCTGTCTTGCTTCCGTTACCAATCGGAACTTCAGCATTGCCACTGTGGTGCCTTTAACGTTACTAAAACCAAACTGATAGTCGTCTAGCCTATCCTCAATCTTCCTTTCCATTCTTCTGTATATTATCTTGTCAGCAACTTGGATGCATGAGCTGTTAATTTTCGCACTTGTCGGCTGTTGCAATCTTTGGAATTGTGTGGATGATATTTTTCCGAAAGTCAGATTCATACATCTGTACACCAACACGGTCGTTTTGTTGCCACTTCCTCACTACACGTAACTAAAGAACCGGAGATGATTATTTCATGCGATTCCTATGGAACAACGTTATAATAAACACGGGCTGAAAAAAAGGCACCTAAAAATGGGGAAGAAACTAAACGAGATAAAACTTCACGGACTGAGATGCTATGTGATATTATTGCACTGATTACAAATTCGGGTATAGATCGCTTATCAATATGACGTTGCATCTCCTCTGGCCTGGACTGTCGCACAGATTCGGTTGGGAAGGGTGCCATAAGGTCACTGTATCCTTTCCTCAGGCAAAATGGCACGCAGATGTACTAAGTGGTCCTTGACGTCCGAGGTACTCGTCTGGTACAACGGATGTTCTGTCGGAAACAGATTTGCTGATCTCGTTGGCCACTGGAGTACTTTAACATCACAAAGATAGTTCATAGAGACATTTGCCATCTGCGAACGAGCACCATACTGTTGAAAAATGGCGCCAGATATTGTAACACGGGATGTTCGTCACGTACGGTACCATTGTGTAGTCAGAGTTCCTCCGGTCACTGCCAACCGTAACCGGAGGTTACTCCCGATGGCTTCCTGCACCTCTCCAAAACATTGGAAGGATTGGACCTCTCTTTAGGTCTCCACGGGATTAGCCGTCGATGGTCGTCCGGGGTAAAACACAACTGCGATTCATCGCTGAACACTATGCCATGCCATCCATCTGCAGTCCATGCACTGTCGTTTGTGTTGTCCTTTTAACGGCGTGGTTCGGTGATTCCCCAGTCTGCCTGCTGTTGTTCTCGGACCAATGATGCCGCCTGTCAAAGACTGTTGTACGGAGTCTATTGCTTGTTCTAGGACGGCAAGTACAGATATGGATGTGTTTGGGCGTAATACGGCGCTCCTTCCTTGTGGCGGGCTGTAGCACTCGACCGAAAACGTCACAACAAGTATACCCGTTTTCACGTTTCCACGCAGTCCAACATCGAGCTGTTGATACATATAAATGTCCCATAAATCTAGGTACTGCACGATCCTACTTGCCGGCCAAATGGAGACCTACAATAGGTTCATGTGAAGCTCTGTCGCTGATAAAGCTCTCACGAGTATGCCGCACATCTGTGTCGTTCATAGTGATCACGCAACACCTGACGCTGTTCACGCCACTTCTGTACCCTACCAGGCCTGGTAAGAGCAGTACGTACGAACAACACGAATGCGCTCCGGAGGCTGTTCTGCCCGTTATGGAAAATTGCAGCTCTAAACACACCTTCGATGGTGTGTACGGTTCGTGTACGGTTACAAGGTCACATTGACATCCGACCATCGCTTCTGGGAGCTACACTTACTTTGTCAGGCAGTGTATGCGCTACACAAAAGAAACGAAATAATATTTTAGCGTCTTTTTTTTCGCGTTCTCTGCATCTACCCATTATTCTTCCCACAAAGATAGTCCTTCATTCCCGGTACAGAGATATGGCACGGTTTTCGTGATTCCCGTGCATTTTAGGTATTTCTTTATAAGAAAAAGAATTTTCGTCCCTCTCCTTCTGAAAATTACAGTGTATGACACGGTTTGTTAGATTAAAACTTTGTGCCGGGTGGGCACTAGAACTCGGACCCTTGCTTTCTCTAGCAGTTGTTTTGCCGGCTTGGAAATGTCTCAACACCAGACAAAATTCACGACGTGCAAAGTGCATACCACAGCGTCCCTGTTCAGCAAGTCCATCCTTGTCTTGAAAGAATGAGGAACGGTTAGACGCCGCGAAGCGAAAGCGAAACGGCCCCTTCTCCAGTGCGCTCTCAAACGACTTAGTCGTTCCGCCAAATTAGACATTTTTATGTCGGAGAGAGTTCTCCGTCTATTCGAGGAACGCACCCGCATTAACAGCAGTTCAGATTCCGCCAATTGGCACGGAGTCAGCAGCTGTGACTCCGGTACTGGACTCTGCACCTGAAGTGGGTCTCTCGGTGAAGAGATTTTACCCAACAAACAAAACAAGTTTTTGACATACCCGCTAAAAGCACGGCGTCCGAACTGATTTATTTGTGGAAGCAATTTTATGGCTGAACATTTCGTAGTAGAAGCTCGATAATGACCCACAAATTTGTCTCCTAGCCCGATAGATTTGGTGCCATGCCCCCTCACTTTCTAACCTGTTTTCATCTTTCAACCGCTACATACTGTGAAGCACTGAACCTCCACTTCGCCACCATCCTCGTACGTTCAACTTCCGACAAAGTCGCTCAGGAGTTTAGCGACCATTACGTGAATACGTGAACACGCCCTTATCACCGTCTTAGGTCGCTAATCGCGAGAGATAGCTTGCTGTTAAAACGTATTTTGATCAAATGTTTTACCGGAGAGAAAACTGGATTCCACGGCTTTTTGACTGGATTTTCATAGCCAAACGAAGAGTGGAAAATGGGCAAATTGGATAGCGAATTGACTGGAGTGGACTAAAGTTCTGGAAAAAAAACCTTAATTACTGATTTGAAGTAAAACTGATGTATATCATAAACAGCTGCTGCTAGCTACGTAAATGAAGTGTCAAAATGTTCACCTGTGCAAGGCCTAGCTACAGTATTTCGAGCAGAGAAAGGTACGTTGGTGTGATATTCAACAGTCAAAAGCACTTCCTTTGAATCAGGTATTAAATTCAGGGCATTTCGATTACAGCAGACACCGTAAAAAAGTGAATGAATTTTTTCAGTGTTTAGCTATGTTTTCCGCATTCATGCCTAGACTGTACAAATTTCAACTCAATCTCAGATGACGGCCCCACAGCCTTCACAGTACGTGACAAACATTCTACGATTTTCATCCCAGAGGCCGGACTAGTGCAGGGAGTCATCTCCATTACTACATAGTATATGTTAAGTGGCATTTGTGTGATATTTAACTGTCAAAATGGTTTAATTCTTGTCAAATTCTAAATTCAGGAAATTTCGAGAACAGAAGACGCAACGCAGCAAATATTTCAATAAGATAATACTTTCTGAACAAAATCTGAAAATTTAAAAGAAATTGAAATAAAAGCTGTCAAATATTTTGTGAAATGATTTATCTAAAAGTTAGAAACAAAATAGCTTAGAGAAACAATTGTCGGCCCTTTGAATGATGGTAGAAATCATGTACAGCAAACGTGATGCGTCAAATGTTTCCCTAATCTGTTTTATTTCTACTGTTAGAAGAGTCATTTTACCTGACCGATTTCTTTTCAACATTTTGTATTAAAGTTTTTCGAGTATGGCCTGCTATCAGAATACCAGAGACAAACTTAATATAGAGCATCATGTCAAGTGGAATCTTTGGTGACATTAGTAGAGCTCTGATGTTGACACGGTGTTGCGTATTAATGTCATCTCAAATATAGTCATGATGTGCCATACTCAAAATGGACCGGTAAAATTAGCTTTAAAGGCAAGTGAACTGTTGCTAATAGCGACCTAAACCGTGATAACGGTTCATCAGTTCTTCTTCGTGCAATCGTTCTCAGCGTTCTGTCTGACATTAATTGGTCATGATCGGGAGAATAGCTGAAAGAACACACGGTTTACTTCTTTTTAACAGCACTGAGAACCTTCGGTTTCGCATTGTGTCGTCAAGACTTAATAAGTAATCACCACGCAATCAACCGATGACTGTCAGCAATGGTGTTCAAAATTTGAGTATTTAACATCTCTTAGTTCATCATTTGTATATAGGAAGATTTCACACTGTTACAATGTTGAATGTTCGACGGGAACGAAACTAACATCGTGTGTCATAATAAAACATAAGCCGACGCCGATGTTCTCAATATACGTAAACAATTTATTGGTCGGGATTATCAACGCTATCAGATTGTTTTCTAACGACACTGTTGTTTACAGGAAAATAGCGCCCTTGGAAAAATATTCCACCATGTGTAATTAACGTCATTTCTCTTTAAATTTGCATAAATCAAATGGTTCAAATGGCTCTGAGCACTATGGGACTTAACATCTATGGTCATCAGTCCCCCAGAACTTAGAACTACTTAAACCTAAATAACCTAAGGACAGCACACAACACCCAGTCATCACGAGACAGAGAAAATCCCTGACCCCGCCGGGAATCGAACCCGGGAACCCGGGCGCGGGAAGCGAGAACGCTACCGCACGACCACGAGCTGCGGACTTGCATAAATCCAAAAAGACACCTGTGACCCACAGAAAGAAGCTGGTAGTATCCGATAATAAGATCTATGGTGACTATCAGGAGTGTGTATGCATACTGAAGAGACATATGAAAATTCGTACCAAATCTGGGATTCGAAATCGGGTGGCCTCTTCAGTAGGCAGATGCTCTGACCACTACGCCATCCTCGCACAGTGGCTTTGCACAGCCACACTGACTATTCTAGCACGCCTCCTTCCTCAATCAAAATTCTCATTTTTGTACTTTCAACATTTCAGCACGGTCAGCAATCGTGATAATCTAATTATTAACAAACTGTCAGCCTCGACTGCGATAGAGAAACCAACCTTTACCTAGGTTCGGGGTGAAACCTAGGTAAAGGTTGGTTTCATTACCGCAATCGAGGCTGATAGCTTCTTATATATAAAATTCTCATTCACGCCTCAGTCCTCTTGGTATTCCCTCTAAACTCGAACATTCAAGAGGAGACCTGGGCTTCAATCCTGGTTTAAAAAAATGGCTCTGAGCACTATGGGACTTAACATCTGAGGTCATCAGTCCCCTAGAACTTAGAACTACTTAATCCTAACTAACCTAAGGACATCACACGCGTTCATGCCCGAGGCAGGATTCGAACCTGCGACCGTAGCAGTCGCGCGGTTCCAGACTGAAGCGCCTAGAACCGCTCGGCCACAACGGCCGGCTCAATCCTAGCCGTGGTACAAATTTTCAATCGCCACTTCAGTCTACATATATACGTCATAGAAATTTGAGATATGAAAATTTCTCAGGAATCATATAGTTTCATTTGAACATCTGGAATGTTTTTCATGTATGTTTTTAAGGGCAGAACGAAGAATCGATCTGAATGATTGAATGAGTAAGTTAGATTTGTTTGAAGGGTTCTGAAAAAGTGCAGTGCACCTGTGCGGCTATACATCATTATTGCTCCACAATCAACACTTAAGTGACTGGCATAGTGTTCTTGAAACCACCTTTAGACGAGTTCTCTACCGTTCCACTCCAGAAAAGCGCGTGAGAAAAAAAAATCTTTTTACGAGCTCTGATTTCTATTACTTCATTATGATGACCATTTACCCCAAAGTAGTTGGTGGTTGAAATTTCGTGAATTTCTCCTTCTGTAGTTGGTTGTTGAAATTTCGTGAAAACTAGTGACAACATACCGGAAACAGTGGCTGAGGCAAAATACGTAGGAGGAATCATCCCGAGCGACCTAAAGTGAATAACCATATAAAAGAAAGAGTAGGGAAAGCAGATGCCAGGATGTGATGCACAGGAAAAATCTTCATCTTCTTTTTCTTGTGCCTTTGTTCCGTATTTGTGCAGGATCTGCATGGTTATTTAATGGGATTGGATGGCTACTGTGGGGGTGTCAACGGCCTTGCCGGAGTAGCAGTATCGGCTCCCGTTAGATCACCGAAGTTAAGGGCTGTCGGGTTTGTCTAGCACTTGGATCGGTCTCCGTCCTAGTCTACCGAGTGCTGTCGGCAAGCGGGATGCACTCAGTCCTTGAATGACAAGTAGAGGCTCCGGTCACGAAAACTGACACGGCCGGGAGAGCGGTGTGCTGACCGCATGCCTCTCCATATCCGCATCCAGTGAGGCCTATGGGCTGAGGGTGACCCGGCGGCCAGTCGCTACTGTTGGGCTTTCCGAGACCTGTTCGGACGCAGTGGATGTGCTTCCTGTCGCAACCCCGCTACCCCAGGGACGGAACATGTGTACCCTAACAGTGTGCGTGTGATATTAGTAATGTAAAACTGAGCTAAAGTTTTCTAAATGTTTGCTAATCGTGTAACTGTGGCTACCTTGGGTAACAGTGCGGTATTCACTTAAGAAAATGGTATGTGGGAAACCGTAAGAAAAAAACCACATCCAGTCTGGCCGGCACACCGGCCCTCGTCGTTAATCTGCCGGATCCGATCTGGCACGCCTCCCAGTCCCGAATCACACTAACACGTTAGGCTATCTGGGCGTGTCATATGAAGAACCTAATGCAAATTTAATTGATCCATGAAAGAAGTGGCCGACAAAACACTTGTTGAGTCGGCTATTGTTCTTCAGTCAGGGACGCTTACCGGGTTGCAGTAACAGAAGTGAGAGACAGGATCCAACGAAGAGCGGCACGTTTCATCATAGGCTCGCTTGACGGTTCGAGAGCATTATGGAGATGCTTTGAAAAAAAAAAAAAAAAAATAAAACATCCTCCAATGACAGACACCACAAGAGAGGTGTTGTGTGTCGTGGAGAGGTTTCAGAGGTTTACTATTGAAATTCCGAAAGAATACGTTCGGGTCTTTCGAAATTATGCATACCGGAAGTACCCTACGTAACACGCTGTAACATGGCTTGTAGACGTAAAGGAAATAGTGCACTAGACACTAGTCTGATAAATTCCAGAGCCTTGCATTAGTGTTTGGAAGCCTTATCAAGTAGGCGTGACAGAAGATATCGGATTCATAGATTCGCTGCTAGGATCGTAAAGGTGCGTGGGAAACATAAATGAGAAACCTTGAAAGAAAAACGACGTTCTGACGAAACCCTGTTGGGTTGACTTAGAGCATCTGTATTTGAGGAGGACCGCACAACTGTTCTGCTGCTGACATCGTGTATCTTGCGTGAAGATCAGTACGTGAATGGAACAGGGCTTACGGTGTATGTAGATGGAAACATAGGGAGTATTTAGATGTCAACAGAAACTGGTTTCTAATGTGGGAGAGTGGTGTAGCAAAATAGGCGTAAACCTGAGGATGGCGTGGGGCATGGTTTACGTCGCGTGTCGGGCTCGTTACCTTGCGGTTGCCTGCGGCCTGTTGTAAATCACTCGAAAGCTGTAGTAAGTGCCTCAGACGAGCTGGCTCCAGCGTCGGACGAGTTCTGGTAGTACCGCGCCCTGTGGTGGCGGGGAAAGGAAAGTAAAAGCTGTCGTACGCAAAGCAGCTCTAAACACTGCACTTGCGTGAACGTCTTGCCCGAGGTGGTGAAGTCTGCTTTTTGGAGAGTGTGAAATCATATCTTGATACAGGACGGGAAAATTGGTGGTATTACAACACACACACACACACAAAGGCGAGCACGTGCACACAAACGGTGCATGCACCTGCGACTGTAGGCTTCCGCGACAGGAATCCAATTCAGCAAAATTGGTCGGGGATGTGATGAAACTGTCAACGTTTACCCCAAGTCGCATTTATTAGCATGTGTTATTCTCTGACATTGTCAGTGGGCATAAACGCGATCTGTTGATTTTAAACAAGTGTGGATAAAAGTCCTACGTCAACATGGCAAATTTTCTTCCCTGATTACCGGTTTCGGCTCATTACTGAGTCATTTAGATCAATCTAAATTGATGTTCGGTGTCTGATACACGTTACATACCGTCGTATTTTTTAATTTTTATTCATTTACTTTTTACTGAAAATCTTAGTTGGTTATGCAAGTTGACAATTTACTTAACCAACTACGATTTTCATTTTAGAATTTTTTTTATTTAACTAGGGTAACTTAGCTCTAAGAAAAATAAGAAGTTGCGTAATGAGTGTTACACACTAAACAACATTTTGGATTGGTCTGAAGGTAGCTCAGTAATGAGCCGAAACCGGTAATCATCAAAGAGAATTTGCGACCTTGACGTAGGATTTTTATCCACACATGATCTACCAGGATAACCAGTGATTTTTACTATTGGATTCGATGATGATATCCTTCTCCTTGACCCTGTCTCACATAATATGACAGGATGCCCTTTCATTTTCAACTGAATGAATAAGGACGTAATTATATAAAGCAGTAATCCCATATCGCAAATGTTCATCCTTACGAATTCTGTAACCTCAGCTGAAATGTCGGTTGTTTTATACCACATGATGACGCTTTCACACACCCGGAAGAATTTTATTGAATCACATACACATGAAGAAAAACAAGTCTGAACGACACATTTTGCAACTAAAAGAAAGCAGAGGTGTCAGATGGCCACATTCAGAAAGGTATAGGGCCCGAAAATAAAAGATCAGTTTTTCGTATGTTACAAGGAATTTCTAAAACAGTAAAATGTACATACAATTTGTATATACAGGGTGTTCGGAAATTCCCGTTACAAACTTTTAGCATCTGTAGAGGGGAGTGAGTACATATTAGTTTGAACAGGAATCCACGTCCGTAAACGTAACATTTCCGTTCTGCGACGTTTCAGTTCAGATGTTTAACTCATTCACTTCCGGTTAAGTAACTGAATTAGGCGTGGTGCAGTACAATTATTAGGTAACAATTCGGAAGGAAACGTAACGAGACTCCATTTATCGCTTAAGCACAATTGTTTGTGTTCACACTTACACTATGTGATCAAAAGTATCCGGACACCTGGATGAAAATGCCTTAAAAGTTCGTGGCGCCCTCCACCGGTAATGCTGGAACTCAATATGGTGTTGGCCCACCCTTACCCTAGATGACAGCTTCCACTTTCGCAGGCATACGTTCAGTCAGGTGCTGGAAGGTTTCTTGGGGAATGGCAGCCCATTCTTCACGGAGTGCTGCACTGAGGAGAGGTACCGATGACAGTCGGTGAGGCCTGGCACAAAGTCGGTGTTCCAAAACATCCCAATACTGTTCTGTAGGATTCAGGTCAGGAATCTGTGCGGGCCAGTCCATTACATGGATCTTATTGTCGTGCAACCACTCCGCCACAGGCCGTGCGTTATGAACAGGTGATCGTGTTGAAAGATGCCATCCCCGAATTGCTCTTCAACAGAGGGAAGCAAGATGGTGCTTAAAACATCAATGTAGGCCTGTGCTGTGATAGTGCCACGGAAAACAACAACGACTGCAAGCCCCTTCCATGAAAAACAGGACCATAACACCATCGTCTCCTAATTTTACTATTGGCACTACACACGTTGGCAGATGACGTTCACCGGGCAGTCGCCATACCCACACCCTGCCAACGGATCGCCTCATTGTGTACCGTGATTCGCCACTCCACACAGCGTTTTTTCACTGTTCAATCGTCCAGTGTTTACGCTCCTTACACCAAGCGCAGACGCTAGCCAAAAATGAAGGTTGCACTGCTGTATTTGACAACGGAGGGCAGTTATGCACCGTCCTCAATACGTTACAACTATCACCCATGGTCAGAACTGTCTTCTGTGTAATTGTGAGTGAATTCGGACGTGGGTAAATTGTTTGTGTTCGTATGATGGGTGCTTCCGTAAACAAGGTAGTGGAAGTGTTTGATGTTTCAGGAGGCACCGTACCGAAGATTTATAGCACACAGGGAAACCGGCAAGACGTGAATCTTATCACAACGCAGTGCGTGTTGAGCAATCGTGACAGGCGGCCATTGAAGAGGGTTGTGACAAAAATTAGAAAAACAGTGCGGCGGCGCGGTTCTTTCCGTCCCTTTACGACGAACCTGCACCTACCTGTGAACATTGTCTCAGCAGATCATCAGTAGGAAAGCCGAGTGAAACCTACTGTACTTCGACATGAACTAGGCTGCAATTAAAGTCAGTAATCTACGTTTCGGGAGAAACACGAAATGAAAGGTTGGAAATTTTGTCCTCAGTTAAAATATTCTGAAACTTAGGTGAACAAATATCACTGCCAAGCCCGTGCTAGTCTTAACACAGTAACTCACAATCCCTTTCACTCACGTTAGCAAGTTTATGGTGTTGCCTTTCCCGGAAACGTAATAACTACAAAAATACTAATTGTTTTTGATTGAAAACGCTCGCCTAATATTAAGTCTGTCGGTACCAAATGCAGTCACAGTTTCTAGCCACCGACCTGCTCAATACGCCACGCGGAATATATGTCTTTTGTCGTCACAAAATTCACTTAAAAATTCCGAAATTTCTACACGCCCATCGGAATAATTATGCCGTCACTTTACCACACTTTTGATGTATGAAACAATGCTAGAACCGGCAACTTCTCATTTCCATCGGAACTACTACTACACACGTCCGAACTGTTTCATGGCTAGGCTCCGACTCCTTTCTAGAATACTCGAAGTCTTCTCTAACAGCAGAGAAAGGCGCGCGAAGAATATTGCTTTACCATTGGTCAGTTTATTCAACAGCCAATAGCAAAACAGCATTCTCCCACGTCAGTCCGCGCTTTTCATCAATAACCAATCGCAAAATAGTAAACCTAACGACTGCACCTTTTACCGACGCAATTATCTAATATGCTGAAGTTTTGTTTATGTATAAAATTATTTACTATTGTTATTTGTACCTGAAATAACTTGCCCTTTACCATAAACTTACTTTACAAATCTATTCAACAAAAATCCCCTTTGTTCATATCCATACTTCTTCGAAATGTTCCCACACTAAATCCTACTACACAACTCGTTAAACAATTATCTTCATATTAACATTAATCCACACTCACGCATCATTCATTCTGTTAAAACACATTTATAACATTTTACATACACAAAAAGACATAATAACACATTATGAAAATACTAGAACAGTTTATGAAAAACATTCAATTACTTTAGTGCACTCTAGTGGGCACAATCGAAACTAAAATCACAGTCCCCCTATTCAATATTGTCCTCTATCGGCTGATACATAAACTACGTGCGCGTCCAGTCTCGCGTCACCATCTGTCACTATCCAGCTCTGAGACACGTCTCCCACTTAACCACCTCCAAGGCAGAATCGTTATACGGCGCTACACCTCAACAGGAGCTGCAATAATCAGTGCAGAGCTGAGTACTGCTCTTGCGAACCGTGTCAGCACCAATACATGTATCTCCATAAGCAGGGAACTACAGAGCGAGCTGGAATTACAAAACTACTCATCCATGATGCAAATGCCCGTGAGAAGAAATCGTTGTGTCGAAGCAACAAAACCTTGGCTATGCAGCAACGGAAGAAAGTCTTTTGGTTGGATGAGTCTTGTTTCACACTGTTTCCAACTTCTGGCCGTGTTTACGTCCCAAGGGTCAAATATCGCTTGGGTTCGGTGATTGTTTGGGCTGTCACATTCCTTGGGCTCCATTCTCACCCTCCAAGGTTGCATTACTGCCAAAGATTATGTGACCATTTTCGCTGATCATCCCATGGTGCAGTGATTGTTCCCCAATGGTTACGCCGTGTTGCAAGACCACAGGACCCCTGTCCACACATCTCACAACGTCCAGGACTATTTTATAGGCACGAGGATGAATTGTCACGTCTCCCCTGCCCATCGCAGTCACCAGATCTCATTGTTATTGAGCCTTTGCGGTCTACTTCCGTCATCCACCTCTATCATTACATGAACTATGCAGTACTTTGCAGGAAGAATGGTATAGGCTTCCCTTGAAAACCGTGCAGGACCTGTGTGTATACACTCCAATTGGACTGGAAGCTGGTTTAGATGCATAAGATTTTCCTGAACTGTGCTGGGTCTTTTGTGTATTTTTGCCCAGGCCCTGCACATGCTATATTGTATCACAGGTACGTGACATGAGGTGACGTTGTGATGTTTTTCCAGCAGGTCCTGGACGACACTAGCATGTTGAACAGCATGATATACATGCTGTATTGTGACACATGTACGTGACATGATGTGACGTGACGTGATGTGACGTTGTGGTGCTTAATTTGCACGTGATGGGCGGCACTAGAGTGCTCAACAGCGTGATATACATGCTGTATTGTAACAAATGTACGTGACGTGACATGACGTAATGTGTCGTTGTGGTGCTTAATTTGCAAGTGCTGGGCGGTACTAGCGTGCTCAACAGCATGATATACATGCTGTATTGTAACACATGTACGTGATGTGACATGACGTGATGTGACAAAATGGTTCAAATGGCTGTGAGCACTATGGGACTCAACATCTTAGGTCATAAGTCCCCTAGAACTTAGAACTACTTAAACCTAACTAACCTAAGGACATCACACACACCCATCCCCGAGGCAGGATTCGAACCTGCGACCGTAGCAGTCCCGCGGTTCCGGACTGCAGCGCCAGAACCGCACGGCCACCGCGGCCGGCGTGATGTGACATTGTGGTGATTAATTTGCAGGTGCTGAGTGGCGTAGCGTGCTCAACGGCATGATGTATATGCTGCATTGGAATCCATGTACATGACGTGACATGACTTGATGTGACGTTGTGGTGATTAATTTGCACGTGCTGGGCGGCATTAGCGCGCTCAGCGGCATGATATACATGCTGTATTGTAACACATGTACGTGACGTGACATGATGTGATGTGACGTTGTGGTGCTTATTTTGCAGGTGTTGGGTGGCACTAGCGTGCTCAACGGCATGATATATGTGCTTTATTGCAATACACGTACGTGACGTGACATGACGTGATGTGAAGTTGTAGTGATTAATTTGCACGTGCTGTATTGTAACACATGTACGTGACGTGACATGACGTGATGTGACGTTGTGGTGATTAATTTGCAGGTGCTGGGCGGCACCAGCGTGCTCAACGGCATGATGTACATGCGCGGCAGCAGGAAGGACTATGACGAGTGGGCGGCGTTCGGCAACCCCGGCTGGGGCTACCAGGAGGTGCTGCCCTACTTCCTCAAGTCGGAGGACAACCTGCAGGCGCACTTGATGGATCCCGGCTACCACGGCGTCGGTGGTTACCTGACAGTCACCCAGTTCCCGTACCACCCGCCTCTCTCACACTCCATACTGCAGGTATGTCATTCGTGGACCTCTGGAAGAAAGAACTTAAAGTTACTGTCGACATCCAGATTATTAGGGTCGAATTACAAGCTTTAACTGACAGGAATGTAGGTGGATGTTCCATCCTGGTAAACGTCTGCGAATTATAAAATGGGTAGAAGTGAAACAAAATTACCTCAATACGACGTCTGCTCCACAGTTCTAGAATGCGAATTTCAGTGTGTTAAAACCGTCATCCTTTCGGGTCACACAAATAACGAAACGCAATAAGTTTCTATGGTTCGCTGATGAGTCAAATATAAATATAACAAACTATCGGTCTCGACTTCAACTTTGTTTAATTATTCTGGTAACTGGCTTCCGTCAAACATGGTCATCTTCGGACCAATAAGGCCGCACGGGAGTAGCCGAGCGGTCTAGGGCGCTGCAGTCTTGGACTGTGCGGCTGATCCCGGCGGAGGTTCGAGTCCTCCCTCGGGCATAGGTGTGTGTATGTTTGTCCTTAGGATAATTTACGTTAAGTAGTGTGTAAGCTTAGGGACTAATGACCTTAGCAGTCAAGTCCCATAAGATTTCACACACACGGACCAATAACTTCTTCGTGACGTGTGGAGTCGGTACATATAACTGCTGTACGTACAGAAAGATACCAGTCAACAACTTTCGATACGTACGGCAGATCCATGTACAGGCTCCAAACGTCACCAAGAAATTACTGGTCTGAATATGGTCGTGTTTGACAGGAACTGTTTGCCAGAATAAATAAATAATTGTTGCGATCTAGTCTAACTGTTTTTGTTATCCTGCTCAGGGAGACCTATATCCGTTTCAATATACCTTCAAATGAAAATATCAATAGCGCTTTACATTACTGTTTCCTGTGATACAAAGAAACCATATTTCTTAACATTCATAAGCGTTGATACTATGCTCTAGATTCAGCTGGCCAAAGAAGGAACTGTAAAACCATGCACCAAGAAATTGTCACGAAAGCTTACCAACATACCACGTATGTTGCCATTAATTACGAAATCGTCTGGCGGAATAGAGAACGTCTTATTCAATGGCTTTCTAATCTACTTTTCTATTACAAAGCGTTCAAGAGGAAAGAAAAAAGTAGCGGTTGAATAGAAATGTAGTATACAAGTTCACTTATTTCACTGTGTATCGTAGTATAAAAGGCAAGAAGGAAAACCAGTCCGCATTGCGCAGAAAGGAAATCATAATCACTGGAAGGAAGGAAGATAAGCACTTCGCGTTCAGTCGACATTGAGGTCAATAGGGACAGAATACAATCCTTTCCAAAGGCACCATCCCAGAATCCGCATTAAACGGTTTACGGCAAGTAAAACCTAATTCTGTAATAGCAGTCAGGTATGGAATCGTAGTCCACCAGAGAGCGAATCTGCAGATTTTAATTCGAGATTATTCTCTATTTTTGTCAAATGGTAGCACTAGTACTGTATTCGTATTAAGGAAAAATGAAAATTATTAGCTAGTAACAACAGAAAATATATTGATAGTGAGCACATATTTTATCCACACTACAATTAATTCCCCCAATTCGAATTCACACATACGACAAAGACGAATCTTCAAGGCTCGTCAAATGTCGATTTAAACAGCAGTGTAATCTACATTATATGTGTTTTTGCGTACGGTACATGTTTTTAACGCGAACTTCATTTCTTGTTGGACAATAAGCAAAATCGTTTCTACATAATCAGCAGCAGCAAAACACGTCGATCCTGCAAGAAATAAACATAATTCCTCAGTGGTTTGTAATGTGACCATTGCTCCCCTCTGTTAACTTAAATGGACGGAGAAGAAACGCTGATAGTTCTCTGTTCTTGTTCTAGAACGCCACGCGCTGTTGACCGAGCTGTTTAGCGCCGTTCCCCGTAAATCATCACTATTTAGAATTCCGCAGTTGTGTACAGGAATCATGTTTCATTAGAAAGCATCAGAACTGTAGGACGACAACTCGTGTTTGTAGTGTATTTACTTTGTAAACATTTTTTGCTTCCGTACCTTGCTCTCGTAATGTTTGAAGAGAGTCTTTATAACTACTTCCCCCTGTCACTTTATTTAAAGAGCGTGATATTTTTTTCCCTTAGCAACTATTCACCTATAGTGCCCTTAGAGCCACGAAGAGCCTTCAGAGACTAATTTGCCAAGAAGAAGACATTTTCAAGGAAGAAAATTGAGCAGACGACAGTGGCCCCTTGTGTATTGTGTATTGAATCGGGGACCTAGAAACGACGGAGAGGCTCCGTACCGCCGTAGCCCTCAGTGGTTTGAAACCCCACAACAGGCCACCTCACCGCCACCCCGCACCGAACCCAGGGTTATTGTGCGGTGCGACCCCCAGTGGAACCCTCCCCCCCCCCTCCCCACCCCTCTCCCAGGCGGGTACCTCTCATACCAGACGAGTGTAACCCCAATGTTTGCGTGGTAGAGTAAAATACACACACACACACACACACACACACACACTCACGTGCCCACGCGCGGAAACATGGTTGTGATCCAACTCGTGATACGTTGTGCGATTTCCGTAACAGAAATTATTGCCAAAAAACTTGACGAAGCTAAGGGTGACTAAGAAACAGCACCTGCACTTAGAACCATCTTCATAGCTTCCGACCACGAACGTTTCTTGAACCTGCTCTGTCGCCTCATATTTCAAAATAACTTCTCGATTGCGGCGTCTCATCGGCTCGTTAGAAAGTTGTGGTCGCTGCTAGGTCTCGTTTCGCTACACTGAGCGGCATGTAGCGTGCCTCAGGAAGTTGACATGGCCCAGTTGATAAACTAGTCTAATGGCGTGTACCTTGTGTAGGTCTCGAGGAAATAATTGGCGTAGCACGGCAGCCTCTATTTGTAGTCATTTTTTCACTGCAATCGAAAGTGGAACGTTGGAATGTGACTGCTCGAGAATTGCATGGTATTTTTCTCTACAAAATGTTGCGTGGAAACCAGGGACAGTATAGTTTTCATGCGACTAAACTTTGAATATTTCCCCATTTGCTACGAGCGAGTAGTTTATCCCTTAAGTAAATATTGCCTCTTTACCTGATTTGTCTTCGGATTAAGGCAGAACTAAATTGGCTTAGAAGTTTTTCGCAGCGGAGTAAACGAATAAAATTTTCTTGGTGTTGAACTCGCGTCATGTTTGAGCTGGAAACAAAGGATTGGAAGATACTCACAACCCTTAATCGTCATGGGCTGTACTTGATTATAATACGAAAATACGCATGAGACTGGAGATAGCGCAAACGTGCCAATGAAATATGTCAACAATTTGCGACTCTCGCACTTGAAGTACTAATTTTCTACGAAGAGTCCAGTTGTTACCGCTATGGTGTAATCATTCCGTTGTCCAGGATTTTACTTTGAAACAAAAGGAACATTGTCAGACATTTTAGAGGAGTGCTGCAGTGCATTTCATTGCCGGACGGTGTACGGCGGCAAATTGAGCTTGAACGGCTGCGTGTACGACACAGCATGTCTACATGTCTACAGGATCGGATCGGATCTCCAAGTGACTGTCATTGCTTGTTCCCATGATCGTAGTCTTAAACGAGTGTCCTCCAGCAAGAGTATGACGCAGTCTCCACCATTGTACACTATTTTTTCGTTGGTTAGGGTGTGTCCTCCCATTTTTAGCGCCCAGCTCTGATTTTCATCTTACCAATCAAATAATTTATTAGCAACATTTGTTGTTATTACATCACGCCTTCTTTCTCACACCAAAAAGGACTGCCGATTATATTACTTTTCTGAGAATTTCTTTTATGCCAACAACGTGCTGTACTTCACAGCATTATTATCTCTACGAACGACTTTACCTAAACTGCCGAATACTATCTACTTGAGACTACAGTGATATTACTTGAATACCTTCTCACACTCCATCTACATAAGGAACAAGTTCTAGGGAACTGATGACCTCAGAAGCTTAGTCCCATAGTGCTCAGAGCCATTTCCATTTGAACCTTTTCTTTCTTTTTTTTTAACATAAGGAACGACATTATTAATTCCAGCACGTCGTTAATTTTCAGGTTGTTCAGTGTCCCGTAAGGAGACGCCAGTATATAAGGCTACTCAAAAAGTTTCCGACTGATTGCGTTGTTGCAACTTATATGCATCGTAGCGCGACTTCGATACTGGAATATAAGCACCGACGCTTGAGCAAGACTTTATTGTGGCATTCGTGTCTTTACGGCGTGCGTGAGGTAAATGCAGAAACATGAAGTATGGCGGCGTTATTACCAAATGGATCCAAACAGGACCAATGTGCTGTTATTCTTTTCTTGGCGCGGGGTAGCCGCGCGGTCTCGGGCGCCTTATCACGGTCCGTGCGGATCTCCCAGTCGGAGGTTCGAGTCCTCCCTCGGGTATGAGTGTGTGTGTTGTTTATAGTGTAAGTTAGTTTAAGTTAGATTAAGTAGTGTGTGGGCTTAGGAACCAATGACCTCAGCAGTTTGGCCCCATAAGACCTACCACAAATTTCCAAATTTTCTTGGCTGCCGCAGGACAGACACCGGTAGACATTCATCGGACTGTGAAAAATATCTATGGGACAACATGTATGCCTAAAAGCACATTCGTGGAATGGTGCGTGACGCGTCCCCAAATCGCAAATTTCGTATCGCAGAAATTACGCCTTAAGTCCTGTTCTCTCCTAATGCGATTCTCAGGCATCCGGTCCCTTAAAAAACATCTTGAAGGGTCGACGATTCCTGTCGGACTAGATTGTGCAGAAGGTTGTTACGGACTTCTTCACGCAGCTGGACACTGAAATTAACAAAACGGGTACATACAACATGGTGCATCGTTGGGATGATTGCCTCAATGCTCACTGCGATTTCTTCTGATTGGCATGCCGATTGTGGGCTGTGCAGTCTTCTAACGGAAACCTTTTGATCGCCCCTCAGGATAGTTGAAATGACTGGTTCCTTCACACACTTATACATAGGGTTTCAGGCTCATGCTCACAAAAGTTAATCAACTGTAGACTACAAACAGATGATCATGTTTGATTAAAGAACGTATTAATTTTAATGATTAATAGAAACTACCTCGGCTGTGTTAAAACACACTTATTGTGTTACGGCCGGTTTCGTTCGCTGAACATCTGCAAGTTAGTTGTACTAACGTCTGTTAGTTGTACTAACGTCATGACATTCAACGAACGAAACCGATCGTAACACAATATATGTGTAATAATATGACTGAGGTGGTTTTTATTCATCATTGACATTAGTGTCAGCTGTGGCTCTCAAAGTGATTAAGGTCATTTATTTTAACATGTCATTAGTGAGTTATTCGGATGAAATGTGCGTTAGAAGGGCTAATAGTTGCATATAATCACAGTTATCTAAAGGCCTGAAAGCAGGTGATCGTGTAGTCTGCCCAGAGCCTCATTACAAGCTTGATACCTCTGCAGCAATTTCAGAAAGTTCTACTAGGCATCGTAGGATGCGATGTCAAAGCAGGCGAAGCCGCTAGCACACAACGGTCCATTATGCCTCAAAGACATCAACATTGGAAAGAGCTGAAGCTCCAGCCATGTTGGAAGAAGAGGATTTTCTCCACAGTAAGAAATCTTGCGCCCACTTTTCTCACACTAAAAGACAAGGATTCCTCTATGAATGCATTTCAACATATTTTCCATTTCTCCCAAACCTCAAAGCTGCCCAGTTTATTAGCTGCCTTCGACTAGCAGTTTCATTGTTGAAATATCTATTTCCGCAAAAAGATCAGAAACATGACCTGGGGGCAACCCTACCACGTCTGGTCGGGCAATGGCATTTGGAAGCACTTTTCCTGTCTCATCTAAAGGCTCCAGGCAACTAGGACGCCTCCTTGGCCGACAAATCACAGCGTCGGTAAAGTGCAGTACGGGTACAGTGATGTGGTTGTCTCCTAATGATCTCAGAAACGACTGGAACTGTTTCGTCGACTTTCGTGTCACCCTATCATGTAATCAAGTTCAACTAATTAATACAGCCTGACGTGTAGTCAACACCAAATGGAAAGGAACACCGAAGTTTCGGAAGCAAAGCAACATCTACCTACTAACTGATTCAGTACTTGTACGTTAGTGCGAAAACACTATGTATTGTCCCCACTTATGCAATTAAGGTATGCTTAACACGTGGTCTTTGCTGCAAAGATATGCATTAAAAATTAAATAAAATAATTGTCTAAGAGAAAAATGATACGCACTATATCTGATTATTTACATTAAACAGAAAAATAGTGTATCGTTGGAGAATAAGTAACAGGGAATATTCTGCGCTTATGTTGCTCTGAACTTGCGTAATACTGTGTGAACTGGAGGGATGAGGGATATGGCATAACACGAAAGAAAGATAAGGCATGTAAACGATACTAAGAACATAAACCACACTTTAAACCCGTTAAACAATAGATACAAAGTTGTAACAACATAGAATCAGCGATACATAAATGCAGTAAAGAAATACACAGAGTTCAGGAGATAGGAGAACCTAGTTCAGAAATCTTACTCTTGCAAGTCTCTCTCTTACAAAATATCATTAAGGGAAAAGAACTATCGTTTGCACTATGTGCATCCATTATACTCGCAGACATATTCTTAGAACCAAATAAGGGAAAAAAATAATACTCTTCCTTATCAGTAGCGTCAGTATGTAAGTGACAGTATAATGGCTGACCAAGAAGATGATTAATCTTTCTAAGTGATATTCTGAGGGAGATAACGTGACAAATTAATTGCCGTTGTCGACAAGCAATGCTTCATTCTCGAAGAAAGAGCTTGCCTCCCTGCAAGTCATGCTATGCTTCGGATGTAACCTCCAGGTCAACGTGCGGCACATCCTTCATTTCCTCGGCTGCAGACATAGATATGATCTTCTCATACAACTGACTGCATTCCGTATCAGGAGTATCTGTTGTCTGATCAAAGACAAACTTCTTCCGCAGTGCTTATTCCTCAATGTAATGAAAGTGTCGTAGAAATCACATTCAGTATTACTATTAGATCTCCATCTACAATTTGAAAATAATAAGGTCATTTAAGAGCAAAGGTACATCCAAAAATACATACTTTTTAAAATAATTTTAAAATAATTATCAAATAAGATGTCTATTATTCTGATAAAACTTCATTTCCAACGCAACAGAAAAATGAAGACACTTCTGAACGTTAAGGATCTCTGTGAGATTAAAACTGCAGGTAATAGCTCAAAAATCAGCCACAGTGCAATGCAAAATAAAGGTGCCTACCACGTATTAAGCAACTTAAAAAAAGAAAAGACAGAAATGTAAAAGCTGAAAGTGAGTAACAATAACATACGAGTATGTCACTAAAAAATTAAATTAGTTGCGATTGTAGAAATGTTACAGAAGAAAAGATGGAGGAAAGTTGTCACGAAATATAAACAAAACTGAAACAATCACGTCGACACATTAAAAATAACTTTAGGGAGATTAGAACAAGAACAAAAATGATTAGGGAAGTCGAAACAGTGTGAGAGGATGGAAATAATACTCTAAAGGGAATCGCCCCAAGTGGTGGGGCAAGAATGATACACGCTCGTCAATGAAACTTAAGCAGCTACATCAGATTTTCGAAAAAGTATAATTATTATGCTTCCCATAAAGACGTGAAAATTTCCACACAATCAGTGTAGTATCATATTCGTCAAAAATAGTCACAAAAGTACTTTATCGAACAATGGAATGAAAATCGGAAATAGGTTAGTAGAGGACTAGTTTGATTTTTTGAGAAACAGGGGCACTTGAAGGTCAAT
Organism: Schistocerca cancellata; assembly: GCF_023864275.1. NCBI lineage: Eukaryota > Metazoa > Arthropoda > Insecta > Orthoptera > Acrididae > Schistocerca > Schistocerca cancellata. The sequence continues at coordinate 334,242,060 of NC_064634.1, forward strand.
ATTGTAACTCTGCGTTCAGTATTAGATGGCAGATATTTAAATTTAAAAAAAGATATGATTTGCATAATTATATCTGATCATCTGTCGAAAAAAAAATCTGTGACCATAGACGTATAATAAAGGTTATTTATATGAAGCTGTTCTGTCCTGTCGATCATAAAGTTCATTAATCTATAACGTTTCGCATTTGGCATTTGTGTACAGTTACCGTTTAAAGCTAGCGGTACCAACGTATTTTGCATAATCATGTACTACCTTATGGAGCGCCGGGAGTGTGGGGAGGGGGGAGATAAGGGGAAGTATGGATGATGAGTGCTTTGTGACCACCATAAGAAATTTTAAAAAACACAAATTTCATTAATTGTCGTTGACCTTCATTCACAACATAGATTTTAAAGATCTATAGATGTGTAGGAACGATCTTGAACATCAAAATATGAATACGACAATCATAGTGAAAAGTCGTGTTCTCTACTGAGAGCTCAATTTGTCGGTTAAGGTTATTGAAAAAGTTGAAGCAGTTACGGAATCTTTATAATGAATCATTAAAATCAATAAATATTTTTTCAAACTTTTAAGAGGTGGGCTCAAAGTAGCCGCCCTGGTACTGTAAAGGTCAAACGTTAAGCAAATAAAAGACAACATAAACTCAAGTCATCGATGAAACAATACCTTTAACATACAAAAATTCTCTTATATAGTAAAAAATCTTAGACTGACGTCTTATTGAATTTCTAAGATTGCAGGTCACGTTACATGGCAGATATCTCGTCATCCGTCTTCAGTCTGTTAAAAACAACCGGCCGGCCGCGGTGGTCTAGCGGTTCCGGCGCTGCAGTCCGGAACCGCGGGATTGCTACGGTCGCAGGTTCGAATCCTGCCTCGGGCATGGATGTGTGTGATGTCCTTAGGTTAGTTAGGTTTAAGTAGTTCTAAGTTCTAGGGGACTGATGACCTCAGATGTTAAGTCCCATAGTGCTCAGAGTCAATTACGAAGTTGATATTTCTGTTGAATCAGTTGCTAAGATAACCGCTGTGGTTTTTGTTATTGGACTGCTACTGTGTGAATAGACTGTAAATAATGTAGCCTTTGTCAAGAAAGCATATCATTCAATTTTCTTATGTTTTAACCACTTCATTGACACTCCACAATGGCACATTGATGGTGAATAAGGGAAAAACATACAGCGCAGTAAAGTAGTTTTTGTGTTGGAAAATATTACTATGTAAGTACTCCAGTGGTAACATGTGTACGTATATTTTTTCATACAAAGTTTAGCTTTTTGTCAAATGATATCTCATTTATGGCTCTTGTAAATATGTTGCTACCGACTGTCCCCTTTACGGTATTGTTTTTTCAACGACTTGTATTTCTAGTCATTAGATACGTTAATCTTTAGAAATCGATTGTATAGACACGCAGAGATTTACAGATAAATAACCCCGACGGGTGGTAGAACAGACACATATCCGTAATTTAAAATTAGTTGTATTTGGCTTTAGCCCTCCGAGCAGCGGAATTTTCTTCATGACACGTCGTGGTTAACATATCCAGGATATTGACTTCCAACTTTTCTGTTCTGGTTTGCCGTGACTTATTTCAGCTCCATCACAGTCACATCTATGTTTATATCCTGTGCATCCATCTCCGTAACCTTCCCCCAAACGCATAAAACCTGTGTTCTTGAAGTTCAGTAATCCACAAATTCTTCGTAGAACAAGATGCTGCCATACATTACGAAATTATCCACAAAAAATAAGGATGCGGTACAACAGACTGAAGCAATGCTCGACAGAACAGACGAGAATATACACTTCAATACACACAGAGTGTCCCTCCTAACAGTCGTCAGGCGCATATTCTCTGGTGTTTCAGCAGATATTTGCAATTTTGTTTTAGCATTCTGTAGCTGGAGTCAGTCCAAACAAATAGTAATAATCACATCTTTCAAGCGACGCCAGTGTCAACGGAAAGCGTCAGTTTGTTTCCCGATAGAGACAAAGTGATTTTTAGAGCATAATTCCACGTGATCCTATAGAGCGGTCCTAGCCCAATACTTAGTTTGTCGATAGGTACTAACAAGGACAGTAAAACACGAAGAATAGCCAGTACCCCAGCAGCGCTAACACTGCAGTGGCCCGCGATGAATGCTGTTGCCATGCAGCAGCGCTACTTAATCACTGTTGGATTACTGGTTATTCTTCGTGGTATACAGTCCCTGTTAATATGTATCGACAATCTAAATATTGGACTAGAATAATTCGGAAACGAACGCTCTGTCAAATAAACACGTAAAATTCCGATTTAATTTTTTGTAATGGCACGCAAATCGTCGCTTTCTGTTGACACTTGGCGTCGCATGAAAGACATGACGAGCAGTAATCGTTTGGACTGACGCCAGCTACACAATTTCAAAAGCGAAACAGGAAATACCTGCCAAAAGACAGAAGAAAGTATACTTGACGATTCTTAAGAGAGACACCCGGTACACACAATAGTTCGTGGACGCAAGCTAGCCGTTTACCCACAAAATTGTTAAAGAAACATTTGTAAAAAGAAACACAAACTACTGTTATTATAAACTCACGGCACTTGCTATGTAACTCTTTTCCTATCACTGTGCGCCATGTGCCACTTGCTTGTTGTGGCTATGAAAATCTCTATGTGATTAAGTGATTGGTCCGCACAATGGACTAGCATTAAAAGTTGTAATGAATACACAAGTTAATAAGAATGCAAGTTATCGTGTTCAACAAGAGCATTCCACTGAGCACCGAAAATTACGAGCTTTGTATGTTGCATTACAAGTAAAGTATACCAGCTACAAAGAAATCAGACAAAAATGGGGTGAGAAAAGTCTGGATCATGAATTACTTACGCTCAGCATAATTTGGCGGTGTCGAACTTAAATGATTTGCATATAATCGCTGCATTAGCAGTGGAGCTGAGATACCACCAACATAGGCCATTTGCTAGGTATACATTCCGATGGGGCCGAACGGTCAGTTTCAGAGTGCCTCAGTATCAATGTATACGCACACTTTTCAGAGCATTTTGCGTAGGAGATGATAAAGTATCAGCGATTCGGCAAAATTTTAGCTGTTGTGTAGAGACCAAACATGTACTTAAGAGCAAGGAAGCAATATATTCGAAAATTGAGCATTTGCTAAGTAAATGTTGGTGTGGTAAACGAGAAAACGAGTTGTTATAACAGAGTTTATCGGAATAACAAAATACGAACTTGAAGTTTCAACATTACAACCTTCATTTGCTGAGATCTTTACTGTACGGTAATATTTCAGTCATATATTCGACTTAAAATGTGTTAATTAGAACTGTTACATAGAACAGTTCCTGTTTCAAGAAATAAAATGCTTCTTTGATCACGATATGCAAATTGATTCGACTTTTGTCTTTACTACGTAGTTGCAGTTTCCATAGATGATGGAATGAAGGGACGAATTTTGTGCTGATGATGAGCTATTGGCAGGCTGGGAAGACGAAAGTAACTTTTTGCTAGATCATTGATCACAGAGACGAAACTGTAGAGGAGGATCAAAAATGATATCATCAACAAACAAAAGTAACATCAGAAGTAGGGACAAATTAGCAGACAAACTGAAAAAAATTGTACTACCTCAAAATCAAATAAAACGTGACCAAGTGAGCAGGATATAGAAGCAAACTATCACAGGTGAAGTGAGCATGTTCGCCAAAACATGTCTATTAGTTTAAAACATAAACCCTGATCTAAGAATAAAAATTCCGTGGATGTGCATCTGGATCACAGCATTGTATTGAAGTTATACTTGGACTGTGGGTAAATCGGAAAAGAGAGTATCGAAACGTTGGAGATGGAGAATGATGCTGAAAGTTAAGCGGACATAAGAAACGACGAGATTCTTCACAGAACTGCCGAGAAAAGGAACATGTGGAAAACAGTAAATACAAGAAAGGACAGCAAGACAGGAAATGTGTGAAGACATCTGAGAATAACTCTCATGGAACAAGAGGGAGCTTTAGAGGAAATAGCTGGAGAGGCCAGAGATTAGAATGTGTACAACAAGTAATTGCAACGAATTATCAAAGACAGGAACTAGAGCAGCAAGTATTGTTATTTAAGAATAAAGTATTGCCAACAGTGTTTTAACATTTTGTCTGTACTCTGTCTACAGAATGACTATAAGTTAATGAAAAATTTCATAAGGCTGTCTTTGTATCATCTCTTAACACTAGCATCTTTTCTGCCACCACCTCGAAGAAGTTCAGATCTTTCAGACCTAGTTGAAATATACTTGAGGTAAGACCCACGTGTTATTACGAAAGCTGCCACAGCCGAATGTTCACCAAACACAATTAGGAATGTCCTTACGTTCTCGATGGCTGTCGTACTGGGCCTTTCCGAATCTGATAACGTTACTGGATGCAAAACGTCGTGAACACAAGCATTCGATAAACCAGTACAGGCGAATGCCGAGTTGGTTCAACCAGTGAGGCCACTGTCGATTTGCTTCCGAATATTTCTGCCCCGTCTACTATATTTTATCTTGTAAGGCACCTTGTTGGGGAAGGTTTGATCAATATGTCAGCTGATACATGCATTATAATTACTTGGACATATTAGCATATCAGAAGTTAGACAGCTAAAAATTAAGGAATATTATGTCCAGATAATTGATAATTAATTCTTCGAACACAATAATGGGATCCTGTGGCCGCATATTAGTAAACATTTAATAACGGTACCCTGTGTGAACGCAGATCGTTGAATTTATGAATCTAGCACATGAGTCAGGTGAGGAAACTGAGGATTAATCGTGAAGTACTGAGTAATTGTCGTGAAACTGACTAACGTAGAATAAACCATCTGAAGGAATACATAGAACTATTAAAGGTAATATGCAGAGTTATTGAAGGTAATACATCTCACCTGTTGTGGATTTTGTCAGCAAACTATTCATGACTTGACAACGCAAATCTTCAGAGTGAGGCTCTGAAACTATAAAATTATAAACTGACTCGAAATTCGCCACATCTCACGCAGTAGCGGCTCAGTCTCACAACAGTGTAGCTGGCATTGACTGAGGTACAGCGACCTCAAACAATGGCAGCACCTGCCCTCTCTCCTTCGCCTAAGTGTTGGATGGCCAGAAAATTTTCGAAGTCCTCCAGATGTATTACATCTGCTGGTGGCTGAAGCTGATGAAGTTCGCTGAGTAGCAGCAGCGCTCCAAGAAGAGAAGCGAAATGATAAGATCTAAAGTTGAATAACAAGCAAGAAGAATAAGAAGAAGAAGTGAAGTAAACAGTTTCCTATGTAAGAGCGCCTGACAAAGAAACCTCGCTTGCGACGTTTTTTTTTCTTTTTTTAAAAAAATTCATGCTTGATTTTATTGGCTGGCCTCTGAATCATCCAAGGTTCGACCGACCAAAATGCTCCTCAAACAGCAGAGGTTCCATTCTATGAGCTATGTTTCACTTGGTTAAGCAATGAGTTTCTTTCTATCATTCTCCTCTGAGAAAAGTCATTCCTTGCTATTCCTGTCTCTCTCTTCGGCCAATGAGACAGCTGCCATCTGACACTATCGAGCTTCTCTACAAATCTGAAAAAACGTTTAGATGGACTAAAGCCCATAGCGCTCGCATCCTTAAACAGAGTTTTTAGTAAGAGCTACATGTTCAGTGGCGTCTCACAGCCTAGTTTGGGGCTCTGTTTTCACCTGCAGTATAGCATCTCCAGCGTCAATCCCAAAAGCCGGCTTTCTAGGTTTGGCTGACAACAGTGCCTTTTTCTAAATATTCCCCCTTACTCCACCTCCTAAAAAAATTTGCGCAAGTGGTCGATACAGGATGTTATAATGTCTGTCTGCATGGCATCGCCTTTAGGTGTCACAAAAGTGCGTGTTGGGCGGGAGTGTCGCAATGACTGCCTCACCTCACCGGCCTTCCAAGAAGGACTGAGTATAGTCCCTGAACGTTCTGGCACTTAGCTTTGCATCCGTGTCACCCAGCGTGCTTCCAAAAAATTCTCTTATTTCCAATCAGCATGCAAATGTGTTTTAGTTTACTGCAGAAACTGACAAGTCACTCATACCTTTGACATCAATTTATTCCCCCGATTGTTAGTAATTATTGAGGTTGAGGAAACAATTCTACTATCAATTTATATAACTAAACATCTTTCTTGTGACTATTGCAAAAAACTGTCCTGCAACAGTCTCCAATTTTAAACTACATTGAGTATTTCTCTCATATTCTGTTGCGGAGGCACATATACGAAACAACAACGCACGCCCTGTTTTACTATAGTCATGATTAATAGTATCTGCCTCAGGATGGAGTCGTTACACTGTGTCCCAAACGTTTGGTGTTGAAGTTATACAAAAAATAAAGGATGCTACACCAATATGACGTTAGGAAGCAATGGTCGAAAATTGATGTTACAGGCAGTAAGAGATTTAGAATGAGCAGTGTGTGTATAAGGCGCATGTTTAAGAAGTGCTGATGTGTCACAACAAACCACCGACAGCCAGACTGATATTAGTGGCGCTATATTGAAGAGCAATGCAGTCACCTGCGATGTGACCATAGAGGAATTGCGACATTTCACACTTCACGACTCGTTCAAAGTATTTGATGTGATGAACATCCGCAACCGAGTAAACTAAGAATCCGATTCAGCTGTAATGAGAATTTATTTATTAACTCCATGACCAGTTTCAGAGCATTACAGCTCCATTCTCACGCGCTAACAATTAATTAATAACTGTCATGTATGCATGGCGGCCGCGCCAGGCAAGGTGGAAAGTCAGGCCACACGTACCCACGGGTAAGTGGCGTGCGAGCAGGCAGCAGGGTACGTCGCCGAAGCCAAGAATGAACATTTCCTTCCTTCTGGCCAGCGTGGAAGCACGTTACAGAGAATGGCCTGCATTCCATGGTGATCACACACACTATTAAGAATCATGTACCGCAGCTTGTAATATCCAGGCGACCTTTACAAGTCATGGTAACTTCAGTGTAAATTTTGTCTTTGAATAAAAGTGTCATTTCTACAAATGAAATGACACAATTTCAGACTGGAAACTTAAAGTAGACTGGTGGATCGAGGAGGGAGGCTTGTCAGAGTAATCTGTGCAGTTATGCGAACCGCTGTCTGAAGATGGCTTAGTGGCTAACCCATCAGCCTTGTAAGCAGGGAACCCGAGTTCGATAGCAGGCCTTGGTATAAATTTTCAGTCGCCGCTTCCGTCTATATACGAGGTGCATTCAACTTCTAAGGCCTCCGATTTTTTTTCTCCGGACTGGAAAGAGATAGAAACATGCGCATTGTTTTAAAATGAGGCCGCGTTCATTGTCAATACATCCCAGAGATGGCAGCACCGTACGGCAGATGGAATTTTACCGCCAGCGGCGAGAATGAGAACTGTTTTAAATACTTAAAATTTCGACGTTTTCCTTACTTGAACAGCGTGCAATCATTCGTTTTCTGAATTTGCGTGGTGTGAAACCAATTGAAATTCATCGACAGCTGAAGGAGACATGTGGTGATGGAGTTATGGATGTGTCGAAAGTGCGTTCGTGGGTGTGACAGTTTAATGAACGCAGAACATCTTGTGACAACAAACCGAAACAACCTCGGGCTCGCACAAGCCGGTCTGACGACACGATCGAGAAAGTGGAGAGAATTGTTTTGGGGGATCGCCGAATGACTGTTGAACAGATCGCCTCCAGAGTTGGCATTTCTGTGGGTTCTGTGCACACAATCCTGCATGACGACCTGAAAATGCGAAAAGTGTCACCCAGGTGGGTGCCACGAATGCTGACCGACGACCACATGGCTGCCCGTGTGGCATGTTGCCAAGCAATGTTGATGCGCAACGACAGCATGAAAGGGACTTTCTTTTCGTCGGTTGTGACAATGGATGAGATGTGGATGCCATTTTTCAATCCAGAAACAAAGCGCCAGTCAGCTCAATGGAAGCACACAGATTCACCGCCACCAAAAAAATTTCGGGTAACCGCCGGTGCTGAAAAAATGATGGTGTCCATGTTCTGGGACAGCGAGGGCGTAATCCTTACCCATTGCGTTCCAAAGGGCACTACGGTAACAGGTGCATCCTATGAAAATATTTTGAAGAACAAATTCCTTCCTGCACTGCAACAAAAACGTCCGGGAAGGGCTGCGCGTGTGCTGTTTCACCAAGACAACGCACCCGCGCATCGAGCTAACGTTACGCAACAGTTTCTTCGTGATAACAACTTTGAAGTGATTCCTCATGCTCCCTACTCACCTGACCTGGCTCCTAGTGACTTTTGGCTTTTTCCAACAATGGAAGACACTCTCCGTGGCCGCACATTCACCAGCCATGCTGCTATTGCCGCAGCGATTTTCCAGTGGTCAAAACAGACTCCTAAAGAAGCCTTCGACTATGCCATGGAATCATGGCAGCGTTGTGAAAAATGTGTACGTCTGCAGGGCGATTACGTCGAGAAGTAACGCCAGTTTCATCGATTTCGGGTGAGTAGTTAATTAGAAAAAAAATCGGAGGCCTTAGAACTTGAATGCACCTCGTACACAAAAGTGTCATTTCTGTTCGTCTCTAGGCCTATTTCTTTCAATTACCTTCAGTACTACATTGTAACAGTTCTTTCTATGCACGGTCCAAGTTTCATCGAGCTATGTTCCTTGGTAGTGACAAACCGTGTGAAATTTTCTTTCGTCTTTATGTTTTCCACACCATTTTAGTTGGGCCGTGTCCAAGTAACACAACGCTGGCGTTCGGTTCACATCTTCCCTGTGTGTGGATTGGAATCGCACCATTCTCATTTCTTGTTTACTGTCGCGAAATTCATATATTAGGTCTACAACTTTGCTTCCGCCGTTTTGCAGTAGATGGCAGTACGGCAAGTGGGGTTCGGGTGGTTGGTCATAGGTGTAACACAATAAGCTTAGGCATCTGTAAACATAATGCCATAAAAAATATTAATCGATTTGTGATTGCATCATAAGGTTATTCTCGATTAACACGTCAACTTACGTACCCATTTCTCGCCATTTGCGGGAAGTTTTAATTTTCTGCTTTAACATGAAGAAATCTGTGACTGTGGCTCTTGAAATGCTGGGTAAGACCTATGGTGAAGGAACTATTAGTGGAAGAACGGTGATTTTGATGTTTAAGACCGACATGGCGGTGGAATACAGTACGTTTTCGTAGCTACTGAAATAGACGAAGACAGTCACAAGACATTATTATCGACAGCAATTGATGCGTTCGATCCCAGCACTGAAACACAAACGGCCACAATACAGCGCAGTAGGTCAGTGCTCGACCCCATGTCGCAAAAGCCGTCAAAATATACATGGAAACGCTGAAAAGAGAAATCCTATCCCTCTCGCCGAATTCTCCATACGTTTCTCTGACTACCACCTTTTTCGATCAGTGGCATACAGTCGGGATGACCAGCACTTCCGATCATATGAACAAGTGCAAAATTGAATCCATTTTTGTATCCTCACAAAAGACGCCCAGTTCTTCTGCCACGGGATTCGTATGCTTTCCGAAAGATGGGAGAATGTTGTGGCCAGCGATGGGCAATACTATGAATCATAATTTTATGTACGTTTTTCACAATGAAGCCCCGAACTTCGAGAAAAATCGGCGGAAGCAAAGTTGTAGACCTAGTATCGTTATGTTAACTACAATAATCCCGCGAGTAGATGCATGTACACATAGTCTGTGCCGTTTGGTGTGATCTGTGGCAATTTTCCTAAGGGAATTCTTTCCTTCTATATACATGGGCACTCAAATATTAGTTAATATTTACAGTGTGATAACGTCTCACGTGACTGCCAAGAAAAGTATTAGAGAGACGGAAAGAGAGACAGATTTCGACAATAACTGCGTAACGTTTTTGGTCGGCTTTTTATTTTCACATTCCTTAAAAGAGGACATTATATTTTGCGAGAGAAACCAGAGAAACATACAGCCTGCAATGACAATCAAACGTGTATAGTCAAAGATCGCAACCACATCGGCTGACCGCTTTTTCTTCCTTGTCTGCAGTAACATCTATTTTATATAATACAACATTATCTAAGCTTCGTGACAGCTTCTTTTGTCAACAGTGGTATTAACTTCATTATACAGTGTGACGAAGGGTAAGTGCGGGTTGATGAATTCATTTATTTGGCGAACATGACTTAGACTTCTCGCAGTTTGATAAACTATTGCAGGCGGACTGCATCAGGGCTGATTTTCCTCTTAGTAAACTGCAGATAGGCTAGTGACTGCCTTGTAACGTGACACCAACATCATTCAGGAATGTGCTTTCTTCTTTATTCTGTAAATAAATAATATAAAAGTTTACAGTGTAGGATCCTGAAAATTGATTCTTATCCGAAAGGTATAGAACATCAACAGAGAGATGCTGCATTCTGAGAAGCCTCACAAGTCGTCGTTATATTTAAGAGTACTGCTCGGTAATGGTTTTGCGTCACTACGGTTGCGGTGGCCGTTGCTAATGCGTCCACTAAAAGAAAAACAAACAGTGGCAGTACAGAGAAAGTTTCTACACTGATTGGCTGGGAACGAGTAATGCAAAGAATGACTGTTTCAACACGTCGGCTAATAGTCTGAATGGTCACCTCTGTTGCCTTCTGACATGCAATAAAACAAGAAATAGTGCACCCAATTACGTTTAGTGGAGCATGAAGGTTGACTGACAGAAGGGCTGAACTAACCGTGATTAACCTTTCTCTGCTAAATTCCGGATTATGAAACTAGTGACGTTCCTTTTTCCATTCAGACGCAAGTCGAGATAACGGGAGCAGGCCACAGAAATTACCAATGATGGGGCTGTCATGTGATCAGTAGCACTAGGTGTGATGTGATGACGTCAGATGAGTGCATACCGTACACTTTCACAGTGATATGGGGACGATGTGAATAACGAAATTACATAGGAGTGAAATAATACCACGATCATCCCAGAAACCAGCTTTGTAATATTACCACTACGTTATTCAGTTATATCGCAATACTGAAACGTCTGTTACACGACGGACAACAGCATTGTTGTATGATTCTGGGTTTGCGCGTCATGAGACTTACGTCGGATCGCTCAGCTGACAAGAGTATTGTTCAAGTAAGCTAAGAGACCAGGTTCGAGACGTAATTCGGCGCAATGGTGTAGGCTGTCAGAGAACTTGCTTAAAACGTGCACTTCATCATAGAGCGGAATTCTAATACGGACCAACTGTGGTCTAGTCCCCATAACATTTGAAATGTAGATCCAATGTCTCCCACGAAAATCATGGCAAGCACTGAAATATGCGTTTTTTTTAGTTGAATCAGAAGGATCTTACAATTTCCACTTTTAGACTTTCCTTTCTTTCGTCAATGCCTTCCTCAAAACGGCGTGACCTGTTGGAACTCATGCAAAACTTTGACTGTCGGGAAAACGTGATCCCAGCAGTCTCACACGACGTGCATAAGCCTGAGTGGAGAATTCAGGAGCTGTTGACAGATACTGTCAGATTAATTTTGAATCGAATCAGCAGGCATAATTTAATTGTTCAACTGGTAAGTGTATTTTCCAAGTACGTAGAATTACTGCTCTGATTCCTAATGAGAACACAGTTTTAGTATGTCAGGAAGTTGAATTACAGCACACATATCGTAACTTCGGGGTTCTACTACCCATGACATACATCGTACACTACAATTCTTGCACTAATTCATATCCGAATTGCTCGACTCGTATCCCCAATAAAAACAGTCTCTCGCATACTAACTCTTTTAGGAGAAAATTTTAATCAAGACACACTATGTTCACGTCAGTACACCAAATGAAATACACGTGTACTGTTGACAATACGTGGACATAATCTTGGCCCCGATATTAGGAATCATCTTAACCCCCCCGCCCTCTCCTTAAAGCCTTTCTGACGACTGCCTTCGTAGCCTGGATTGTTCACCAGTGGTTTTTCGAAAGCGGAGAAAGTTGATATTCTGTTACATTAATTCGACTTCCCTAAGCAAAATTTCTTTTTCTTTTTCGTTCTCCATAAAATGTCAAAATTTAGACAATTAAAAATACTTTCTTCATAAATATTTATATTTTATCTCTCTGAAAAATAAAGAAGGGTCCCCAAATACATGTTTTCATACTTAAACCAACTGTTAGACTGTCGTATTTTTGATATTCACAGCCCTTTTTCCTCAGTTTCTACTTCAGTAATATCTGTCATATAGATAAGAATAACTCTTGTCCGTCTTTTAAAACTGTATGTTTATTATCTGTTAGTTTTAGGTATCGTACAAAAAGACATCAAAACCATTGATGAAGCATTACACAAATACAACGGTTGGAACTTTAATAGTGGCAACTATTTATTTACAGTTCGTACAAAATAGATACCTGTTTCAAAGTTTTACTGACCTTCAAAGTAGTCACCAGCATTGTGTACAACCCGTTGCCAGCGATGTGGAGGTCGTAGGATACTCTTAGCAGTGCCAGTTGTGTTGACAATTCTAACGGCGCGGTCTATTGCCCGACGAATTTCCAGCAGTTCTGAAGCAAATGCCGTGAAGTGTGTCCTTCACTTTAGAAATGGAGTTCAACTCACGAGGGATTAAGTCATGGGAGTGCAGTAGGTGGTATGGCACTTAGCAGCCCCATCACACAAACAAATCAGTAACAGCTTGCACTGTACGTGCTTGAGCATTGTCCTGCAAAATGATGGTCAAATCCTACAGAAAGTGTCATAACTTCTGTCTCTACGCTGTTCATTTTTGGAACACAGCCTACGACCAGCTTAGAGACAGAAGTGATGACACTTTCTGCAGGACATGACCATCATTTTGCAGGACAATGCTCAAGCACGTACAGTGCAAGCTGTTACTGATTTAGAATGAAATTTTCACTCTACAGCGGAGTGTGCGCTGATATGAAACTTCCTGGCAGATTAAAACTGTATGCCGGACCGAGACTCGAACTCGAGACCTTTGGTTCTTCGAGTCTCGGTCCGGCACACAGTTTTAATCTGCCAGGAAGTTTCACACCAGCGCACACTCTGCTGTAGACTGAAAATTTCATTCTAGAAACATCCCCCAGGCTGTGGCTAAGCCATGTCTCCGCAATATCCTTTCTTCCAGGAGTGCTAGTTCTGCAAGTTTCGCAGGAGAGCTTCTGTGAAGTTTGGAAGGTAGGAGACGAGGTACTGGCGGAATTAAAGCTGTGAGGACGGGGCGTGAGTCGTGCTTGGGTAGCTCAGTCGGTAGAGTGTTACTGATTTGTTTGACTAATGGGGCTGCTAAGTGCTATACCACCTACTGCACTCCCCCGACTTAAGCCCTCGTAAGTTCATCTCGATTTCTCAATTGAAGGAAACACTTCACGGCATTTGCTTCAGAACTGCTACAAATTCGTCGGGCAATAGACCGCGCCTCTCGAACTGTGAACACAACCGGCACTGCTAAGAGTATCCTACGACTTCCACATCGCTGGCAACGGGTTGTACACAATGCTGGTGACTACTTTGAAGGTCAGTAAAACTTTGAAACAGGTATCTATTTTGTAGGAACTGTAAATAAATAGTTGCCACTATTAAAGCTCCAACCCTCGTAGACGAAATGTTGTTGGTCGGAAACAACAATAAATATCAGCTTCGAGAGACGGATAGTATTTATTCGTTTCTACAACAGACTTTACATTCACATCTCCTGAAGTGACAAATTCTCTTGTCACTCTGTGGTTCTCTCATGAAATTTAAGGTCCTGATTCTCCTCTACCGTTACCTGCGCTGGTGCCTTTTCCTCTGCGCATAAATGTTCGGAAATTCGGGTGAAATCATCGAGAGTGAATGAAAATTTGTGAGTTCAGGAGGCTTACTGTGACAGAGTAATGGTCACCTAGATAGCTTATGCAGAACTCCATGTCCTAGTCCTGCTTCTTACCTTCTTACATTTTACATGTCTATTAACATGATCTCTGCGATAAGTGATGCACGAAATTATTTCGGCTTCATTTGAACGGTTAAAATACGGTTCTTCGACTGAGTGATGGTATATGTAAGTTCATTAAACTTTTTGGGAGCGAAGTGTCTGAACTCTTTTTTCTTATTTTTTGTCGTTTGTTACGATTCAGTCCTGAACAGCAAAATGGTCTACAAAATTCTTTATCTTTTCTTCATTTCTCAGAACTGCGAAGCTGTAGTTCGTGGCAGCAATATTTAATCTTAGCATTGTATATATTTTTTATTCGGAATAGAGATAAACAATTACTACCTCAAGAAATCGTAAGCGATTTGCGCGAAACCGACTTCCTTCAAAACTACGTCACAGGTAATTCTGTTTAAAACATAGTCCACCCCGTGTCGGGAAAGGGAATGCGTTGTTTGGAGACATTCGTAATTGTACACACAACGGTCAGTGATTCCGGTCAGATTTTATAGCATAGTGGCATACGGTATTAAATTCATTCCTGCGAAACTTTGCAGACACTTCCTGCATCAACAGAGCCTAGACCGTCACCGGATGACTACTTCCCACTTCTGCTTTCATAAAAACGGCAACCTCAGATCGATTCTTTCCTCCAATTGCGCCTGCGGTTGTTTCTTTCCGCAACCAATGGACAGCTTCCTCTTTTCTAACCTAAGAAATATACCACTGGCGTCTTTACAGAAGAGACTCCGTCGCAAGTAAGGAATGATAATAGTTGACGGAAGCTTGCCACTGCGGAAATTATAAACTCTTCTATATTTGACACATAAAAAAACTAAGGCATAGTAATCCAATATAAGAAGATAGAAAAACATTGCGAATGGGACCCGTAATCCTCAGGTGGCGCAGGTAGTTTATTAAAGTGTTCCCAAGCTTCTTTGAATTAAATTTTCTGTAACTGGAACACTCATCACTAATGAAAATCCAGCTTCAAAGATATCAGGCATCAGATAACACCGACTTGGTGACAACCGACAATGCATACGTCAGTGTTGTTGTTGTCTTCAGTCCAAAGACTGGTTTGATGCAGCTCTCCATGCAATCCTCCTATCCTGTGCAAGCCTCCTCATTTTGTGAAGGCATTGCTAATTACGCATATAAAATTTTTTTTCGTGATTTTCTTTAGATTTCTATTCTTTTTCTTTTGTTCATATGAGTATTTCTAATTGTGATTATGTAACATTCTACTATGGTTTTTAATTGTAAAGATGTAATTGTGATTATTTCGTTTGCCAATGGATAAATACGTTTCTTGCTTTGTACCTGTGGTAAAGTTTCTAAAGTTCTCTTTTGGAATATTATTAATTGTGAAAAATGCAGTCAATAACATTTATAAAGGTTTATGTAATTTACGATAACGATATAACATCTATAGACAGGGGACAGCGATAGTGATATCGAGAGTCGAAAGGTTGTTGCGTAGTAGAGGGGGATGGGGGATGGCGTGTCTGTGAAGCGTGCGCGGGAAAAAAAATAGTACTGTGTTTCATGAAAAGCATACGTAATTGTATGGACAGTGATACCGACCTATCAGATTGTTAATTCTCTTTACCACTGCGGTGTGTAATGCCGTCGCCAGCGAACTTTAAGAGCAAATAAACCGAACTGTGAAAGTGCCGCTAACATTACTTTGTTGTGGCCGACACGAACTGTGCTTTTATGCGAATGAACTTTGCTGGTATTGGTTTTGGGTGGTGGAACTGTTGGATATCACATTCTATCAAGCCATGAAAGTGAAGACTAATTAACTGTACAATATAAATGGCTTTCAGTGACGTTGTCGAAGTTTGAAATGCGAGAACACAGTGGACATTCTCTACGGTGAGCTTCACACACAAGAACAATTCTATGAACTGTATATTTGTGGCTAAGACTATATGAATGTGACGAACCGTGTAATTATGGACGATAGCATCACGGACAATGCATAAAGTGTAAAAATGAGCTATGTCTATGTCATGTGCTTTGAAAGAAAGGACATGTCAACAACGTTCGTATATTGGCGTCTTGTGATTTGTTAATCACCACGGGGTTAATGATACAGCTGTGCCGGAACTTTATTTGCGTTTCGCCGGAGAAGATTAACCAGCGGAACTGTCTGTGTCCTGCTCTCATCATCGTAACCCGCCGACATCGTGCTGCCTAACGCAACGCTTCGTATGCAACAAAAAGTTAAGGGATTTCGCTGAACGCTATCCCCTGACGTAGAAACTTTCTTTCTCTATTAAAAGTATAAGAATTACAGACTCCGTTTAATTAAATTCTTTATTTAGTTTGTTTGCTTTCTGCTAACGAAAATAAAATTACAATCAGTGAATTAAAAGTTGCCTGGTAGTCATTGTTGAAACACCAGTAAATATAAACTTCTTCCTCTCATTAGGACTAAATCTCCTTGCATGTCAAAATTATTGTAGTTATTTTATGTAGTGTTATGTATTGTTATGAGACCAGATATATGACAGTAACTAATAAGATTATTTTGTCGCGAAATATGGCTTCGCGCGAAAATTACGGCGACTGCCATAATTGCTTGCGTTCTGACCAATGTAAAAGCTGCTATTCCGGTATTGGTGCTTTTCCTGACGTGAGCGGGAATTATAAATGTCAGCTGTCAAATCACGTAGTGACTGTTTACCCAGTAATAAAAGTTTTTTGATATTGTATTGCTACGAGTCGTAGTATTAAGAGACACTGGTTATACTCAAAAGTGGGTAGATGTATGGTGAAACCCCCCAGTGTTCATGCGATTGTTGTATTGTATGTGTGTGTGTGATTCACGAAATTTTGTCATTGTTTGTAATTCCTTTCAGATATTGTCTTAGATGTCTTTGAAGTTTCAGAGAATATATGCACAATTTTGTCGGTTCAGGTTAATTTCAGAGCAGCTTCTCGTGAGTACTAGAGTTTTCAGTTCATAAACAAAGTGAGATGTATAACAGAGAGTGTGGTTTTCCAGCTAGAATTTTGGATGACTTCACAGTTCAGATTTTGATAATTATTTTTCCTGTGGGTTGAGGTCATCACAACTTCCGAGTAACTACTGCAACCTACATCCCTATGAATTTACGTAATGCTTTCATCTCTTGGTGTTCGTCTACGATTTTTAACCTCCGAGCTTCCCTCCAGTGCTAAATTGATGATCCCTTTATGCTTCAGATTGTGTCCTATGACCAATCCCTTCTTCTAGTCAGATTGTGCCACAAATTTCTCTTCTCCCCAATTTTATTCAGTACCTCCTCATTGGCTTCGTGATCTACCCACCTAATCTTTAGCATTTTCCCGTACCACCACATTTGAAAATCTTCTATTCTTTTCTTGTCTAAACTTTTTATCGTCCATGTTTTACTTCCATACATGGCTACGGTTCATACAAATACTTTCAGAAAAGACTTCCTGATCGTTAAATCTATACTAAATGTTGACAAATTTCTCTTCTTCAGAAACGCTTTTCTTGGAATTGCCAGTCCACATTGATTATCCCTCTTACTTCGACCATATCCGTTGATATGGCTTTCAAAAACAGAAAAAAAATGCTGCTAGACACTGCCTGACAAAAAGTAGGAACAAAGTTGGTTTAATTTTGAACGCCCGCTCTGTTCGACGGAAATGGTATAGATATTCGGTTATGATATTGCTATGAAATCATCACGACATACATCTGTAATGGCTGAGAGAACTGACAGATGTTTGTTGGGAAAACAAGTACATGTAACGTCTTTCATTTAACTGTTCCCAGCATTGCAACTGATGTACCCGACAGAGAATAGTTACAAGGAAGTAGAAACATGGAACTGAAATTTTCATGTACAAAAAATATGACTGTTGTCTGAATGGTTATATGGCATGAATCAAACATAGATGTCCATCGGTGGATCGGTTCAAAATTGTTGGGCGCTTAATAACGTGATCATCAGCTCCCATTCTCATGGTAGTACATTTTACAAGTAAGAGACACTTATCTATTAATCACTTGTGATTATTAATATTTGGTAGCAGCATTCATTTGCGTACGCTGAACGATAATGGAGCTTGCATGCACATTAAAACAACGATGACAGAAAATCAGGATGCCTCCAAGGTTCCACTAAATGTAGACAAGCTCTCTGTTGATGGAATAAAACAGCCGCACTGTAACGGCTTATAATGTCCTGCCCGGACGGGTAATTCGCTAAGAAAATTCCGTTCGAAGGGCAAGGATCTAAGTTCGAGTCCCGACCCATTCCTCAGTTTCAGCCTGTCAAAAAAGTTTCAAGATTAATATTCCACTGATGGAAAAAGAGACTTCTTCGAAATGTCAAAAGATGCCTCTCACTCAGAAATGAGTTTCAACGCCATAGATGTCGGAACATAAGAAAGCAAGGAGATTCCTAGTAATGATCAGGAAGGCAGAAGGCCTGAAATCAAATACGATCACATGTGGCCGGAACCAAAAAGAAACCCTTCAGAACCTTCTTTTGGACGCTAGGAAGAAGAGTGGCTGCCGTAACTGGCGATATTCTGCCTACTTTTTAAAATGTTCTGCCAGCATTCGACAGACCAAGAAAAGGAAGGAATGTAGACTAGGACTTTGCATCCCGTCGATGAAGTTGGACGGATTGCAGGTTATAATTGTGGAAAGCACAAAAGCTGAAATCGTTATAGGTACAGAAAGCTGGTTAAAGCCTGAAATAAGTTCTGCAGAAATTTTTACCAAGTCTCAGACGGTGTTCGGGAAAGATAGATTAGGCAGAATTGGTGGTGGAGTGTTTGTGTCTGTCAGTAGCGGTTTATCTTGTAGTGAAGTCGAAGTAGATACTCCGTGCGAATTGGTATGGATGGAGGTTATACTTAACAGCCGAACTAAGTTAATAATTGGCTCCTTCTACCGACCCCCAGACTCCGATGATATAGTTGCTGAACAGTTCAGAGAAAATTTGAGTCTCGTAACAAATAAATACCCCACTCATACGGCTATAGTTGGTGGGGACTTCAACCTTCCCTCGATATGTTGGCAAAAATACTTGTTCACTACCGGTGGTAGGCAGAAAACATCTTCCGAGATTGTCCTAAATGCTTTCTCCGAAAATTATTTCGAGCAGTTAGTCCACGAACCCACGCGAAATGTAAATGGTTACGACAACACTCTTGACCTCTTGGCCACAAACAATCCAGAGGTAATAGAGAGCATCATGACTGATACAGGGATTAGTGATCACAAGGTCGTTGTAGCTAGGCTCAATATCGTTTCTTCCAAATCCACCAGAAACAAACGCAAAATAATTTTATTAAAAAAGCGGATAAAGTGTCACTAGAAGCCTTCCTAAGAGACAATCTCCATTCCTTCCGAACTGACTATGCAAATGTAGACGAGATGTGGCTCAAATTCAAAGATATAGTAGCAACAGCAATTGAGAGATTCATACCTCATAAATTGGTAAGAGATCGAACTGATCCCCCATGGTACACAAAACAGGTCCGAACGCTGTTGCAGAGGCAACGGAAAAAGCCTGCGAAGTTCAGAAGAACGCGAAATCCCAAAGATTGGCTAAAATGTACAGAAGCGCGAAATTTGGCACGGACTTCAATGCGAGATGCCTTTAATAGGTTCCGCAACGAAGCATTGTCTCGAAATTTGGTAGTAAATCCGAAGAAATTCTGGTCGAATGTAAAGTACACAAGCGGCAAGACGAAGTCAATACCTTCACTGCGCAGTGCCGATGGTACTGTTACCGACGACTGTGCCGCTAAAACGGAGTTATTGAACGTAGTTTTCCAAAATTCCTTCACCAGGGAATACGAATGGAGTATTCCAGAATTTGAAACACGTACAGCTGCTAGCATGAGTTTCTTAGAAGTACATACCTTAGGGGTTGCGAAGTAACTCAAATCGCTTGATACGGGCAAGTCTTCAGATCCAGATTGTATACCGATTAGGTTCCGTTCAGATTGCGCTGGTACAACAGCTCCCTATTTAGCAATCATATACAACCGCTCGCTCACCGATAGATCTGTACCTACAGATTGGAAAACTGCGCAGGTCGCACCAGTGTTTAAAAAGGGTAGTAGGAGTAATCCATCGAACTACAGACCTATATCATTGACGTCGGTTTGCAGTAGGGTTTTGGAGCATATATTGTATTCAAACATTATGAATCACCTCGAAGGGAACGATCTATTGATACGCAATCAGCATGGTTTCAGAAAACATCGTTCTTGTGGAACGCAGCTAGCTCTTTATTCGCACGAAGTCATGGCCGCTATCGACAGGGGATCTCAAGTTGGTTCCGTATTTCTAGATTTCCGGAAAGCTTTTGACACCGTTCCTCACAAGTGACTTCTAATCAAACTGCGGGCCTATGGGGTATCGTCTCAGTTGTGCGACTGGATTCGTGATTTCCTGTCAGGAAGGTCGCAGTTCGTACTAATAGACGGCAAATCATCGAGTAAAATTGAAGTTATATCAGGTGTTTCCCAGGGACGCGTCCTGGGACCTCTGCTGTTCCTGATCTACATAAATGACCTGGGTGACAATCTCAGCAGTTCTCTTAGGTTGTTCGCAGATGATGCTGTAATTTACCGTCTAGTAAGGTCATCCGAAGACCAGTATGAGTTGCAAAGCGATTTAGAAAAGATTGCTGTATGGTGTGGCAGGTGGCAGTTGACGCTAAATAACGAAAAGTGTGAGGTGATCCACATGAGTTCCAAAAGAAACCCGTTGGAATTCGATTACTCGATAAATAGTACAATTCTCAAGGCTGTCAATTCAACTAAGTACCTGGGTGTTAAAATTATGAAAAACTTCAGCTGGAAAGACCAAATAGATAATATTGCGGGGAAGGCGAGCCAAAGGTTGCGTTTCAATGGCAGGACGCTTAGAAGATGCAACAGGTCCACTAAAGAGACAGCTTACACTACACTCGTTCGTCCTCTGTTAGAATATTTCTGCGCGGTGTGGGTTCCCTACAAGGTGGGATGGACGGAGGACATCGAAAGGATGCAAAAAAGGGCAGCTCGTTTTGTATTATCACGCAATAGGGGAGAGAGTGTGGCAGATATGATACGCGAGTTGGGATGGAAATTAAAGCAAAGACGTTTTTCGTCGCGGCGAGATCTACACTCCTGGAAATTGAAATAAGAACACCGTGAATTCATTGTCCCAGGAAGGGGAAACTTTATTGACACATTCCTGGGGTCAGATACATCACATGATCACACTGACAGAACCACAGGCGCATAGACACAGGCAACAGAGCATGCACAATGTCGGCACTAGTACAGTGTATATCCACCTTTCGCAGCAATGCAGGCTGCTATTCTCCCATGGAGACGATCGTAGAGATGCTGGATGTAGTCCTGTGGAACGGCTTGCCATGCCATTTCCACCTGGCGCCTCAGTTGGACCAGCGTTCGTGCTCGACGTGCAGACCGCGTGAGACGACGCTTCATCCAGTCCCAAACATGCTCAATGGGGGACAGATCCGGAGATCTTGCTGGCCAGGGTAGTTGACTTACACCTTCTAGAGCACGTTGGGTGGCACGGGATACATGCGGACGTGCATTGTCCTGTTGGAACATCAAGTTCCCTTGCCGGTCTAGGAATGGTAGAACGATGGGTTCGATGACGGTTTGGATGTACCGTGCACTATTCAGTGTCCCCTCGACGATCACCAGTGGTGTACGGCCAGTGTAGGAGATCGCTCCCCACACCATGATGCCGGGTGTTGGCCCTGTGTGCCTCGGTCGTATGCAGTCCTGATTGTGGCTCTCACCTGCACGGCGTCAAACACGCATACGACCATCATTGGCACCAAGGCAGAAGCGACTCTCATCGCTGAAGACGACACGTCTCCATTCGTCCCTCCATTCACGCCCGTCGCGACACCACTGGAGGCGGGCTGCACGATGTTGGGGCGTGAGCGGAAGACGGCCTAACGGTGTGCGGGACCGTAGCCCAGCTTCATGGAGACGGTTGCGAATGGTCCTCGCCGATACCCCAGGAGCAACAGTGTCCCTAATTTGCTGGGAAGTGGCGGTGCGATCCCCTACGGCACTGCGTAGGATCCTACGGTCTTGGCGTGCATCCGTGCGTCGCTGCGGTCCGGTCCCAGGTCGACGGGCACGTGCACCTTCCGCCGACCACTGGCGACTACATCGATGTACTGTGGAGACCTCACGCCCCACGTGTTGACCAATTCGGCGGTACGTCCACCCGGCCTCCCGCATGCCCACTATACGCCCTCGCTCAAAGTCCGTCAACTGCACATACGGTTCACGTCCACGCTGTCGCGGCATGCTACCAGTGTTAAAGACTGCGATGGAGCTCCGTATGCCACGGCAAACTGGCTGACACTGACGGCGGCGGTGCACAAATGCTGCGCAGCTAGCGCCATTCGACGGCCAAACACCGCGGTTCCTGGTGTGTCCGCTGTGCCGTGCGTGTGATCATTGCTTGTACAGCCCTCTCGCAGTGTCCGGAGCAAGTATGGTGGGTCTGACACACCGGTGTCATTGTGTTCTTTTTTCCATTTCCAGGAGTGTATTTACGAAATTTCAGTCACCAACTTTCTCTTCCGAGTGCGAAAATAATTTGTTGAGCCCACCCTACATAGGTAGGAATGATCATCAAAATAAAATAAGAGAAATCAGAGCTCGAACAGAAAGGTTTAGGTGTTCGTTTTTCCCGCGCGCTGTTCGGGAATGGAATGGTAGAGAGATAGTATGATTGTGGTCCGATGAACCCTCTGCCAAGCACTTAAATGTGAATTGCACAGTAATCATGTAGATGTAGATGTAGATGTAGAAGTGCCGAAAGGCGTGCCCCTTTCCAAGAAACGTCCGTGATTTGTCCTTAACAGACTTAAGGAAACCACAGAAAACCTTAATTTTGATGGTTCGATATGGAACTACGAGCGAGGTGGCACTGGGGTTACGTCACGACTCGTATTCAGGACGATGTCAGTTCAAATCGCCACCAGGGCACCCAGAACTAGATTTCCCATGATCACCCGAAATCATTTAAGGCAAATTCTGTGAGGGTTCATCTGAAACGGCACGCCCGATTTCGTTATCCACTCCAGGCTTGTGCTGCTTCTCTAATTATAATGTCGACGACTGGATCGATGTCTGCAATTGTGATTCTGGAGTTTTCACCAATGCGCCGCGTTACCCAGTCCTACTTTTGATTCACCTCATGGGTAATGGAATGTAGTCGAATTAAATCAGAAGCGCTGAGGGAACTAGATTCGGAAGTGAGACCTAAACGTTGCACGTGAGTTCTGCTATTTGGGCAGCAAAATAACTGATAGTGGCTGAATTAGAGAGGATACTAAATGTAGAGTAATAATGGCCAAAAAGAGCGTTTATGAAGGTGGGAAATTCTTTAAACGTCGGATATAAATTTTAATGTTAGGAAATGTTTCCTGGAGGTATAAAGGGAGTCAAAGGAAAACGAGACACATGGAAAAAACGAGCGTAGGTACACAAAAGCAGCTTAACACGCTGTTGAGCTGTAGGTCTGGACCAGGAGGCGACAAAACAGCGTTCACAGTTGAAAACATGCACTACCTTTAACTTGCGACATCAGTAAAATAGCTTTTGAAAACAAGTAAGAAATTAAACAACTTGCCGAATATTAACGAAAAAATTAGATCAGCAGTTGACGTCAGCAAAATATCTTTTAAACAATTAAGAAACTAAGCAATTTTTCATTTTTGATAGGCATCTAAAGTCAACGAAACTGCATGTTAATAATCAAAACCTTAACATTTACGAAATTTTTCAATTGACTTTTAAATATAATATCTTAAATTATTGCAGCAATTTGTTAACAACAATAGTAACATAAGCAATGCGTGACGTCCGTTGGTGATATAAGTTCAGACCCAGTAGATGTTATACCGTTACAATTCAGCGCCGCGACAGGCAGGATAACCCGACGGATGGGGTGGGCGGTGTGAACTCGGCAACCACGGCTGTGCTGGTGGATGGGGCGGGTCCCGTACAACGTGAACTACAACACACTAAGAACTAACTTTAGGAAATAGTAACAATGCACTGCTTACAAAGGGCGGCACATATTTAGAGCCAAACATAATTAAATGAACAAACATCCACGCAATCAGCGAATATGGCGATAAGCAACAATGCGCTTGAAAACTGGGTAGCATTCTGATTTCAGGAATGAGAAAACCAGTAAGGCTTACGTGCCCCCAAAATTAATTGGCGAACAATTACTTGTACTAATTATGCAACAGGACAGCCATTGCACATTCTTTTGAAATGAAGGAAAATTCAAATTCGCTAACTTCTAACATGTTTTGCAGAAAACACTAGCTATAAGCAACGATCGGGTAACTCCTACTAACGTAAACTTCAAATAGCTAAGCAACCGAATCTCAGATGTCAAACTTTGTTTGATAGGCTGCCCGTAACAACTACAGTGGAATGGTATATTCTGTTTTAGCAGAATTTACCATAGAAAAGCTCAGGGTCAACTAACAACTCCACCAAAATGTTTCACAAGTAATTAAAATGATTAGAGTGAAAAGGCACTCTGCTTAAGTTAGACTCACCCCACTAAAACGTTTTGCAAGTGCTTAACTACAATGATTACACCGGAAAACACTCTCATTTAGATTTCACTGTACTTAGAAGGAAGAACAACACACAGTTCAGATGGTTCAAATGGCTCTGAGCACTATGGGACTTAACATCTATGGTCATCAGTTCCCTAGAACTTAGAACTACTTAAACCTAACTCACCTAAAGACATCACACAACACCCAGTCATCACGAGGCAGAGAAAATCCCTGACCCCGCCGGGAATCGAACCCGGGAACCCGGGCCACAGTTCAGACGTCAACATGGTCCACGGTAACATGACCAATTTAAACAGGCAGTTCTGATGAAAGTACCTCCATTATCTCTGTAACATAGACAACGGAACTTCCACATACTTCACAAACAGGTGCTGCCAACGTCTGTAATGAAACGGAGTTGCTTCCATTAAATAATACTTCACTTCCTTCGGAAATGACACACATAAACAGCAGAAGACCGTCCGGGAAGGAGAAACTAGTCGCAGCACTACGACTTTAACAAAACGAGGCACAGAAGCCACAGAAAAAATCTCACCAAAATATTTGATGAATCGATAGCAAAATGGCACTAAAAATGTCCATACGCTTACAGAAAGCTTTTGGCAATGTTGATTGGAATACTCTCTTTCAATTCTGAAGGTGGCAGGGGTAAAATACAGGGAGCGAAAGGCTATTCACAATTTGTACAGAAAGCAGATGGCAGTTATAAGAGTCGAGGGACATGAAAGGGAAGCAGTGGTTGGGAAGGGAGTGAGACAGGGTTGTAGCCTCTCCCCGATGTTATTCAATTTGTATATTGAGCAAGCAGTAAAGGAAACAAAAGAAAAATTCCGAGTAGGTATTAAAATCCATGCAGAAGAAATAAAAACTTTGAGGTTCGCCGATGACATTGTAATTCTGTCAGAGACAGCAAAGGACTTGGAAGAGCAGTTGAACGGAATAGACAGTGTCTTGAAAGGAGGATATAAGATGAACATCAACAAAAGCAAAACGAGGATAATGGAATGTAGTCGAATTAAGTCGGGTGATGCTGAGGGAATTAGATTAGGAAATGAGACACTTAACGTACTAAAGGTGTTTTACTATTTGGGGAGCAAAATAACTGATGACGGTCGACGTAGGATATAAAATGTAGACTGGCAATAGCAAGGAAAGCGTTTCTGAAGAAGAGAAATTTGTTAACATCGAGTATAGATTTAAGTGTCAGGAAGTCTTTTCTGAAAGTATTTGTATGGAGTATGGCCATGTATGGAAGTGAAACATGGAACAGAAGCTTTCGAAATGTGGTGCTACAAAAGAAAGCTGAAGATTAGATGGGTAGATCACATAACTAATGAGGAGGTATTGAACAGAATTCGGGAGAAGAGGAGTTTGTGGCACAACTTGACGAGAAGAAGGGATCGGTTGGTAGGACATATTCTGAGGCATCAAGGGATCACCAATTTAGTACTGGAGGGCAGCGTGGAGGGTAAAAATCGTAGAGGGAGACCAAGAGATGAATACACTCAGCAGATTCAGAAGGATGTAGGTTGCAGTAGGTACTGGGAGATGAAGAAGCTGCCACAGGATAGAGTAGCATGGAGAGCTGTATCAAACCAGTCTCAGGACTGAAGACCACAACAACAACAACAACGCTCGGCACAGACAAATTTCCAGAGTCCCATCGCCATCACAGCCAACCACAAACACCATCTTCGCGTGATGAGGTCTTTACTCTGCAAAAGCTTCAGGCAGCGAATGTAAACCGACTTCACTCCCTGCAAGTGCTCCTTCCGATTCGGCCCGCCAATTCTGTTAACGTTTGTGCCGGTCAAAGCTCCTCGCCTGGAGAGACACCAAAAATCGGGCCCCGCTACTGCTTTCTTTGGATTGACTGATCAATTTGAGCAATTAGTCCAAAAGTAATCACCATAACCGTAACTAAATTTATCCCACTATGAGACAAAACGTTCAGTACGTTCATGGAAGAATGTTTGGAGTTGCCTACGGGACCATGACAGCATCACGCGTGCACCTCTTCGTCTGAAGCAACTCGACGTCACGAATGTCTTTAGTCGGGGCTCCAAAAATATGGAAATCGCAAGCCGAGAGATACAGACAGCATGGATGATGTGTAAGGGCTGCCAAGCGAAAGTTCTGCGGCGTTGTCGAAACAAACTTGGCAACATGTGGGTGGAAATTTAACCTTGTACGCAAGTGAAACGCGTACAAGGAACAGTTTGGACAAGAAGAAAATTGAAAAATTTGAAATGTGATGCTACAGAACAATGCTGAAGATTAAGTGGGTAAATCGTGTAACTAATGAGGAGGTACTGAGTGGAAAAAAACGGTATGTAACACAACGTGACTATAATACGGGATCAGTTGATAGGAGACATTCTGAGGTATCAAAGAAACACAAATGTAGTACTGGAGGGAAGTGTGTGGAGACCAGAGAATGAATACCGCAAGCAAGTTCAGATGAATGTGGGTTGCAATATTTGACAAGACATGCACAGGGTAGAGTAACGTGGAGAGGTGCATCAAACGAAGTGCATCAAATCAGCCTTCGTAGTGAAGACAACAACTGCAACAACAACGTATATCTCTACACTTTATATGCATTAATCAGAAATTTGACTGCCCATAAGGTGAGTATTAACTCAATATTTGAATTATGTTTATATTTACAGTGGTAGTTTTATGGTAGCCGAACTATAATAGTTTTCAATATCTGATGGATCAAGGATGTGTTTAGTATGACACATACCGCGTACAGGACTTCGAAAAAGGCTTCTTTGACAATGATAGCATAAAAAATACGTATCACGAACGGCTTGTTTAGACAGCTGCTCCCGTAATTCGCTTCACTTTATGCCTACAAGTGTGTAGACGTGATTCTACGAAAATAGCTTTCTAACGTCTGTACCCACTTAAAAAAAAGAGTTTTTCACGAATGAATGAAATTGTAAAATGATTTGCCCGTTGGGATTATTAAAGCCAACATGTTAAAAAAGGAAATTGTGGCCTACATGATATACGTTAGTATATTATTTAGATAGCGAAATCAGATAAAGTTAGTAGTTAATCCAAAGGTTTGTTTGAACATCAGAGTGTATTACTGCTCATAGTGCAATTGTAAGTGATATTTCCTAGCCTTTTCCAGTCAGTTATGTGGAGGGGCCTACCAATTAACGAGATCTCCGAATCAATGTGAATTTTAGCAGTTTTCATTTAAGTCGCATATAATTCACTGTCAGAAGCGAAAGAAGCTATAAATCTCAGAAAAAATCCTGATACGGTGTGGGGATCGAATGCCAAACGTTTGGCCCTGGTTTCTAACACGGACTGTGAGACACTGAAACCACAGGACAATGGAGACCGAACAGGTGTAACGAACGTTAGCAGTAAGTACCTTTGCCATTCAACATCATACATACATGTACCTCCAAAATCTATGTGGCATATATAATCTTTAATGCTGTTCAGCATCTTTCTTCTTTATGGAAAGACATCGATATTTTTACCAGACAGATAAGTGGGAAAACACAAACAGAGTAATTCCAAGACAGTGTCACCGTCACAGCCTTGGTGATTTTAGGAAGTGAGTGTTTGCATGATGTGGGTAGTGTATCAGGGATGGAAATATTACTGCTGTAAATCTTGCGGCCTATTGAAACAGTGTTCGAACGGATTTTCTTGGTATGGCCACCATTTCGCCCAAGTCTACGGAGAACATCGTGAGGAAAATCGTGACTTCGATCCACTGAACGCAGTGGCTCACTTCGAGCTAAGAACTTCAGGTAATTTTAATAAACGTGACGTGTGCAACGCATACGTACGAATATGAGAGATGAATGGCGTAGTATCACTTATGGCACTAATAGCTAACCTGTTTCTAAAAACCTGTGTAGAAATCATCAGTGCATGAAACGTGAAAATACTTTACGAAACTAGAGCAGTAAATAATGAACATGCACCTGATGTATGAAATAATTAACCTATAATTATTAATTTTTTAAGTTGACAGGTGTGTTATCGTTGTAAAGGTAGCCTTAGGATGAACTGACGAACTACGAAAATTTGTGTTCGCAGGCTGGCCGCGAGCTGGGGTTCCAGGTTCGCGACCTGAACGGCGCCTTCCACACGGGCTTCGCCATCGCGCAGACGACCTCGCGCAACGGCAGCCGGCTGTCGACGGCCAAGGCGTTCCTGCGGCCCAACCGCAACAGGCCCAACCTGCACATCATGCTCAACACGACCGTCACCAGGGTCCTCATCAACGAGTCGTCGCGCGAGGCCTACGGCGTCGAGGTCATCCGCGGCGACACGGGCCGCCGAGACCGCATCTTCGCCCGCAGCGAGGTCAGTGTCGACTGGACACACTCCCTCCTTACGACCATACGCTGTCCATCTCTGGCCCTAACAACTACCGTAGGAAGCACGAACATAGTGACTCATTAATCTTGGCACGTCTGTTATCGATACTATGCTTTCACCTGTATCACATGAAGGGCTTATTTCAGTAGTGGTACAAGTCCATTTTTGTTCACTGTGTCCCGAACCCGAGTTCCCGGGTTCGATTCCCGTCGGGGTCAGCGATTTTCTCTGCCTCGTGATGACTGGGTGTTGCGTACCGTCCTTAGGTTAGTTAGGTTTAAGTAGTTCTACGTTCTAGGGGACATATGACCATAGATGTTATGTCCCATCGTGCTCAGAGCCATTTGAACCATTTGTTCATTGTGACATACACAGTACCACAGTTAAATGAGCGCTGAAAAATCTGCAGTTGAGAAACCAGAAATATTCAAGTAAGCTATATGTACTTCATACATTACTGCCCATTACAACTGCTACACCAAGAAGAAATGCAGACGATAAACGGGTATTCATAGGTCAAATATATTATACTAGAACTGACATGTGATTACTTTTTCACGCAATTTGGGTGCACA
The DNA here is from genome assembly GCF_023864275.1 of Schistocerca cancellata. Lineage (NCBI taxonomy): Eukaryota > Metazoa > Arthropoda > Insecta > Orthoptera > Acrididae > Schistocerca > Schistocerca cancellata. The sequence goes on from NC_064634.1 coordinate 334,271,578, forward strand.
GAGCCTGAGAAATCAGTACCCAGAACAACCACCTCTGGCCGTAATAACGGCCTTGATACGCCTGGGCATTGAGTCAGAGCTTGGATGGCGTGTACAGATACAGCTGCCAATGCAGCTTCAACACGATACCACAGTTCATCAAGAGTAGTGACTGGCGTAATGTGATGAGCCAGTTGCTCGGCCACCATTGACCAGACGTTTTCAATTGGTGAGAGATCTGGAGAACGTGCTGGCCAGGGCAGCAGTCGAACATTTTCTGTATCCAGAAACGCCCGTACAGGACCTGCAACATGCCGTCGTGCATTATCCTGCTGAAATGTGGGGTTTAGCAGGGATCGAATGAAGGGTAGAGCCACGGGTCGTAAAACATCTGAAATGTAACATCCATTGTTCAAAGTGCCGTCAATGCGAACAAGAGGTGACCGAGACGTGTAACCAATGGCACCCCATACCATCACGTCGGGTGATATGCCAGTATCGCGATGACGGATACACGCTTCCAATGTACACCGCGATGTCGCCAAACACGGATGCGACCGTCATAATGCTGTAAACAGAACCTCGATTCATCCGAAAAAGCGACGTTTTGCCATTCGTGCACCCAAGTTCATCGTCGAGTACACCATCGCAGGCGCTCCTGTCTGTGATGCAGCGTCAAGGGTAACCGCAGCTATGGTCTCCGAGCTGATAGTCCCTGCTGCTGCAAACGTCGTCGAACTGGTTGTGCAGATGGTTGTTGTCTTGCATACGTCCCCATCTGTTGACTCAGGGATCGAGAGGTGGCTGCACGATCCGTTACAGCCATACGGATAAAATGCCTGTCATCTCGACCTCTAGTGATACGAGACCGTTGGGATCGAGCACGGCATTCGGTATTACCCTCCTGAACCCACCGATTCCATATTCTGGTAACAGTCATTGGATGTCGACCAACGCGAGCAGCAATGTCACGATACGATAAACCGCAATCGCGATAGGTTACAATCCGACCTTTATCAGAGTCGGAAACGTGATGGTACGCATTTCTCCTGCTTATACGAGTCATCACAACAACGTTTCACCAGGCAACGCCGGTCAACAGCCGTTTGTGTATGAGAAATCGGTTGGAAACTTTCCTCATGTCAGCACGTTGTAGGTGTCGCGACCGGCGCCAACCTTGTGTGAATGCTCTGTAAAGCTAATCATTTGCATATGTCAGCATCTTCTTCCTGTCGGTTAAATTTCGCGTCTGTAGCACTTCATCTTCGTGGTGTAGCAATTTTAATGGCCAGTAGTGCAATTATCTGAACTCATTCCAAGAGACCCTGAGGAAGCACATGGCACGCACGATCTAGGAATTAGAAACTTTACAGAAATTCTTCTCCAGTAACCAGACAAATGAAGCTTTCGCCAACTAATTACATTTTGTCAGGAACAGGAGGCTCGAAGAGTGCATCAGCAGTGGTGGAGTTCGTCCGTGTTGCGTTGATATCCTCGTATGTGGTGTGCGCCGGATAGTGAAGGTAGTACTTAGGTTGGTGGTGTTTGGCAGGTGATCCTGTGCGGCGGCGCGGTGAACTCGCCGCAGCTGCTGCTGCTGTCGGGCGTCGGCCCGGCGGAGGAGCTGCGCGCCGTGGGCGTCCAGCCGGTGCACCACCTGCCGGGCGTGGGCCGCAACCTGCACAACCACGTCGCCTACTTCGTCAACTTCTTCATCAACGACACGGACACGCAGGCGCTCAACTGGGCCACCGCCATGGAGTACCTGCTCTTCCGCGACGGGCTCATGTCCGGCACCGGCATCTCGGAGGTCACCGCCTTCGTCAACTCGCGCTTCGCCAGCCCCTCCGAGGACAACCCCGACCTGCAGTACTTCTTCGGCGGGTACCTCGCCAACTGCGCGCGCACCGGACAGGTCAGTGTTATCTCTCATACGGGCTACTGCACCTTCTTTTTGTTTTCTTGGTCATCGGTCTTGTGACATGTGGCCCGAGGTGACTTCCTCTCCTGTGCCAACATCTCCATCGCAGAGTATCACTTGTGTTGCGTCCGTGAATGAGGAACAGCAAATAACAGTAGGAGTGAGAAGGCAACGAGTTTATTCCACCACAAGGGAAAAATCGAAAACAGAGTAATAGTCTAGAGCAGCAGTGGGACGGCTAACAGCAGAGCTCGTGGATGCCGCCGAAGTTGAACTGCCCTGAAGCAAAATCGCTTTCGCAGTCTAGTTCCAGGACGGGGTCGAAAACCTTATGATGGCGATCGACTGGTGTGGCGTCGTGGTATCAGCGAAGTCCAAGTCGATACTGCAGGAATGAAGGGCTGCATTCGCTTATAAAGCCCCAGGCGGCGAAGGACTATGCCCGCCGTCGATGAGCGATGAGTCTGTTGTGGCGTGGCACAGCATGGCTGGCGTGGTACAGTCATGTAGCTATTTGACGTACGTACGCTGGCCTGGTATTGCTACGAGGGTGAGTAAAATGAAAACCTTAAATTTATAATAACAAATCGAAATTTCGCGCCGTTATGATGTAAGTTGGTAAGCGTGCTACAAACAACGTGCAGAATAACCTGTAGGGGCAGCATAGTGCAGATGCACACACAGCGTCGCCGTATCAGTATAAAGATGGTCGCCCCACTTGCGACTTGCACCAGGGAAGAACAGCGTTATGTTATTCGGTTTTTGAGAAGTGAAGGTGTGAACCCTATTGAAATTCATCGACGAATGAAGGTTCAGTACGGTGATGCATGTTTGTCACAGCAGCAAGTCTACGAATGGAGTAGGAAGTTCGCAAATGGTGTGAGTTCAGTGAAAGATGCTCCTCGCCCAGGTCAGGCACAACGAGTTGTGACTCCAGAGAACATTGCGGCAGTTGAAGCCATAGTAAAGGAAAACCGCCGGGTCACACTGAATGCAGCATGTTTACAGATTAGTCATGGGTCAGCACACCACATTGTGCATGATGCGCTCCAGTTTTACAAAGTGCCTGCAAGGTGGGTGCCACGGCAGCTGACTCCTGAAATGAGAGAACGACGTGTTGATGCTTGTCAAGAACTTCTTCGGCGCTTTGAACGAGAAGGTGATGGCTTCCTTGCAAGAATCGTTGCTGGGGCGAAACCTAGGTTCACTTTCAACAACCGGACACGAAGAGAGCGGGCAAGGAATGGCGCCATTCCTTATCACCAAAACCAAAGAAGTTTCTAACAGAACCATCATCAGGGAAGGTTATGCTGACTCTCTATTGAGACGAAAAATGCGTCATTTTGGAGTATTACATGCCTAGAGGGACCACTGTCACCAGATCGTCATACACAGATCCTCTAACAAATCATCTGCGGCCTACATTCAAATCAAAGCGACGTGTATTTCTGTCAGCAGGTGTCCTTTTGCAACATGACAATGCAACTGGCTTAACTCCTCGTAACTGCCCGTACAACAGTTGCAACAATCACAGACCTGCATTTTCAGTGTCTTCCTCATCCACCATACTCACCATACCTTGCCCCAAGTGATTTCCATCTGTTTGGACCACTCTGCGACGCAATGGGAGGAAAGAAGTTCCGTTCTGATGAAGAGGTACGCCACGCGTTGCATGACTGGTTGCGCGGACTGCCAAAGTAATTATGTTTCTAAAGGAATTTATGCACTTTGTAAGCGCTGGAGGACTTGCATTGGGCGTGGGGGAGATTATGTTACAATGTGATACAGCTTTGTACCACTTCTGCACAATAAATAATTTTTTTTTAAATGTAAGGTTTTCATTTTACTCACCTTCGTATATTACTGCGGAGGCAGCTAAGTGCTTGGACCACGCATGTACTGTTCATACCTCCAGCACTGCGCCTGCGCTAAGAACGGCTGGCTAATAACACTTTATGGCACGTGCGTCACTGCATGTGCCACTGCAGGTCTTACGAGTGGAAGCAGCCGTCTCGGGAGAGGAACGAGTCACTAATTCAGACGAGTTTGATAATTACTGAGTGCGTGTTTAAATGCATACAAGTTGTCGGTAGCACACGATAAAATTAAGACCCTTGTTGGGTACCTTGTCAACCCTGCACTGAGCCGAGCGTTCACGAAGGGTGGTGGACAAGCCGACTAGTGTGACAAGTTCATTGCAGGGCCATCTCGTCAGCTCCGCAGTTTACTATCTGACATGTGACTCGCGGTCGCGTGGCGGCTGACACAGTCGCATCGTGCAGGCATTGATGATACTACCACTTGCACACAAACTACTGAATTATTTGTTGGATACATCACTATGTCTGTTTCCCCAGTAGTTTTTTCCTTGATGTCTTCTCACATCCACTGTCATGCTGCCCCTAATTCTTGTAAGTTTATTCCACGATTTCTTTCCTCACTGATTCTGTAGTGAACCTCTTCATTTCGTAGTTCGTCAGCCCATCTAATTTTCAACATCCGTCTGGATGATAGCAACTCTAACCGCTCGATTCTCTTTCTTCCCGGCTTTCCTAGCGTCTACTATTCATTGCCATACAATTATGTACTTGGAACGTACATTCTCACAAAATTTCTGCCTCACATTGAGGCTGATATCTGACACAAATATACTTCTCCAGCCCATGAATGCCCTCTTTGCCTTTGATAGTCTTCTTTTTACGTTTTCCTTGCTTGGTACGTCATTTCTTATTTTAGTTTTATTTACTGTATTTTTATTTTAATTTATTCACCTACTTCGTAGTCACCAATTCTTATGTTAGTTTTCTTATTTCTGTTGCTCCTCGTTACTGGCGTCTTTCTCCAGTCTACTCCAGTTCATATTCTGTACTTATTTAACTGTTAGTTCCATTCTACAGTCTACTGTAATGCATTAATAGAGTGAAAAATCCGCTTCAGTTGCCGGCAAAGTCTTATTTATTGCACGCCGGTTTCGGAGCCTGAGGTTTCACCTTCGGGTGCCACTATACAATTATGAAAACATAAATGTGTGGCGGTGATGCCATTCAGTCACGTGGGGTCACACCCAAATCAAACAGACGCATGAGAGTGCAGGACAGCACTAGTGCTGTCGAAGCAGGCGCTGAGGTTGCTGGTCCTGATTTCCTAAGCCGTTGTTTGACACTGTTGTGGTCTCCCGTGACTGACTAGCCCGACCACCACACAATTATGTTTCCGTAATTATTTGGTGACACCTGAAGATGAAACTTTAGACTTCAAAAGCGGTCGTGCAATAAACACGAATTTTCTTCCAACTAAAGTGGATTTTATATTCTGTCAGTATTATCCTTAGTTGCGAATGTTCACCTGATTAAATATTTTGTAGTCTAATGTAGTTCAGAGGATGATAGCACAATAGGCCCATAGAGCTACTCTCATTCACTGCGTCGTTGATGCACTCTGGGAGTTATTTTTAAGGTAAATAGTTAATTAAAATGTGCAACTGGGTGCAGCAACAACTACTAAAATCAAAATATGGTCGGCTAAACATACAAGGTGTCCTTACCAGAGATAGTGTGTACTGGACAAAAAAGTTCGGCCACTGTTCTAAGATAGGCATCAGTTTGATGACATTATTTGAGATGCTCATTCTTCAACATCTTTCACCTCTGCAAAAAATCACAAACACCCGGCAGTCCTTGAATATGGTCACACGCTTGGGACACATGATTCTGTAACGTCTGCTCTTTGTCGATGATTCTGTAGTACACCGGAGCCCAAAAAGTCTTGGTAGTCAGCAATCTAAGAATAGGAGAATGCGATGGTCTTGCTATTGCACATTATCATCGAATCCAACATTCATGGAATGTTTCTGTTAGGTACTGTCGTGCAAGATGCAGAATGTGAGGTGGTGTCCAGTCTTGCTTCTCTCTCTCTCTCTCTCTCTCTCTTTTTTTCATTCTCTGTTCGAATACTGGTTTGGTGTAGCTCTTCACACCAGCCAGTGTAGGGCCACTGATCTCTGAGTACCTACCTTACATCCATCTCTTTTTCTCCTACTACAATTTTTGCCTCCCCCCTCCTCACACTTTCCGTCTCTTACCAAACTAAGGATCTCTTGATGCCTTAAGATGTCTTATCAAACGATTCCTTCTTTTAGTCTCGTTGAATCATCAATATATTTTTTCCCAGTTCAGTTCAGTACATCCCCATTAGTTATTCTCTCTATTCATCTTCTGTTCAGCATTGTTCTGTAGCACCAGATTTCAAAATTTCTATTCTCTTCTTGTGGGAACTGCGTATCGTCCACCTTTCACATCTGTATCAGGCTACAGTCCACACTAATACCTTCAAAAAATACTTTCTTGCACTTAAATTTACACTAGATGTTATAAAATTCCTTGCTAAAGAAGCTTGTTCCGACATCTGTTTACAGCTACATGTTTGGCCAACAGGAGGTTACCGAGCAGGAGGTTTCCGAGTTATTCCTGTACACAAAATACCTTTGAACTTAAATATTGACTAAACCAATGGCCAAAGAAAAGATGAAAAAGGAGTTTTCGTCTGTAAACTATTTGTACTTTCTGTAGACTACTTTCCCGTACACATATCTGTTTTTCTCGTTGGGTACCTTATGGGTGTACCGCTGAACTATCTTTTTATTTAGTGTGTTTATTATTTGCTAGCTGTGCCTTGCATGCGTTGCAAGGCCTCTTTTCCTTTGTAAGTAGGTAGGCAGACGCATAACAGACATTTATATCACATATATTTCACACACACATTCAACACATTTGACAAATAATTGTACCGATATTTCATCATGATCTCTAGTGAATAAAAGTCTTTTGGAGGAAAAAAAAGGACTTTCCATGGCAACTATCTGATTCTGCCCTGATTTATGCCATGTTACTCTGGAGAGGATGTTAAATCTATCTGTCGTATTGAGCCGTGTGACATACATAATCTTTGACCCAAAAGCACGATGTGGTTGATCCATTACACAACGCAAATGAGGGACAAGCTGCTGTCCGTCCTTCCAAAGAGTTACACGTGAGCTAATTACATGATATAAATACAAACGTGAAACTTGCTAGCCGGCCGCGGTGGTCTAGCGGTTCAGGCGCTCAGTACGGAACCGCGCGACTGCTACGGTCGCAGGTTCGAATCCTGCCTCGGGCATGGATGTGTGTGATTTCCTTAGGTTAGTTAGGTTTAAGTAGTTCTAAGTTCTAGGGGACTGATGACCACAGCTGTTAAGTCCCATAGTGCTCAGAACCATTTGAACAATTTTTGAAACTTCGTAGCGCATTATACTGCAGTGTGGATACGTCCTAATATCATGTCGGACTTCCTTTTGCCTGACGTACTACTCCAACTTGACGTGGGATGGACTCAACGACTCGTTGTAAGTTACCTGCCTCGCCGTCCATAATTGTGAAAGTATTGCCGATGCAGAATCTTCTGCGAGAACGAACCTCTCAATTATGTTCCATAAATGTTCGATGGCATTCAGATCGAGCGATGTGGGTGGCCATATCTCTTGCTCACATTGTGCCAAATGTTCTTCAAACTAATCGTGAACAATTGTGATCCGCTGAGATGGCGCGTTGTTGCCCATAAAAATTCTATCCTTGTTTGCAAACTTGAGGTCCATGAATGGCTGCAGATAGTCTCCAGGTTGTCGAACACAACCATTTCCAATCAATGATTTCTTCAGTTGGACCAGAGGATCGGATCCATTCCTTGTAAACACAGTCCATACCGCTATGGAGGCACTAGCCATTACCAGACTTCGCACCGCGCGGGATTAGCCGAGCGGTCTGAGGCGCTGCAGTCATGGACTGTGCGGGTGGTCCCGGAGGAGGTTCGAGTCCTCCCTCGGGCATGGGTGTGTGTGTTTGTCCTTAGGATAATTTAGGTTAAGTAGTGTGTAAGCTTAGGGACTGATGACCTTAGCAGTTAAGTCCCATAAGATTTTACACACATTTTGAACGAGCTTTCGCAATGCCTTGTTGACGACTTGGATCGATTGCTTCGCGGGGTCGGCGCCACTCTCGAACCTGTCCTCAGCTCGTAGAAATGGAAATCGGGACTCTTTTGACGTGGCCACCGTTTTGCAGTCGTCTAGGGTCCAACAGATATGAAGAGCCCAGGAGAGGCGCTGCAGGCGATGTCGTGTTGTTAGCAAAAGTACGCGCCTCGCTCGTATGCTGCCACAGCCTTTTAATGCCAAATTTGGCCGCACTGTCCAAAGAGATACACTCGTCTTACGTCCCTCATTGATTTCTGCTATTATTCCATGCAGCTTGTCAGTTAGGACTCACTACTCTTACGCAAACGCTTCTGTTCTCGGTCCTTAAGTGAAGGTCATAGTCCACAGCATTATTCGTGGTGAGAGGTATTCTCGGTACAGTTTCTCGGTACACTCGGCACACTCAGTGATTAAGTGAAGGCGGTAGTCCACTGTGTTATGCATGGTGAGAGGTATTCTCGGCACACATTTTCTGCACACTCGGCACACTCAGTCATTAAGTGAAGGCTGTAGTCCACTGCGTTATCCATGGAGAGAGGTATTCTCAGCACACTCTTCTCGGCACACTCTTCACACTGTGGCTCTCGAAATATTGATTCCCCTAACGATTTTGGAAATGGAATGTCCTATGCGTGTAGCTCCAACTACCATTCCGCATTCAAACTGTGTTAATTTCCGTTGTGCGGCCATAATGACGACGAAACGACGAATCACCACAGTACAAATGACAACTCCCTCAATCAATGAAATTTTATACCTTGTACGCGATACTCTATAGTTGCATATTGCTATCCCACGACTCGGTGTAATATCGCGTGTCGGTCTGGGACTTGAACCCAACACCTTTACCTTTCCTGGGCAAGTGCCCTACACACTAAGCAACCCAGACACGACTGACGCCCGACATGAGCCGGTGCTGTGGCCGAGCGGTTCTAGGCGTTTCAGTCCGGAACCGTGCTGCTGCTACAGTCCAGGTTTGAATCCTCCCTCGGGCATGCATGTGTGTGATGTCCATAGGTTAGTTAGGTTTACGTAGTTCTAAGTCTAGTGGACTGATGATCTCGGAGGTTAAGTCCCATAGTGTTTAGAGCCATTTGAACCATTTGTGACGCCCGACATAACCCGTGCTAGCTACCACGCCAGAAGGCCTACGTTTGCGTATCACGTGTCTGTTTCGTCGCCAGGTGGGCGAGCGCGCTTCGGAGGGCGCCAACGGCACTGCGCCGA